>NC_133120.1:103091997-103431293 GCF_033568475.1 Henckelia pumila | reverse complement strand
TTTAATTATTTAGTTGGGCTTAGAATAATTTTTATTGGGCTTAAGTATGTTATTGGGCCAGTATCAGTGTTAATGGGCCAGATTTAAGTAAATGGGCTTGAGTGTTAGGGCCAGCAGTCCAGGACCATCCTTGAGAAATTTACATGTGTTCTGATTATATATTTAATTATTTTATGCATTGAAGTTATTTTAATATTTATATGTTAGTAAGAAATTAAATTAAATATATATGAAGGACACACCTTTTATTTAAGTACATGCATTCATGAAATAATTTTATGCATAATTAAATGTTTAAGGTTGAGCAATAATAAAATATTTTATGTTGGAAGTTGAAGTAGTGTGACAATTTAAGGGGGATTCGTCCCCATATATGAACTATTGAAGGGCAGTTTACTGCCAATTTAAGAGGTGATTCGTCACCGCCACGTACGTTGGTTTCCACGCTGATCAGTATTTAATGTATGATTTAAGGTTACACTACGGATACAACCATGCGATGTTAGAAAATTAATTGCTCAACAATGTTTATGTATTATGTATTTTTAGGATATTTGAGTTAATTTAAGTTATGTTTATGTCATGATATTTTTAAGCATGCTCATTCATGTATATGTATGTATTAGTATTAAATTGATTTAAATTATTTTAAACCCTTGTTATGTTAGCATGTTGGGCCTCTAGACTCACTACACTGGTATGGTGCAGGTGAGTACGTTGAGGATGAGGTTGTACCCACCGAAGGCGAGGATGTATGAGCAGGCATGCAGTGACCCCGTGACCGTGATAGATGTCTGAGTCACATGCATGTTTTTGATTATGTCAGCACGTTACACATTTTATATTATTTTTCAGTGGTTGTGAGTTTTGAATATTTTATTGAATATTGTCAGTGCATGCAAATTTTAATCATTTTATTTATGCAGTATTTTTAATTAAATGTTTGACTCAGATATTTATTTTATTTAAAGAATGCATTTTTATTTAAGTATTTAATTATTTATTTATTTATTTTAAAATCTTTTTATTCTGTGCATATATGTATGGGCATATATGTACATATTTTATTTAGTAAGTAATAAAAAAAAAAAATTTCCGCATATTTATTTATTAATTATAGAGTTAGGGTCGTTTCAGTTGGTATCAAAGCACGGTCCTCGGAGGGGTCATTACTGCTATGCGAGCTCAGAAGTCCACGCTACCGGTCTGTAAGTTTTAAGTGTTTATAGTATGATTTAATTCTTTGAATTTAAGTTAGCATTAAATTGAAACAACTTAGTTATGCATGGCGATTTACGTAAAGAAATATGTGGTGGTGCAGAATGCCTCCAAGACCAGTTAACAGACGTGGGGGACCCCCACCTCCACCTCCACCTCCACCTCCACCTCCACCTCCACCTCCACCTCCACCTCCGCAGAACCCTATTGCAGCATTGGAGCAGGCCAATGCAAATATGATGGCAAGGATTACTGCTCTGTTAGAGCAGCAGGCTACTCGTCCCAGGTTGTCCCATGAGGAGGACGTTGCTGAGAGGTTCCAGAAGAAGGGACCCAAGGAGTTTGTGGGTACCATCGATCCTTTGGTGGCGGAGGGATGGATTCGCTCTCTGGAGTCCATCTTTGCTTAAATGGGGATCACAGACACCGACAGGGTGAACTGTGCGACGTTCATGATGAGGGGTGATGCAGCGCTCTGGTGGGAGGGTGCAGCCAGGGGAGTTCACCTTCCTACACTGACATGGGCAGAGTTTAGGCGTATCTTCTACGCCAAGTACTTCACTGAGGATGTGCGCAGTCGCATGATCCGAGAGTTTATGAGTCTCCGTCAGGGGGACAAGACAGTGGTTGAGTATGTGAGACAGTTCGAGAGGGGCTGTCACTTTGTGCCTCTGATTTCAGATAGTCCACCAGAGAAGTTGAGGCAGTTTGTGGAGGGTTTGAAGGCGGATATCAAGCATGATGTTCGCATGACAGACTTCCTTACTTATGAGTCTGCAGTCAGTAGAGCCTTGCGTTCCGAGGAGGGTCGGAGAGAGATTCAGAGAGAGCAGCAAGGGAAGAGGCAGTTTCAGGCTGGGTATCAGCGACCATCTTCGTAGCCTCCTGCGAAGAAGCAGTTTACAGGGCCGGCTAAGGGCCCGAATCAGCAGCAGAGGCCACAGCAGAAGAGGCCGCAGCAGCAGAGGGGCGGGGCCCCTAATGCCATAGCTTATCCTACTTGCCCGAAGTGCCAGAAGATGCATTCGGGATCTTGTCTATTGGGAGCAGGAGTTTTCTACCACTGTAGGGAGCCAGGGCATCAGATAGCTAACTGCCCGAGGAAGAAGAACACCGCTGGTAGGGTGTTTGTGATGCAGGCCGAGGAGGTAGATCCAGACACCTCCTTGATCATCGGTATATCTTACCCCTAACTTTTAATAATTTTCCTTTGGTTAAAATTTCGTCTTTAATTTGGAATTTGTTGTTATTTGGGTTATTTAACTGCATGTTAGAATAGGAAGCATGTTTTACTTGTGATTAGAATTAAGAATTTGTAGTGACTCGTTGGGGAAAATTTAGTAGTGGTATGAAACTGTTGGGAATTTTCTGCGTGCAGGGAGAATTTTAGTTGGAGGCAACTCCACGTTTGCGTTGCTAGATTCAGGGGCTACGCATTCGTTTATCTCCCTGGAGTTTATCAGGCGGGTAGGCATCACACCTGAGAGTAGTGACAGTGGGTATGATGTTACTATGCCGTCAGGGCAGATTATTTCTACCTCGAAGGTTATTCGAGGACTGGAGTTAGAGCTGCAGGGACACTCCATTTGAGCAGATGTGGTGGTTTTACCCTTGAGCGGATTCGATTTGATTTTGGGCATGGACTGGTTGACAGTCAATGGAGCTTCGATTGATTTTCGTCGAAGATCAGTGTCAGTGAGACCTACAGTAGGCGACCCGTTCACTTTCCATGCATCTCAGAGCAGTGATATGCCTCAGGTGATATCTCATATTCAGGCGAGGAAGTTGTTGAGACGGGGTTGCCAGGGGTTTCTAGCGAGTATCGTCAAGACTTCAGAGCCATCTAGCAGATCATTGTCAGAGATAGAGGTGGTTCGTGACTTTCCGGATGTCTTTCCGGAGGATGTTGCCGAAATTCCACCAGTGAGAGATGTGGAGTTCAGCATCGACTTAGTTCCAGACACCGTGCCTATCTCTAAGGCACCGTACAGACTTGCTCCTACCGAGATGAAAGAGTTGAAGGAGCAGATTCAGGAGTTGTTAGAGAAAGGCTTTGTTCGTCCTAGCTTTTCTCCGTGGGGGGCTCCAGTGTTATTTGTGAAGAAGAAGGATGGCAATATGAGACTGTGTATCGATTACCGAGAGCTCAACAGGGTCACAGTGAAGAACAAGTATCCACTGCCGAGGATAGAGGATTTATTTGACCAGTTGCAGGGAGCTTCAGTGTTCTCCAAGATCGATCTGCGATCTGGTTATCATCAGTTGCGTGTTAGAGATACAGATGTGTCCAAGACTGCTTTCAGGACACGATATGGGCATTACGAGTTCTTAGTGATGCCATTTGGGATGACCAATGCTCCAGCGGTTTTCATGGATCTCATGAACCGAGTCTTTCAGCCGTATCTAGATCAGTTCATCATAGTCTTTATTGATGATATTTTGATCTATTCTAGGAGCATCGAGGAGCATAGACAACATCTTCAGACAGCCTTGCAGACTTTGAGGGAGCATCGGTTGTATGCCAAGTTCAGCAAGTGCGAGTTTTGGCTTGAGCAGGTGACATTTCTTGGCCACATTATTTCGAGAGATGGGATTGCACTTGATCAGTCCAAGGTTGAGGCAGTGCAGAATTGGGGTATTCCGAAGAATGCTTCAGAGATTCGCAGTTTCTTGGGTTTGGCAGGATATTATAGGAAGTTCATCAAGGATTTTTCCTCTATTGCAGTACTCTTGACTTCCTTGACCAAGAAGAATGCGAAGTTTATCTGGAGTTCAGACTATCATAGGAGCTTCGATCAGCTAAAGGAAGCACTCACTACTGCACCAGTGTTAGCGATGACAGTACCACACGAGGAGTTAGTGGTGTACACCGATGCGTCTAAACTGGGTTTAGGCGCAGTGCTTATGCAGTGTGGTAAGGTTATTGCGTATGCGTCGAGGCAGCTGAAGATTCATGAGCAGAACTACCCGACGCATGACTTGGAGTTGGCAGCAGTGGTCTTCGCTTTGAAAATCTGGAGGCACTATCTGTATGGCGAGAAGTGCAAGATTTTCACAGACCACAAGAGTCTCAAGTACTTCTTCACACAGAAGGAGTTGAACATGAGACAGCGCAGATGGTTGGAGTTGGTGAAGGACTATGATTGTGACATTAGCTACCATCCGGGTAAAGCTAATGTAGTGGCCGATGCTTTGAGTTGGAAGTCGTCAGTGGTATCATGTTTGACCTTACAGTTACCACTACAGAGCGAGATTCAGAGATTTGGCTTGGAGTGTTATCCGAGTGGCCATGCACCGAGCTTGTCAGTGTTGACGGTGCAGCCAGTTCTACGAGATCGGATTAGAGAGGGACAGTCTACTGATGAGGAGTTGCAGCGATGGAGACAGAGAGATGAGGCTAGAGGTAACCTCTTGTATACAGTGGAGGATGGTATCGTTCAGTACCGTGGTAGGATGTGGGTACCGAACGTCGATCAGTTGAGAGCTGAGATTTTAGCAGAGGCTCACACATCTCCGTACTCCATTCACCCCGGAAGTACGAAAATGTACAAAGATTTGCAGCTATTGTATTGGTGGCCCGGGATGAAGAGTGACATCGGGAGAGTGGTGTCAGAGTGCTTGACTTGTCAGCAAGTCAAGGCAGAGCATCAGCGTCCAGCAGGACTTCTTAGACCTCTTCCTATTCCGGAATGGAAATGGGAGAATATTACGATGGACTTTGTGGTTGGCTTACCGAGGAGTGCCAGAGGTTGCACAGCGATTTGGGTGATTGTGGATAGACTCACCAAGTCAGCTCATTTCTTGCCGGTGAGGACTACTTATACTTTGACACAGTATGCAGAGCTTTACATCAGAGAGATTGTTAGACTGCATGGCATACCAGTGTCTATTGTGTCAGACAGAGATCCGAGATTCACATCTGCGTTTTGGAAGAGTCTGCACACAGCTTTGGGGACGAGGCTTTTGTTCAGTACAGCATTTTATCCCCAGACAGATGGTCAGTCTGAGAGAGTGATCCAGGTTCTCGAGGATCTTCTGAGAGCTTGTGTCATTGATTTTCGGGGCTCTTGGGAGACTAGACTGCCATTAGTGGAGTTTACCTATAACAACAGTTTTCAGTCGTCTATAGGTATGACTCCTTATGCAGCATTGTATGGGAGGAGATGCAGATCTCCTGTGCATTGGGATGAGGTTGGTGAGCGGATTTTAGCTGGGTCCTGAGATTGTGCAGCAGACAGCCGACATTGTGACTCAGATTCGAGATCGGATGAGGACTGCTCAGAGTCGGCAGAAGAGTTATGCAGATGCCAGACGACGAGATTTGGAGTTTGCTGTAGGTGATCACGTATTCCTGAAGGTGTCACCTATGAAGGGAGTAGTGCGTTTTGGCCGGAGAGGCAAGCTTAATCCGAGGTATATAGGGCCATTCGAGATCTTGGACAGAGTTGGCACGTTGGCCTACCGTTTAGCTCTACCTCCAGGGCTAGCGGCAGTGCACAACGTCTTCCATGTATCTATGCTTCGGAGATATGTCTCCAACCCGTCGCATGTGTTGGATTTCGAGCCCTTACAGTTGCCACCGGATCTAGTGTATGAGGAGAGGCCAGTACGGATCTTGGCAAGGGAGGAGCGGAGGCTTAGGACGCGGGTCATACCGATGGTCAGAGTCCAGTGGCTGAATCACTCGGAGGAGGAAGCTACTTGGGAGACCGAGGCAGATATGAGGACTCGCTACCCGGAGTTGTTCGGGTAAGTACTTTAATTTCGAGGACGAAATTCAATTTAAGGGGGGGAGAATTGTAACACCCGGTATTTTAAATACGTAAATCCGCATGCATAATTAGGATATTTAATTATTTAAATTTTAGATTTATGGGTTAAATAATTATGTGAATTATTTGTGCATGATTTAATTTATTTTTAAGCATTTAACCCATAATTAGTGATTTTTATGATTTTTAGTATTTTAATTATTTTATCGCGTAGACGGGACCGTGGACGGACGAGATGACAACTTTCTAGCCAATTAATTTCATGAGCCTTTTTAGAGCCCTAAAATATTATTTTGAGTTTTATTATCTCAAAATTTTTAGTATTTAATTTTATATATTTTTATGGGTCCGTTTTTATTCAAAATAAGCCAAAATATTGACTTTTTAGTATTTTTAAAATTCCATAAATTTATAATTTCGGGATTTTGTTTATGATTAACTTAAATTATCAGATTTTAGTTTTTATTTAGAGTTTTAACATTTTAGGTTTTATATTTAAAACTTTTAATTATCCTAAAACCTATTTTAATTAAAAATAAAACTCTAAACCTAATCTACCCCAAACCCTTAACCGATTACCTTAGTAGCCGCCTCCCTCGCTTCTCCATCATCTTCCTCAACCGAGCAACCCCAAGGAAGAACACCATAGCCACGTTTTTGAAGGTCCAAAGCAAGTCGTCGTCGTCCCGTCGTCCCGGAATCGTCTCACGCCCGTTTTTCTCTTCATTTTCGGTGAAAGACATGATTTTCTTCCAATTTTTTTCGTACCTATCAGATATATATTGTGTGGATTGTGTATGCATCAAAACTTTCAATTTTTTTTTTCAAAAAATGGTTTGAAGGGTTCGAATTTTCCCATCCTTATTTCATGTTCACGTTCTTTTGGGCATGGATCGGTCAAGGGCTGTTGGCTGATGGTTCTTAGGTCTGGTAGGGTCCTTAGGGTCGAGCCATGGCTGGGCTAGGGGCTGGATTGGGCTCGGCCGAACAGGTGAGGGCTGGAAGGGCTGATGGGTGCGCAGCTAGGGTTTCGAGGAAGAGGGCTCGGCCTTGGCGGTTCAGGCTGCATGGGGCTGGGGTCTTGTCTAGGTTAGGACCGCCCAGACGTGGGCTACGTTTGGGCGGCGGGGCTCCGGCCAGGGGTGGCCGGAGCAGGGCGGCAGCAGCCCTAGAAGGGCTGCTGCACGCGGCGGCCGAGGAGTAGAGGAGAGGTGAGTTCGGGTTTAGGGTTAGGGCTTGGTCCGGGTCGGGTTCTTGGGTCCGGGTCAAGTCAGTGGGTCGTGGGTCGGGTTAAGTGAGTCCGGGTCTGGGTTTGGTGGGCCGGGCTCGAGTCTTTTTATTTTTAAAATATTTTATGAATTAATGGGTTTTTGGACCAATTAATTTGAAATAAAATTATTTGGACTCCCAAATAATTTTATTTGGGCTTTTAAAATTTTAATTAAGTTAGTCTATTAATTTTATGGGCTTTTGAGCCCATAAAAGTTATTGGGCCAGTCTTTGGGCTTTTGGGCCCATTGGGCCAGTTTAAGTTGTTATTGGGCCTAGAATGCTTTAATGGGCTTTAATTATTTAGTTGGGCTTAGAATAATTTTTATTGGGCTTAAGTATGTTATTGGGCCAGTCTCAGTGTTAATGGGCCAGATTTAAGTAAATGGGCTTGAGTGTTAGGGCCAGCAGTCCAGGACTATCCGTGAGAAATTTGCATGTGTTCTTATTATATATTTAATTATTTTATGCATTGAAGTTATTTTAATATTTATATGTTAGTAAGAAATTAAATTAAATATATATGAAGGACACACCTTTTATTTAAGTACATGCATTCATGAAATAATTTTATGCATAATTAAATGTTTAAGGTTGAGCAATAATAAAATATTTTATGTTGGAAGTTGAAGTAGTGTGACAATTTAAGGGGGATTCGTCCCCATATGTGAACTATTGAAGGGCAGTTTACTGCCAATTTAAGAGGTGATTCGTCACCGCCACGTACGTTGGTTTCCACGCTGATCAGTATTTAATGTATGATTTAAGGTTACACTACGGATACAACCATGCGATGTTAGAAAATTAATTGCTCAACAATGTTTATGTATTATGTATTTTTAGGATATTTGAGTTAATTTAAGTTATGTTTATGTCATGATATTTTTAAGCATGCTCATTCATGTATATGTATGTATTAGTATTAAATTGATTTAAATTATTTTAAACCCTTGTTATGTTAGCATGTTGGGCCTCTAGACTCACTACACTGGTATGGTGCAGGTGAGTACGTTGAGGATGAGGTTGTACCCACCGGAGGCGAGGATGTATGAGCAGGCATGCAGTGATCCCATGACCGTGATAGATGTCTGAGTCACATGCATGTTTTTGATTATGTCAGCACGTTACACATTTTATATTATTTTTCAGTGGTTGTGAGTTTTGAATATTTTATTGAATATTGTCAGTGCATGCAAATTTTAATCATTTTATTTATGCAGTATTTTTAATTAAATGTTTGACTCAGATATTTATTTTATTTAAAGAATGCATTTTTATTTAAGTATTTAATTATTTATTTATTTATTTTTAAATCTTTTTATTCTGTGCATATATGTATGGGCATATATGTACATATTTTATTTAGTAAGTAATAAAAAAAAAAATTCCGCATATTTATTTATTAATTATAGAGTTAGGGTCGTTTCATATATATACAGTCATGATCCACTGCACACCAGTGTGCAGGGATTTTGTGTGCACCGCGGGATGTTCGCGCGAACATCTAAAAAAAAATCAGATGTTCGCGAGAACATCTCAGATGTTCACGCGAACATCACAGGGTGCACACAAAATCCCTTCACACTGGTGTGCAGAGGAAAAAAATTATATATATATATATTAAATATATATATTTATGGACTTTTACTTGTCATGGGCTCAATCGATGTGACTGCTCATTTACTTAAACTCGTTGAATTAGACTGACCTATTAACACATAACCCGGTCCATTTAAAACTTAGCCCATTATAACTAAGCCAATTGCTTTCATGGATCACTAGGCCCAATAAACTTAATGGATCGACTTAATTTAATCATTTAAACCCAAATAAACAACTCAAACTCTTAAACCCATTAACATAACTTAATAAAATACTTAGGCCCATATTTAAATTACCCGAGCCCGAACTAAAATAACCCAGAACCAAACCAACATGCCTTGACCAAAATAACATCAAACCCAACCCGGGAATACCCCTGCCCGAGCCTCTGACCGCTGCCCGAACCAACCAATTCCAGCCCTGCCCCCTTCACGCGCAGCTTTGAGCAGCTGTGGCATTTCTGATCGTTCTCCCTTCTCCGGCCACCTTTGGCCTGAGCTCCGACGTCCACACATTCAACAGACCCAGATGCATCCAACCAACCAAGCCCCAGCCCAAACACAACCCTATAGGAAGAGAACGAACCCAAATACCAGACCCTATCTCTTTTTCGTGGGCAGACAGAGCAGTTCCAGAAAATAGTTTCGTTATCCCTGATCCAACCATATTTGGCCTTAAAACCACCTCCCAAACTTAGCCAACATCCAGGCGGTTCTAACCCAACAAACCTGACCCAAAACCATGGCCTATAGAAGGAGAACGAACCACTTTTCTGAGAGCCTAGGATCTGCACGCTAACCTGCTGTTTCATCCCAACAACTGATCGGCCAGCCCTTCTCTAGCCCCTAGCGACCAAACAACCATATCCACTAGACCCCTAGGGACCCTACCTTGACCCATAAACCCTCTGGAACAGCCCCATCCATCAGCCATGGCAAAAACGTGAGAAAGTTGGCCATCATGAACAAAAACATGAATGATATAAATGATCTCATGTGTTTTCTTGTTCTAAACCATATACAATTAATCAAACCATCTTTTTACCATAAAAAACTGTTGGTTCCAGGTGCGGCATTACGAGATAGAAACTATGAAAATTGAAGACTAAATAGACACCAAGATTTACGTGGAAAACCCCTAAAAATTATTAGGGTAAAAACCACGGGCAAGACCAAAAGATTTCACTATAATATTTGGAGAATTACAACCTCTCTCTGTGTTTCCAAAAAGAGACACACTCTTTTATACAGGAGAAAAACCTATCTCACATATATATATAGAAATAAACAAGGGAGATGAAGAACACTCAAGAATCAGATAAGAGAACTTGAGAATGGGATGCTTTTCATTCCAAGAGAATGCACCTATTTATAGGTGCAATCTCTCGGTTATAAATGTTTCCTTCATTTTTGTACGCACAAGTGTAATAAGTGTTGTCTCATTTTCCAATACTTGCTGCCACCAATTGCCACCTACCATTTGACTATTCAAACCCAACATTTCTCCCACTTGGAGATTTGATTGAGAATCAAACACGTCTCCACACGTCCTTTCAATCTTGCCATTTTTTGCTGCTTACGTTTCTGCTAGGCCACTTGAGGATCTACACCATTCAAACTTCTCTGCACTCACTGGTTTGGTCAGAATATCAGCAATGTTATCCTTCGTATGGATCTTCTGCATGTCCACACTTCCTTCCTCTACTACTTCCCGAACAAAGTGAAATTGAACTCCAATGTGTTTAGTCCTGGAATGAAAGGCTGGATTCCTTGCAATGTGCAAGGCACTCTGACTATCACAAAACAGAAGAATCTTTTCTTGTTTGTGCCCAAGCTCCTCCAATAACCTTTTAATCCATATTGCCTCCTTGCAAGCTTGAGTAGCTGCCATGTATTCTGCTTCCATTGTAGATAATGCCACAACTGTTTGCAGTTTTGAAACCCAGCTGACTGCACCTCCTGCAACTGTAAACACATAACCAGTAGTAGATTTTCTCTTATCTGGATCACCTGCGTAATCTGAATCCACATAGCCCCTTAGTGTAAAATCTGATCCTCCAAAACATAATGCAGCATCCGAGGTACCCTTAATATATCTAAGGATCCTCTTAACCGTGCTCCAATGCTCTTGTCCAGGATTCGCCATATACCGACTGACTGCTCCCACTGCTTGTGCAATGTCTGGTCTAGTACAGATCATAGCGAACATTAAACTTCCCACTGCTGATGCATACGGTACTCGAGACATCTCCATCTTCTCTGCTTTACTGCTAGGACACATCTCAGAAGATAACTTGAAGTTAATAGGAAGAGGGGTTGAAATTGGCTTACTATCTTTCATGTTGAAGCGCTGCAAGACTTTCTTCAAATAATTTTTCTGGGAAAGCCAAATCTTCTTATTGCTTCTGTCTCGGTGAACTTGAATCCCTAGAATCTTGTTTGCTGGTTCCAAGTCCTTCATATCAAATTCCCTAGCCAACTGTGCCTTCAATTCTTGGACCCGATCTTTGTTTGGGCCTGCTACCAACATGTCGTCCACGTACAACAGCAAAATGATATAATTATCATCACCAAACCTCTTGAAATACGTACAAGGGTCTGCACTGATTCTGTTGTACCCAAGGCTCATGATATAGGAATCAAATCTCTTGTACCAACACCTCGGCGCCTGTTTGAGACCGTACAGAGATTTATTCAACCTGCAAACCAAGTTCTCTTTGCCTTTTTCTGCAAAACCTTCTGGCTGGAGCATATAGATTTTTTCTTCAAGATCACCATGAAGAAATGCTGTTTTCACATCTAGCTGTTCCAGATGTAGGTCAAACACCGCACACAATGCCAATACTACTCTGACTGTTGAAAGTCGAACCACAGGAGAAAATATCTCATTGAAGTCAATACCTTCTTTCTGAGCATACCCTTTGACAACCAATCTCGCACGATACCGCTCCACTTGGTTATTGACATCACGCTTGATCTTATAGACCCATCTGTTACCTATAGCTTTCCTCCCTCGTGGTAGTGTAACAAGATCCCAAGTTTTGTTTCTGTCCAATGCTTTCAATTCTTCCTGCATCACTGTCATCCACAGGGATACATCTGAGCTTTGAGTAGCCTTATGGAAACTCGACGGCTCACCATCCTCTGTTAATAGACAATATGCAATGTTGCTTTCAGTGACATAATCTGAAAGCCAACCTGGTGGTCTTCTCTCTCGAGTTGACTGCCTTACTTTGGAAACCTCTGACTCAACTGGTTCTTGTTCCTCGTGCTCTGGTACTGCTTCACAAGAAAGTTGATCTTTGTCTGTCTTATTTTCCACCTGAATGATAGTAGTTTCTGAATTCAGTGTGCCTTTGTCTCCCTTCACTTTATCTTCTTCAAAGATAACATCTCTGCTGATGATAAGCTTGTGGACAGTAGGATCCCACAAGCGAAACCCCTTTACTCCATCAGCATAGCCCAAGAAGATGCACTTTCTGGATTTGGAATCCAACTTTGATCTTTCTTGTTCATTGTACAACACGTACATCGGACTTCCAAATGTATGTAACCGAGAATAATCAGCTGGCTTGCCAGTCCACACCTCCATTGGAGTCTTCAAATCAATCGCCACTGAAGGAGAACGATTGATGATGTAAGAAGCAGTTTTGACTGCTTCTGCCCAAAATGACTTTGGTAGACCCGTAGTACTCAACATGGCTCTTGTTCTGTCCAACAAAGTTCTGTTCATCCGCTCCGCCACTCCATTCTGCTGAGGCGTGTAAGCCGTCGTGAACTGTCTTTTGATGCCCTCATGCTGACAGAATGCATCAAAATTCATCACTGGAATATTCTCCTCCATTGTCCGTCCTTAAACACTTGATTTTCTTATCAGAATCAAGTTCAACCCGCGCTTTGAAAGCTTTGAAGATTTCGAAAACATCTGATTTTTTCTTGATTGGATACACCCAACATCTCCTAGAGAAATCATCAATAAAAGAAACAAAGTATCTCGCTCCTCCTAGGGATACCACCGGTGCTTGCCAAACATCAGAATGAATTAGCTCCAATATGCCATTGCTTTTGGCAGTAGACGTGCCAAACTTCAATCTGTGTTGTTTACTGGTAATACAATGCTCACAAAAGGGTAGATTCACTTTTGTAATCCCCGGCAACAGCTTCCGTTCTGAGAGAATCTTCATTCCTCGTTCTGACATATGCCCAAGCTTTCTATGCCACAACACTGTTGATTCTTCCCCCTAACCAATTGATGCAACAACTAATTCCGCCTCTTTGTGTGTTTCCCCCAACAATACATACAGATTTGCAGCAACCTTTTCCGCCTTCATAACCACAAGCGCGCCTTTCACAATCTTCATGATCCCTTTTTCGATACGGGTTTTGCACCCAATATCATCCAATTGCCCCAAAGACAAAAGATTTTTTGTCAGACCCTTCACATGTCGTACCTCCTGTATGGTGCGAATAGTGCCATCAAACATTTTAATTTTGATGGTACCGACCCCAGCAATTTCCAAGGCATGATCATTTCCCATGAATACAGATCCTCCTGAGACTGGTTCATACTGGTCGAACCATTCTCTCCTTGACGTCATATGCCACGTCGCTCCTGAATCCATAATCCATGCATCACAAAATTTGTGTCTGCCTTCTGCAACTGTTGCTGCTTCGCTGAATAATATTTCACCACCGCCGGAAGTACTGGCCACATTTCCTTGAGATCCCTTATCGATGCTCTTCGTACACTCTCTCTTGAAGTGCCCTTTACCGCAACATTTAAAGCAGTAAATATTCTTCTTCTTACTTCTTGACTTGGATCTACCATATCTGTGGCTCCCACTGGAGTCACGCTCCGTCAATCTTCCTCTCGTCATCGGTAAAGCCTCTGCTTGCTTCGACGTTGCCAACCTATCTTCCTTGTTCCTTCGACGACTCTCTTCTCCAAGAACCGCAGTTAAGACGTCGTCAAAATTTAAATTATCCAAAAGAACATTGTTGGTAACATTGATGATGAGCTGATCGTATGAATCTGGTAGACTTTGAAGTAGAAGCTCCGCACGTTCTTTTTCCTCTATTTTATGCCCAATAGACGTGAGCCGGGAAAATAGAGTATTCAGTGTATTGATATGGTTGGTCATCGATGAGGATTCTGCCATCCGAAGAGTATAAAGCTTTCTCTTTAGGAAAATTTTGTTGTGTAGTGACTTGACCTCGTACAATTTTGTCAGACTATCCCAAATAAATTTTGCGCTTTTTATTTCAGAGATACTTGACAAAACTTCATCCGCTATAGCCAAGTGCAAATTGGCAACAGCATTGTGATTCATCTCGTTCCACTTTTGATCGTCCGTGACATCCGCCGGTCTATCTCCAATAGCTGTCAAGCAACGCTCCTTTGTTAGAATTGCTTGCACCTTCAATTTCCACAACAAAAAATTGCTCCCGTTGAACTTTTCTATCTCGTATTTTGCCGTCATCTTGACTACAAGAATCCTGCCTTATAAAATCTTCAAAAAATCTTTTCTGATGTGGAAGATCAGTCAAAGCTGCAACCACAGAGCATACTCAGAATTTTAAGAAATTTTATGCCAAGGCTCTGATACCACTTGTTGGTTCCAGGTGCGGCATTACGAGATAGAAACTATGGAAATTGAAGACTAAATAGACACCAAGATTTACGTGGAAAACCCCTAAAAATTATTAGGGTAAAAACCATGGGCAAGACCAAAAGATTCCACTATAATATTTGGAGAATTACAACCTCTCTCTGTGTTTTCAAAAAGAGACACACTCTTTTATATAGGAGAAAAACCTATCTCACAAATATATATAGAAATAAACAAGGGAGATGAAGAACACTCAAGAATCAGATAAGAGAACTTGAGAATGGGATGCTTTTCATTCCAAGAGAATGCACCTATTTATAGGTGCAATCTCTCGGTTATAAATGTGAAGGAAAATTCTCAATTGAATTTTCCTTCATTTTTGTACGCACAAGTGTAATGAGTGTTGTCTCATTTTCCAATACTTGCTGCCACCAATTGCCACCTACCATTTGACTATTCAAACCCAACAAAAACATATATATAATTTAAATGGTGGCCAAGAATGGATTCGAGACGTGCCTTGATAATTATTAGACGTAAACGACGCGTATCGGGCTCGCCGGGACGAACGAATCTTATAAATAATCCAAAAACTAACGCTCGGCTATGGGGCTAAGAAATCTCTGATGGAACGGTGAAGATGGTGGGGAAGAGGGTGATGGAGGCGGCTAAGGGTTTAGTTGAAGTTGGGAAGGTTTAGGGTAGATTTTAGGATAATCTAGGTTAGATAATTAATAAAAAAGATTAGGATAATTAAATAATATAATTTAAACTTTAAAGATACATTCTAATTTGCTAAAAACTTAATAAATCTCGAAATAATAAAATAGAAAATTTTTTAAGATTAATAAAAGTCATTATAATGACTTATTTTGGGTAGAAACGGACATATAAATATACATATATATAAATACCATAATTTTCTTCAAATTATACCTTAAAATAATATTTTAAGCCTCCTAAATATCTCATAAAATATTTTGGGTGAAAAACTAACATCTCGTTTGTCCACGGTCCCGCCTACGCGATTATCAAATGATTTTATCAAATAAATTCATAAATCACATCATACAGATTTAAATACCGAAACAATATTTAAAACATGCAAATAAATCATGTAATTCACATACTAACTCATAAAAACAATTTAATACATTTTCACATTATTTTAAAATTATTAAATCTCTTAGTTATGCATGCGTATTTATGTGACGAATTTCTGGGCGTTACAAAATCAAATTAATTTGTCAGATTAATCGACCTACAAATTTCATGAAAATAAATCATAAATCAACAAATAATAGAAACAAACAAGAATATCAATTTAACGCATAACCTCATAGTGATAAATTGAAATATAGGAAAATATCCTTGAATCAGAAATAAAAACTTAGCCAAACATAATTGGCTTCATAATCTCTAAACAAAAAATTATAACAGATTAACTAGAAAAAAATTATGAAGAAAAAAAAGAAAGAAAACGTCTCTGACTCTGCCGTCCAAGAATCCAAACGTTCAGAATGAGTGCAGAAGAATGCAAAAATCTCTAAATCCCAAAAAAACTCAAAATCACGACATAGGAGAAAAGGAAAATAATAATCTAGTAAGAAGATAAGGGATGCGTCGATGCAGGGTAGTGCCCTCAGCCTATCATCGCTTGACACGTGGCATTTAATTTAAAATAATTTTTTTAAATAAAAAAATCGGAATTAGGATTAATTGGAGCGAGATCTCCAACCATGGTTACTTTTGAAATTAGAATCAGAAATCCGCGGGACTTTTCCTCTTGTAATTTCGGCGGCTTTCTCCTCGTAATCTTACGACCTTGGTGAAGATGAGGGAACGAGATTCTGCAAATTTATTTTGATATCCTGTGCATCGTCGAGTTCGAGCCCATACCCATCGAAAGTGCATTTGGACGGGGTTTTTTGTTTGAAGATCCTCGGGCCTGCAATCCTCAAGGTATGTATGTGATAATATTGTATTTTCTATGGATTATCACAGTAAAATTTCTGAAGTTGATTTTGTTCGGGAATGGCCATGAGGGATGGGTGAGTTGGTGTAGAAAATATTTCAATTGGGGACTTTGGATTGGAGTGCAGTAGTTAAAAAAAATCTTGTTTTCTTGATTTCTAATGGGAGATTCCTCATTCAATGTTGTTAGATTCTCCTAAGAGTAATGGTCAGATCCCAAAATTTGAAAGCTTGTTTGTCGTGTTCCTAGATTTTCAAAAATCACTGCCCGCTTGAGGGATTCCAGATTTGGAGAAACAAGAAGGGAACAATATTAATTGATTCGCCCACGCTGTTGCATAGTGATCCCCCTTCGTCACGGTATGAACTAATTTATGTATATAGTATATAAACTTTTTTGCGCTCTTTCAGTAATAATCGTTTGATATGGATGTATATTTTGAATTTGAAAGTGACGTTAATGTGAATAAATTTGTATTGAATTGATTGCCCTCATTCCTTCCAGAGCCTCTTTTCAACTATTGATCTTGAAGAATGGTGATTTTGTTCTCTGATTTGGTTCAAAGATATGATTAATCGTTTCATCTTGTTATGATTTTATTTGATTTGATTTGGTTGCACGAGATGTTAGTCTACTGAGTCCATATAAATTGATCTTATGATTATCTTTGTGGAATATATAAAAAACCTACGATTAATTATGGTTCATATATAAGCTTGGTTCCACAACATGTTCGTATAATTTGTTAAATTTCATTCTCTGAACATACATTGATAATCATATATCCAACTGATGATACACAATGCATAATTAACAATAAGTACTTAGTGAGCAAAACCTTGTCAAGGCTCTCATTAGCAACATATTCATAAACAAGAAGCTTTTCTGCTCCCATCGAACAGTAGCCCAACAAGTTTGCCTCATTTTAAAACTCTTTCCTCCCCTGACTTGATCTCTTTAACAGTTTCTTTACAATTATTAGACTCTCCCATCAGCCAATTTCCCCTAAAAAACTCACATACAAAAAACCAAAAGCATATCTTGATTCAAAATTCACAATCATTTTATGTTTTTTTTTTTTAAAAGACACTCATTTTATGTTTTGGATAGATTAAAAGTTATCACATTCTTTTTAAAAAAAATAAATGAAAAACTCATTAATATTGATACATACACTTGATTTATTAAGTTTGGAGAAAATGTGATTTATGACACTTTTAATTTCAAATACAGTAGGTTTTTTGGTCAATTGGAGAGTAAACTACTTGTTGGTCATGTAGTCAAAAGCGTTGAAGATGCGTATTTACTTTATTGCAATTATGCGCATGCTAAAGGGTTCAGCGTCAAAAAAGGTGATCAACGCTACTTTCCTGGCACTACTGATTTACAATCTAAAGAGTTTGAATGTTCATGTGAAGGTAGTAAAGATGAAAAACGCTCTGTTGAAAAAATTCCTATTTACTTGAAGCCGACTAGTAGAACAAAATGTAAAGCCAAGCTGAAAATTAGTAGGCAAATGGGTGGGGAGTGGAAGGTTGGTAGGTTTGTCATTGAGCATAATCATGACATGGTTGCGGTTGATCAAAGACATTTGTTGAGATCATCACGAAATATTTCTCATGCTCAAAATTCCACTTTAGAAGCAATGGTAAATGCTGGGATTTCTATGGCTAATGCTGTAGCTTATATGGAAAATGATGCACAAGGGTCACATAATTTGAGCTTTATTAGAAAAGATATATACGATCACCTTGGTCGTATAAAAAAGCATACAAAAGTTGAGAATGGGGATGCTTCTGCCTTACTTCATCATTTTATAAACAAGGCAAATAAGCTGGAATCACATTTTTATTGGAACGTTCAACTAGATGATGACAATAGGGTCATGAATTTTTTCTTTAGGGATTCGAGATGTCAAGTTGATTATGAGTATTTGAAACGCCTACTACTAATAAAATGCGGAAAAACTTTTTTTTTTTTTAAATACTATATACATATACGCCCATACATATATGTATAAACATTAAAAATAATATTACAAATAATAACTCGCTTAATTAACAAAAATAAAAATAATAAACAGTTATTTGATAAAATCTTGAGTCATGCAATAGATAAAATAATGTCTATAGTGAAAATTTATAACTTATGTCTACTAAAATCATGAAAAATAAATAATTAATCATAACCACTGAAAACATAAAAATATCCTGAATATATAACTCATGCGTAAATAAAATCCTAGCGAGACGGTCACGGGGCCACTGCCATGCTCGCATAACGTCCTCGCCACCGGTAGGAGCTACATCATACTCACCTGCACCATATAAGCGTAGTGAGCCTAGAGGCTCAACATGTCTAATCCTTTATAACAAGGGTTAAAATAATGCATCACGTAGATACTAATACATATACATGTACATGAGCATGCATGTAAACATTTTTCATAACATAAATGCTGAATCATAAATCATAAACATAACATAATAATCTTCAACATACATAACATAATTGAGCATGTCATAAACATAAAAACTGAGTATGGTCATATCCATGAATGTGACTAATAACTGTGCCGACTGATCAGTCTAAAGAACCATCGTACGTGGCGGTGGATAAATCCACCTCTATGCTGGTAGTAAACTACCTCTGTGCCAGTGGTAAAACCCACTTCTATGCCGGTAGTAGAACTACCTCTGTGTCAGTGGTAAAACCCACTTCTATGTTGTCACATCACTTCAATTTCCATAAAAATATTTTTCATGCTCAATTCTTAATCATAAACACATCATAAAATATTTCATGTATGCATACACTTAAAATATGTCCGTAATATATATTTAATTAATTTTAATAATAAATATACTTTTACTTAAAATAGACTTCATGCATAAAAATAATTAAATATATATTCCGGACTTAGTTTATTTTCATGGGTTGGTCCAGACTGCTGGTCTCTCTACTAAACCCCTTAACTGACTTAAAGCCTGTTAACTAACTTAAAGCCCATAATTAAATAACTAATTTTAAAAATTATAATTTTTACTAAAATAAAATACTTAAATGTTATTGGGCTTAAATAAAAATATTTAGGCCCAATACTAATTAATTCATAAAAATTCCTAGACTGGCCCAATAAAATCACTGACTAGCCCAAAAATTCCGATGGGCCCACGGGCCCATAAAATTATTGGGTTAACTTAAAAATAATTTAAAAAGCCCAAATAAAATTATTTGGAGGCCCAAATAATTTTCTAACTAATTAAATGGCCCAAACAACCAATTAAATCATTAAATATTTTAAAATTAAAATACTCGAGCCCGGCCCACCTAGCCCGGACCCGAACCTGCCTGACCCGACCCTAGACCCTACTGACCCGACCCACTACCCTGACCCGACCCGGAACCACCCAGAAATCCCCCCTACCCGACGCCCCCCTCTCCTTGCCCTTGGCTGCGCGAGCAGCAGCCCTTTAGGGGCTGCTGCCGCCTCGCTCCGGCCGCCCCTGGCCGGAGCGCCGCCGGCAGGACCTTCCCAGGGTCCTGCCGGTTCGAACCCAGCCTTGGCTCGGCTGGGTCATGGCCTAGCATGACCAGCCGAGCCCCCCTTCCACTAAACCCTAAACTGCCGCCTCCCATGACCAACCTTGCACCAGCTTGAACCCAGCCGTGAACCAGCCTGAACCCCTGGACCCAGCTCGACCCTAGGCACCCTAGGACACCCCTTGAACCTGACCCAGCAGACCATGCTTGTCCCATGCCAAGAAAACGTGAGCATATGCCATCCAAACATGAAAAACGTGAGCTGTTCATTATTTAATTCAAGATCTTGCATGCACTCAATGAAAAATCAGAATAAAACATAAAAGATCTGCCATAAAAACGTGTATGTAGCTTATATGGTGTTAAAGAAAGGAGTTAAACATGCCTTTGATAATTATTTGACAACGATTGATGCGTTTACGGGACTCCGGGACGACGAACGGACCAAAAACCTTCAAAGGTGGAGCTTGGTTGGATCGGCTATGGGGGCTTGAAACCTACTGGAACGAGAGAATGGGAGTGAAGGGGATGGGTGAAGTCGGCTGATGGGTTTAAATTGGTAGGGTAGGTTTTAGGTTTTAAATAAATTAAATAGAATAAAAAAAATAGGATATTAATTTAGGAATAAAATCATGTCTAATTAAATATTTAAAACCCTAAATAAATAATAATAATCTGATGGAAAAATATTAAATCCCGAAATATCAAATTAGGGAATTTTTAAATATTAATAAAAGTCCTTAAAATGACTTATTTTGGCCAAAAATCAATTCTTAAATTAATATATACTTAAATACTAAAATTTTCTTGACACAATACCTTAAAATAATATTTTAAGGCTCAAAAACTCATAAAATATTTTTGGCTAAATATTTTGGCATCTCGTCCGTCCACGGTCCCGTCTACGCAATCCACTCAATAAAATTCTTAAAAATCTAAAAATACAATAATTATGGGTTAAATGCTAAAAATAAATTTTAATCATGCATATAATTCACATAAATGTCATTTAACCCAAATATAAATTTTTAAATAATTAATTTCCCTATTTATGCATGCAAATTCACGTATTAAAATTTCCGGGTGTTACAATTCTCCCCCCTTAAATTGAATTTCGTCCTCGAAATTCGACTGATCAAATTCTAATAACGGAGTTCTTCAAAATCCAATTCACTAAACTCATTATCACATATCTAGTTCCCAAGTTTCGGTATCCCAAAAGTAATGCTTCTGCTGCGCACTCTGATAAACAAAATATTTTTAACTTCACCAAAGTTCCCTTAAAAGAATAGGTTAGGGCATACCGGAGATCAAAGAGGTGTTTGGGTCTGCCCCAGCTGCTTGCATGACAAACACCCTCCCTGTGGTGTTCTTCTTCCTTGGACAATTTATGGACATGTGCCCCGGCTCCTTGCAATGGAAACACACATTCGACCCACTCAGACACAGACCCGAATCTGCTTTCTGACACTTCGGGCAAAGTGGTACTCCTCCTGGCTTAGGGGCCCCGCCCCTCTGTTGCTGCTGCTGCTGACCCTGCTGACTCTGCTGGTTAAGGTCCTTAGATGGCCCTGTGAACTGTTTCTTTATGGGTGGTAGCGAAGATGGTTGATAAGATTCCAGCTGGAACTGTCTCTTACGCTGCTGTTCCTTCTGTATATCTCTTCTCCCCTCCTCAGAGCGCAATGCTCTACTAACTGCAGCCTCATAAGTAGCGACATCCAACATGCGGACGTCATGCTTAATGTCAGCCCGTAGCCCATCAACAAACTGTCTCAATTTATCCGGTGCACTGTCAGCAATAAGGGGCACAAAGCGACACCCTCTCTCGAATTGTGTGATGTACTCCACCACAGACTTGTCCCCCTGGCGGAGACTCATGAACTCCCGGATCATGCGGCTGCGCACATCCTCAGTAAAATACTTGGCATAGAACATACGTCTGAACTCTATCCACGTCAAAGTAGGTAGGTTCACGCCCCTAACAGCGCCTTCCCACCAAGAGGCTGCATCCCCTCTCATCATATACACCGCACACTTGACCCTATCAGCGTCTGTAATCCCCATGTAGTCAAAGATAGACTCCAATGATCGAATCCACCCCTCAGCAATGAGCGGATCAGTGGTGCCTGTAAACTCCTTTGGTCCCTTCTTCTGGAACCGCTCAGCCACATCCTCATCATGTGAAAGCCTCGGACGTGCCGCCTCCTGCTCCAACAGAGCAGTAATCCCAGCCATCATATTCGCATTGGCCTGCTCCAATGCTGAAAGAGGATTCTGCGGAGGTGGAGGTGGAGGTGGAGGTCCTCCGCGTCTATTCATCTGTCTGGGAGGCATTCTGTACCACCACATATTTCTTTACGTAAATCGCAATGCATAACGAAGGGTTTCAAAAGTCTTACTGAACATGAAATACTTAAAATTAATACATAAGCTCCTTCTAAATCTTAATAAAGCATTTAAAACTTACAGACCTGTAGCAGGATTTCTGAGCTTCACGTGGCAGATGGACACCCTCCAAGGACCGTGCTCTGATACCAATTGAAACGCCTACTACTAATAAAATGCGGAAAAACTTTTTTTTTTTTTAAATACTATATACATATACGCCCATACATATATGTATAAACATTAAAAATAATATTACAAATAATAACTCGCTTAATTAACAAAAATAAAAATAATAAACAGTTATTTGATAAAATCTTGAGTCATGCAATAGATAAAATAATGTCTATAGTGAAAATTTATAACTTATGTCTACTAAAATCATGAAAAATAAATAATTAATCATAACCACTGAAAACATAAAAATATCCTGAATATATAACTCATGCGTAAATAAAATCCTAGCGAGACGGTCACGGGGCCACTGCCATGCTCGCTCATGCGTCCTCGCCACCGGTAGGAGCTACATCATACTCACCTGCACCATATAAGCGTAGTGAGCCTAGAGGCTCAACATGTCTAATCCTTTATAACAAGGGTTAAAATAATGCATCACGTAGATACTAATACATATACATGTACATGAGCATGCATGTAAACATTTTTCATAACATAAATGCTGAATCATAAATCATAAACATAACATAACAATCTTCAACATACATAACATAATTGAGCATGTCATAAACATAAAAACTGAGTATGGTCATATCCATGAATGTGACTAATAACTGTGCCGACTGATCAGTCTAAAGAACCATCGTACGTGGCGGTGGATAAATCCACCTCTATGCTGGTAGTAAACTACCTCTGTGCCAGTGGTAAAACCCACTTCTCTGCCGGTAGTAGAACTACCTCTGTGTCAGTGGTAAAACCCACTTCTATGTTGTCACATCACTTCAATTTCCATAAAAATATTTTTCATGCTCAATTCTTAATCATAAACACATCATAAAATATTTCATGTATGCATGCACTTAAAATATGTCCGTAATATATATTTAATTAATTTTAATAATAAATATACTTTTACTTAAAATAGACTTCATGCATAAAAATAATTAAATATATATTCCGGACTTAGTTTATTTTCATGGGTTGGTCCAGACTGCTGGTCTCTCTACTAAACCCCTTAACTGACTTAAAGCCTGTTAACTAACTTAAAGCCCATAATTAAATAACTAATTTTAAAAATTATAATTTTTACTAAAATAAAATACTTAAATGTTATTGGGCTTAAATAAAAATATTTAGGCCCAATAACTAATTAATTCATAAAAATTCCTAGACTGGCCCAATAAAATCACTGACTAGCCCAAAAATTCCGATGGGCCCACGGGCCCATAAAATTATTGGGTTAACTTAAAAATAATTTAAAAAGCCCAAATAAAATTATTTGGAGGCCCAAATAATTTTCTAACTAATTAAATGGCCCAAACAACCAATTAAATCATTAAATATTTTAAAATTAAAATACTCGAGCCCGGCCCACCTAGCCCGGACCCGAACCTGCCTGACCCGACCCTAGACCCTACTGACCCGACCCACTACCCTGACCCGACCCGGAACCACCCAGAAATCCCCCCTACCCGACGCCCCCCTCTCCTTGCCCTTGGCTGCGCGAGCAGCAGCCCTTTAGGGGCTGCTGCCGCCTCGCTCCGGCCGCCCCTGGCCGGAGCGCCGCCGGCAGGACCTTCCCAGGGTCCTGCCGGTTCGAACCCAGCCTTGGCTCGGCTGGGTCATGGCCTAGCATGACCAGCCGAGCCCCCCTTCCACTAAACCCTAAACTGCCGCCTCCCATGACCAACCTTGCACCAGCTTGAACCCAGCCGTGAACCAGCCTGAACCCCTGGACCCAGCTCGACCCTAGGCACCCTAGGACACCCCTTGAACCTGACCCAGCAGACCATGCTTGTCCCATGCCAAGAAAACGTGAGCATATGCCATCCAAACATGAAAAACGTGAGCTGTTCATTATTTAATTCAAGATCTTGCATGCACTCAATGAAAAATCAGAATAAAACATAAAAGATCTGCCATAAAAACGTGTATGTAGCTTATATGGTGTTAAAGAAAGGAGTTAAACATGCCTTTGATAATTATTTGACAACGATTGATGCGTTTACGGGACTCCGGGACGACGAACGGACCAAAAACCTTCAAAGGTGGAGCTTGGTTGGATCGGCTATGGGGGCTTGAAACCTACTGGAACGAGAGAATGGGAGTGAAGGGGATGGGTGAAGTCGGCTGATGGGTTTAAATTGGTAGGGTAGGTTTTAGGTTTTAAATAAATTAAATAGAATAAAAAAAATAGGATATTAATTTAGGAATAAAATCATGTCTAATTAAATATTTAAAACCCTAAATAAATAATAATAATCTGATGGAAAAATATTAAATCCCGAAATATCAAATTAGGGAATTTTTAAATATTAATAAAAGTCCTTAAAATGACTTATTTTGGCCAAAAATCAATTCTTAAATTAATATATACTTAAATACTAAAATTTTCTTGACACAATACCTTAAAATAATATTTTAAGGCTCAAAAACTCATAAAATATTTTTGGCTAAATATTTTGGCATCTCGTCCGTCCACGGTCCCGTCTACGCAATCCACTCAATAAAATTCTTAAAAATCTAAAAATACAATAATTATGGGTTAAATGCTAAAAATAAATTTTAATCATGCATATAATTCACATAAATGTCATTTAACCCAAATATAAATTTTTAAATAATTAATTTCCCTATTTATGCATGCGAATTCACGTATTAAAATTTCCGGGTGTTACAGTATTTTGGTGATGTTATGTCAGTTGACACGACTTATCGAACCAATCGTTACAATTTGATATGTGCTCCTTTCGTTGGAATTAATCATCATAAGCAAAATGTAATGTTTGTTTTGGTATTCATGTCGGATGAAACTGAGAGTTCATTTGAATGGTTGTTTAGAACTTTTCTTGAGTCTATGAATGGAAAACAACCTGAAACAATTTTCACTGACCAATGTCAAGCCATGATGAATGCAATTGAAACGGTATTCCATATTCACACCATCGGTTATGTCAGTGGCATATCAATCAAAATGCTCCGTCACACTTAGAGAGTTTGAATGGTGACATATAAATTGTTTCTGGCGAGTTACATAGCTTGTATTCTTGACTATCTTGTATTGCTTCAATTATTGGAATGAAACGAGTTACCCCTTGAAGTGTTTTGATCAATTTAAAAGTATAGAATTGATGTAAAAACAGATTCAAGGCGCAACAAAAATATGGAATGGGATTCTGGGGCGCAGCTGCGGGTCCAAGACGCGCAGCTGCGCAAAATTTCAGTGCACTCTTACGAGTGCACTGCATTCTTGCGCGTCTGCGAGCCCTGGGCACGCAGACGCGCAAAGGGCATGCGCTTCTGCGCTGCATATGAGCAGAACAACCAGCATCGAATTTTAATTTTTTTTCATTTTGTTTATTTATTTAAAGGTTATTTTAAGGGTTTAAATGATTTTTATGATTTAATTGGGTCTTTTAATTATGGTTAAAATTTTATTAACAAGTTCAAACTTCAAGCATCGACTTTAAGGTTCGGATAAAAAACATCTTCTATATATTAAACATCTTCTGACTTAAAATTAATGTAAAAGTTCATGCTATTTTAAAGCGAAATTATTAAACCATAAAACGGAACAATGAAAACGTTTATTTGGCCTTCTAAGTGTGGCTAAATTTTATATACAACAAGTTTAAACTTCAAGCATCGATTTTCACTTTCAGGTAAAAAAAAAAAAGCATCTTCTATATATTAAACATATTCCGACTTAAAATTGACATAAAGGGACATTCTATTTTAAGGAGACATTCTTCATCCATATAACAGAATAATGATAACGTTTACAATCACTAAACATTTTTTAAATACAATTACACTAATTGGTCTAGCATTACATTACATCACAGTTTCTAGCACAAACTAACCACTACCATTCAATCTCATATCTTCTAACTTTTGTTTCATGTCGTCCATTTTCTTCATGATCTGCAAAACATCATTTTGCAAATTCGACAGGTCATCTTCCAATTCAACAATTTTTTCTGCTTGACGAGAATTTCGTTGTGAACTAGAAGTACCACATGAACTTTCCTCGCTATTTGTCTTGAATGAATTAGTTGGACATTTTTTCACATAGTTCTCAAACGCTTTTATCGCCTCTGCCCTACTCGAAAACTTCTCGTATAAAGGATTTTCGTAATCTTTGACTTCAGCATGTGTTTCTACCTAAGATCCATAAACACCAGGATTCTTTTCTTCAAAGACAACGTAGGCTTTCTCCTAAACAAAATTCAAGATTCCATATTCAAAAAATTATATTATAATAAAATAAATCAATTAACTGTCTGTGACTCACCATCTAAATAATATCAAAACCTGGTGAGATAGATGAGTGCTCCTGTAAAAAGGAAATTTCAATCTCATAATCACCACACATAATACAACTACTACAAAATACAAGAACTCTAAACTTCCTCTAAGTGAAATCTCAGCTAATATCTTTACTATTGTAGATAGATGTGACCATATAATACTGATACAACGATTCCTCTTGAGATATTACACACATATATAATCTAAGATTTTTCAATATTCACATCAATCCAGTGGTCAAATACAATGAAATCCGAAAGCAATGCCAGCTACACATATTTTTTTCTTCTTAGAAATACACTTCTCCTTTCCATTGACATTCCACAAGCAGCAATTTGTTTCACAATAATGACATGCAAACTCAAGTATTATGTGTAGATTTTCTTAAATAAAGGACATTAGTGAAAGGGCATTTAATAAAATAAAAAATCAAGCTACCAAATTCAAGAATTGAAAATATTGCATATATTATTTTAAATTTCAGAATAACTGTAAGGGACAGTTAACACAAATTCAATCTAAATTAAAAAACAATTGATCCCAAATATCATACTTCGCCTGAGTTTAATTTTCCATGTACATAACTTCTACCTGTTTTCGGCTCCGGGTTATTTCAACTATATCTGTTTTCGATTGAAGAACAAACCAAGTCCTGTCCCTGCGCATCAAAATTTTGAAAGGAGAAGAAAGTTAAGATGACACGATAATGATATAAAGCCCACCCCAGTCGATACATCTTCCTCCTTAAAAAAAAATGATATAAAGCCCACCCCAGTCGAAGAAAGAGGTAAAGCGTACATCTTCTTCCTTCCAAAAAAAAAAAGAGGTAAGCGTACATCTTCCTCCTTCCAAAAAAAAAAATGATATAAAGCCCACCCTAGTCTCAAAGAAAGAGGTAAGCGTACATCTTCCTCCTTTAAAAAAAAATGTTATAAAGCCCACCCCAGTCAAATCAAGAGGTACGAGCACATCTTCCTTCAAAAAAAATTGAAATCGAAATTTTTTTACCTTCAATCGAAAAGGACCAAATGCTGCATAAGCACTTACCGGAAGGAACGTCGCTGTTGCTTGGAAAGACTTAATATGGAGAGCTCGAAACTAAGGATTGAAAATAATTTTAGGGTTCTCAAGTTTCGGAGATAAGAGGTTTGAGCGAGAAGGGGAAAGATTTTCCAAGATGAGATTTTTGGGACTTTTTGGTGCTTTTCAAAATAATAAAAAACCCGTGTAAGTTAACCATGGTTTGGGTGGTGGGTCAAAAGAGGGACAAAAATAAAAAAAAAATTATAAAGTACCGCCACGTGTTAAGCGATGACTGGCTCAGGGCACTGCCCTGAGGCCAGCATCGACGCATCCGAAGATAAGATAAGATAATCTTGATAATTGTTAAATAAAAACAAATCTCCAACAATATTTATCTAAAAAAAATCTTCTCTTCAAAATTCTTCCATAAATTAAATATCATATTTAGAATTACTAAAATATGGTATTTTCTTCTCAAATTTTGAAATCTTCTATTCACCACAAGACAGTAACAGAATAGTCACACAGCGTGCGCCTTGCTTCAGCACCTCTTCTAGTTTGCTCAATTTCTCAAAATTTTCTTTGGCAACTCCAAATGTGATAAAATTAAACTTTTTAGCCCAAATTTCTGTCCAATGTCATCAAACTTCCTCCAACTACAAAACACGACAAAAACACATCAATTAACATATGCAAAAGATAAAAACCCGAGAAATATAATACTAAAAATATAAATATTATGAGTCTTTGGAACAATATTTGATACTTGATATTATTGTATATTATATGAAAATATATTCTATTTAAAATTTATTGTTATATAATAAATATTTGATATTTCCTACCTTCGTTTTCAATCCTCTCTAATATACTTGGACCTTGGTCGTGACTCCGTCCCTATGGACACATACTTTTCTCTAAACAAATATTCAATGAATTTTTTTCGTGTAAAAAAATAATAATAATAATCCACCACGTTTTCTAAAAAAATAAAATAAAAAATCCAAACACATACCATCCGATATTTAAACTTGAGTAAATACAAACAACAACTGGGCCATTATTAGAAAAGGGCACGAGTTGAGACAGTTGACAATCAAACAAGGAATTTATGAAATAATATACTTGTGGCAATTGATAATCGTAAATTAATTATTAGTAACTTATAATTAAGACATTATTTTTCATATTTCTCGTCACATAACTTCATATTGTATTACTTACTTTAACATTTGTCATTTGTTTTATGCATTGTAATTCTCGATCGGAAGGAACATTTACATACGGGTCTCTATCTTTTATGGAGACACTCTAAAAAAACTTGACTTTATTTTTTTGTCGGAAAAAAAATGTTAGCTTCAATTTTTTTTGGATTCCTTAGCTGTCAATTTTCACGAGGGTCGATAAACTAATAATGGTTGATATTTTGCATTCAGATATTTTCAAATTTAATGAATTTTAACAAAAAATTTTTAAATATGAAAGTGATGTAACTAATAACTAATAACTAATTAAAAATTTAGAAGTATAAACATGAATTTTAAAAAAATATTTAAATAATTTAAATTTTTTTTAAAAGTGAATAATGTTATGCAAATACACCAGACGTCATTACTCTAAAATAGTTTAATGTTTTATAATATCGTATAGATAAGCAAATCCTTAATTAAACCTGGCATGTGATCAACGGATCGGTTAACCGAGTCTATAGGTTTGACTTGGAACCGTGACCTGACCGGCCATTAGGTGGTTCGGTTATGGTTTACTGGTGTGAAACCCGTCGACCTGCTGGGTTCGATGCGTTCGACCCGACATGTTGTTTTTTTTTTTTTCAAAAAAAAAAATTTGATATCTAATCTAATCTAATCTAATCTAATCTCTCTTAAAAAAGGAGATTTTAATTGTGTATGACATCTATATTGTCCTTAGGTTTATTTATTACTTTAAATTAGTTTTCATTTATTGTGTGTTATATTGACAATGATGTCCTTTAATTGATTGTTTTTACTTTTGGCAAACTCATTGTTTCAATTTTAAAAATTATCTTATCTAATATATCTTAAAAATGAAGAGTTTAATTGTGTATTGTCTATTTGTCCTTAGGTTTATTTATTGCTTTAAATTAGTTTTCATTTATTGTGTGTTATATTGACAATGATGTCCTTTAATTGATTGTTTTTACTTTTGGCAAACTCATTGGTTCAATTTTAAAAATTATCTTATCTAATATATCTTAAAAATGGAGAGTTTAATTGTGTATTGTCTATTTGTCCTTAGGTTTATTTATTGATTTAAATTAGTTTTCATTTTTGTGTATTATATTGACAATGATGTCCTTTAATTGATTGTTTTTACCTTTGGCAAACTCATTGTTTTAATTTTAAAAATTATCTTAAATATTAATTGTCCAAAAATATTGTTAAATTTATTCATAAAATTTAAAAGGCACACACAAGAAATCGTTACTTTTATTTTCAATTTAGTTTTTATGTTTCAATTTTTTCAAATAGTTATGTTTTGTTTTGTATCTATTATTTTAATTTTCTCTTCCAATTACTTCAAAAAATTATAAATTAATTATAATATATCTTTTTTGAGAGAATTATAATATATCTTATAACAAAGGTAACTGCTACAAAAAAATTAATTTTCAAATATTGTTATCGAAGTTAGTTTTCCGTGTATTAATATTTCTCAAAATATAAAAAACAAATTAGATAAAATTAATTTTAATATTTATTATATTAAAAAAATTATTTTATTAATTAAAGGAGGATATATTATTAAATATAAAATTATAAAAATCTATTTTAATACTAAATTTTAAGAATTTTTTTCTTTTATTCCAAAGTTTAATAAAATTTTGTTAATAAAATATTTTAAAATTCCAATATTATATATATTATATAGTAAAATATTGTGACGATATTTTAAATTATTAAAATTTTTGAAAAAGTTTAGTTGTTGAAAATTGAAATATAAAACAAAATTTTTGTAAGTGAAATTTTTTAAAGGCAATATTTTATTATTTAAGAAATGATATTATAAAATAAATTTTGTTTAATATTAAGTTAAGTAAGAAATGTGGAGTGTTATTGACATTTTTTGGAGTATAATAACACATACCTTTGATTTATTGTGTGTGTTAAATTTTTATTTATCTAATATGTCTTAAAAATAAAGAGTTTAATTGTGTATTGTCTATATTGTTCTTGGGTTTATTATATTGCTTTAAATTAGTTTTCAATTTGTATTTGATTTATTGGGCGTGTTATATTTTTATTGACGTGTTTAATTTGTTTTCTTCAAATGGTGAAAATGGATGACATCAACATATTTCGAGGTTCAAGAATGAAGAATTTGTTGGATAGTAAAACGTGGATGTATTTGTTATGACTAATCTTTTATTCTCAAGATTATGCGTTATATATAATAATTTTTTAATATATCTTATAAAAAAGAGTTTAATTGTGTATTTCTATATTGTCATTGAATTTAATTTATTTCTTTAAATTAATCTTTTAATATATCTTAAAATTAGAGAGTTTAATTTTGTATTGTTACTATTGTATATATTCTCCTTGGGTTTATTTTATTTTTTAAATTAGTCTTCGATTTGCATTTGATTTATTGTGTGTGTTAAATTTTTATTTAAGTGTTTAATTTATTTTATCCAAATGGTGAAAATGAACGACATCAACATATTTTGAGGTTCAAGAATGGAGAATTTTTGACAATAAAATGTCGACGTATTTGTTATGAATAATCTTTTATTCTCAATAAATGTGTTATATTTAGTAATTTTTTAATATATATCTTAAAAAGAAATAGTTTAATTGTGTATTGTCGATATTGTCCTTGAGTTTAATTGATTTTCTTAAATTAGTCTTCAATTTGCATTTGATTAATTTATTGTATATGTGTGTTAAATTTTTGTTCAAATGTTTAATTTGTTTTCTCCAATCTATCTAATCTAATCTAATATCTAATATTTTTTTAAAAAAGAGTTTAATTATATATTGTCTATATTGTCCTTGAATTTATTTTATTGCTTTAAATTAGTCTTCAATTTGCATTTGATTTATTGTGTGTGTTAAATTTTTATTTAAGTGTTTAATTTGTTTTTTTCAAATGGCGAAAATAGATGAAATCAACATATTTCGAGTTTCAAGAATGGAGATTTTGTTGTACAACGAAACGTCGACGTATTTGTTATTACTAATATTTTATTCTCAATATTATGTGTTATATATAATAATTTTAGAATATATTTTAAAAAGAAAAAGTTTAATTGTGTATTGTTTATATTGTCATTGAGTGTAATTTATTTTTTTAAATTAGTTTTTATTTTGCATTTGATTTATTGTGTATGTTAAATTTTTGTTTAGTGTTTAATTTATTTCTCCAAATAACGAAAATTGATGATATCAACATATTTCGAGGTTCAAAAATGGAGAATTTGTTGGACAGTAAAACATCGACGTATTTGTTATGACTAATCTTTTATTTTCATTATTATGTGTTATATAATAATTTTTAATTTGTGTTAAATTAAGTTTTTATTTTTCGTGTTTATGGTTGATATTCTCATTTATAATATGTGTTTTTATACTTGTATCTTTTTTTTTTTTTTTTTTTTTCAGTTTTTCAAAGAAATTACATCAAAATGGTCTATAAATCAGGGATCCTGGTATTTAGATTTTAATATTCAGATTTTTCAAAGATAAAATATATTTTGGTTCCCATATACATATATTTATATATATATATATTTGAAAACTAAATATATTTTATATTTTTTAACTTCTTATAAACTCTATCTTAATATATCGTATATCAGGTGCAATGCACGTTAAACGTACTAGTATAATAAAATTTTTATATTAGACGTTGAAATTTGAAATATATATATATTTTTTAATTCTTTAAATATTTATTAAAATTAAAAGGGTTGATTCGAATTCAGAATCGACGGTTGACTGAACCCAGATCGTCCGGACGGGCCGGTTAGGGGTGGGCAGGTATACTGTTTAGGGGTGGGCAGGTGTCTACTGTTTAATTATTTAAATCGTTGTGAAACTTGGGAACATGCAATTAACTTTGAATCTTTAAAATTCTCAGTTTAAAAAAAAATGGACTTCTTCTCACTATCACTACCGATTCTCGCGGCCTTGATCATCATCGGAGGATCCATCTTCTGCTACTTATGGATTGCCGAGACACCGACACATCCGGTTCCAGCAGGTCCTCGGGGCCTGCCGATTCTTGGTTTCCTACCATTTCTGCAGCTCAACCTGCACAAACAATTCACAGAATTGGCTCAAAAATACGGCCCAATCTACAAACTCTGGCTCGGAAGCAAACTGTACGTGGTAATCAACTCACCGACCCTGATAAAAGAAGTCGTGCGAGATCAAGATTCCATTTTCGCCAACCGGGACCCCTCAGTAGCAGCCATAGTCGCCACAGGTGGAAAAGACATATTCTGGTCTCCATACGGGCAGTACTGGCGGGACATGCGTAAACTATTCGTTCGAGAGATGCTAAGTAACAGCAACCTCGATGCTTCCTATGTTCATCGAAAACACGAGATTAGGAAGGCTGTTAGAAGCTTGTATATGAAGATTGGTACTTGTGTTGAAATTAGCGAATTGGTATTCGCTACTGAATTGAATGTGGCGTTGAGTTTGCTGTGGGGTGGTACGGTGGATAAGAAAATAGTCGATAGAATTGGAAGTGAGTTTCGGGGGGCTGTGTCGAAACTTGTAGATTTGCTGGGGAAACCGAATGTTTCTGATTTTTTCCCAGTTTTGGCTAGATTTGATATACAAGGAATAGAGAAAGAAATGAAGAGTGTGGTCCTACGTGTCGATGAAATTATAGATTCTGTGATAAATGAACGTATGAAGAAGATGGAGGGAGAAAAAAGGAGGGACGAAAGTAGAAAGGACTTCCTGCAAATCCTTTTGGAGCTAAGGGAGCAAGATGATCCCCAAAGATCGATCAATCTGCCTCAGATAAAGGCTATACTAATGGTAATAATCTATTATCTGCTTCATTGTTGGTATGAATCTTAGCATACTGCGTAAAAGAATTGTAGAAAGTAGTATACCACATACTAATTAATAAGAGGAAAACGATCGATTGAGTCTGTGACATGTATAATATGTAATGCAAACAAGAAAGCATACATGTTCACAACGAAAACTTTCAAGAATGTAGAGAAAATCTATCTAAACTTGAAATTTTCTGCAACAGGATATCCTCGTTGGAGGCACGGATACAACGGCGACAATCATTGAGTGGGTAATGGCTGAGATTTTGAACAACCCACAAGTAAAGGAAAGAGTGCAAGAAGAGCTAAGTGAAGTAGTAGGCCCAAAAAACAGAGTGGAAGAATCCCACATACCACAACTACACTATTTGGATGCAGTTGTAAAAGAAACTTTTCGGCTCCATCCACCACTTCCTCTGTTAGTCCCCAGGCTTGCAACCCAATCCAGCATAATTGGAGGATGCACAATCCCAAAGGGGTCTAGAGTTTTCTTGAATATATGGTCTGTTCAAAGGGATCCTCTTGTTTGGGACAATCCATCTGAATTTAAGCCTGAGAGATTTTTGAACGACCCTCAGAAATTCGATTTCAATGGGAACAGATTCCAATTTATCCCGTTTGGATCTGGCAGAAGGGTTTGTCCTGGAATTCTCCTGGCTGAGAGGATGGCGATGCTCTTTTTGGCAACCTTTTTCCATTTGTTTAATTGGAGGCTACCTGAGGGAGAGAAGCTTGATTTGTCTGAAAGATTTGGGATTGTTATGAGGAAGAGCACGCCAATGATTGCCATTCCATCTCCAAGGTCGAATCATTCGTACATGTATGAGTAAATTTATGCATGTTTGTTTGTTACTTTACTGTTTCGTAAGTTTCGAAGATGTGGAACAATCCAATCCAAATAAATGAATAATTATGTGATTCTTCCTTGTTTTACCTTTGTTTTTTAATTACTTTAATTACATATATATATATATATACCAACAAGTGATTCATCTGTTCTCGTGGCTTCAGCCCTTAAGTATGGCTTTAGTTCCAGTTCCAGTTAATTTTAGGAATCAAAATCAAACTATAAACGATCCATTTAATGTTTCTTTCTGAAGCGAAAATAGGGGGAAAAAACTACATGCATTCCAATTTGATTAACAATTAAAATTCAGAAAATAACATGTCATACAATATAAAATTTACATACGAGATTACACATTATCGAAATTACAAAATTACCCAATGAAAAGATATTTCAATTAGTGAATTTAATAACAAGTAATTATATGTGTAACCTTTATGTATAACATACTCGCGCGGTTACATATGCCGAACTATTGGCTATTGGCTTTTGCATTCAGATTGCGCAGGAGCAAGATCTACAAATCAACCAGACTACATCGAACTTTATTTGAACGGTGCAAACAGTCATGCAACTAAACGAAGGGAAATTTCGAACCTACCCATGGGATAATACCCTATGGGTAGGGTCGAAGCTGAACCCTAAACGGAGATCTTAGCTATGTTGAAAATCTTGCCGTAGATATTAGAAGAGTTTTGGCCCAAGACAACAACTTATATTTGAATCATTGCATGAGAAACAGTGAGCATGGAGGTGCCTATTTCTTTCCTAGTCCTCCTTAATTTGTGTGGACGATAAAAAAAAAAAAAATTTAGTTGATAAATCTAATAATTTAGGATATTTTACTTGTACAAAAAAAAATAAAAATAATAATAATAATAATAATGCCTTCTTTGATGATGAATGATATTTTGGCACTGATCCAATCAATTGGTTCGCATTTTGTGAACCCTAGCTATCACTACGTTACCCACTCAATAGGAAATGTAATTGATCGATATTTGAATATTTGATATTTAATTAACATGTGCTTTATTTTAATTGGAAGTGAAGTTTGATTTTTGCTCCACATGATCCTCATCCTCAATTTCATTAATTACTTCAATTTTTATAATCAAAATAATTTATTACTAATGAAAGGACGTATTATAGCTTCCTTCCCACCAGCAAATCCACCATGAAGTATCATTTCTTCCATTGTCGCGGTAACTAATTAAAATTATCAGCTACAAAAAATGGATGATCTCTCGCTGCCAATTCTCGTCATAGTATTAGTATACATCTTCTGGTGTTTTTGGATTTCCAAAACATCTAACAAAGAAAAGCATGATCCGATTCCACCAGGTCCTCGGGGCCTGCCGATTCTTGGATACCTACCGTTTCTCCAGCTCAACCTGCACATACAATTCAGTGAATTGGCTAAAAAATACGGCCCACTTTACAAGTTCTGGCTTGGAACTAAACTATGCGTAGTTATAAGCTCGCCTTCCCTGATAAAACAAGTTGTGAGAGATCATGACACGATTTTCGCCAACCGGGATTCCACTGTCGCAGCCATGGTTATAACCTCCGGCGGAGCAGACATAGCCTGGTGTTCGTACGGGAAGTATTGGAGGGACATGCGTAAACTATTCGTGCGAGAGATGCTCAGCAACACCAATCTCGAAGCTTCCTATATTCATCGCAAAGTCGAGGTTACAAAGGTTGCCAAAAGTTTGTACAAGAAGATTGGTACTAGCGTTGACGTTAGCGAATTGATATTCGTGACTGAACTCAATGTGGTGTTCAATTTGCTTTGGGGTGGTACGGTGGATAAGAAACTGATGGATGGAATTGGAAGTGCGTGTCGACAAGTTACGCCCAAACTTATTGATTTGTTGATTCGGCCGAATGTTTCTGACTTTTTCCCTGTTTTGGCCAAGTTTGATCTTCAAGGAGTCGAAAAAGAAGCCAAGATTGTGGCATCGTGTTTCGATGAAATTCTTGATTCTGTAATAAATGAACGTACGGTGAATGGAGAAAGGAGGGACGATCAAGGAAGAAAGGATTTTTTGCAAATTCTTTTGGAGCTCAAGAAGCAAGATGATCCAGACAGATCAATCAATCTGTCTCAAATTAAGGCTATTTTGAAGGTAATAATTTCTTCAACTTTTTTAAAAAATAAAAAAAAATTTAACTTTATATATATTTTCTTCAAGGATGTTATTGTTGGAGGCACCGATACAACGGCGACGATCATTGAGTGGGTAATGGCTGAGGTTCTGAACAATCCACATGTAAAGAAACGAGTGCAAGAAGAGCTTACAGAAGTAGTAGGTCTTGAAAATATAGTGGAGGAATCCCACATACCAAAACTACATTATCTGGATGCAGTGGTGAAAGAAACTTTTCGGCTTCATCCACCTCTCCCTCTACTGATCCCCAAGCTTCCAAGCCAGTGCTGCATAATTGGAGGATACACAATCCCAAAGGGCTCTAGAGTTTTCTTGAATATGTGGTCCATTCACAGGGATCCTCTGGTTTGGGAAAGCCCTTCTGAATTTAAGCCAGATAGGTTCTTGAACGACCCCGGAAAGTTCGATTACAATGGGAACAATTTTCAGTATCTCCCTTTTGGATCAGGAAGAAGGGTTTGCCCTGGTATTCTCTTGGCTGAGAGGATGGCAATGTATTTTTTGGCCACCCTTTTCCATTTGTTTGACTGGAAGTTACCCGAGGGAGAAAAGATTGATTTGTCTGAAAAATTTGGGATTGTTACAAGCAAAAGGATGCCGTTGATTGCTATTCCTTCTCCAAGGTTGCATGATTTGAATGTGTATGTGTAAATCAATGCTTGTTTGTTTGTTTGTTATTTTACCGTTTCATAAGCTTCGATCGAAGATGTCAGTCCAACAATCCAAATAAATCTGCGCGCAGATCGATATTCTGGTTTATGTCGATTGTTTTTTCTTGATTCATATTGGAAAATGGTGCATTTCAGAGACTTAATAGTTAATACTTGATAATCTAGTATAGATCATATTGGCCGGTGATATTTCTTTTTTTTTTTTTTTTTTTTTTTGCATGTTTCAAGCTAATTCCTAACATTAATTATAAGTTATTATGAATATAAGAAAATATGTTGATAGTATATATATCTGTTATTCGTTTAAAAGCGAGTGATTAGATTTGGTCCATTTTATTTTTCTTTCATGGATACGCCTCTAAATTGTAAAAGCCTTAAAACTTGTTAATTTGATCATCATCATAATATTATTTATTTTTACATATATTTTATAAATTATTTTTATTATATAAATTAATGTGGTAAATTTAATTAAAAATTATACGAATTCGTATATAATTTATTAAATAACATTTTTGAAGTTGAATGAAATAACAACAAAATTAAAATATAATATTGCATAAAATAATTATTCAATAAACACACAATTACATGTTAATTTTTTTTATCACGAATTATTTTAAAAATAATATGTAAAATATTATCAATGTTATTAAAAAAACAAATAATATAAAGATTTAAAAAATAACAAAACAAATAAACCATAAAATAACAAAACAAAAAAGAAATAAAATAAAATATTTAAAAAAATTAATTTTACCGTTGTGAACAGTGCAACTCCAAAAACACCATTTTGCAGTTAGTTGTTCAAAGGTGGATTTTGGAAACAAATATAAATAGTGTGCTGCTGAAGATGGTCTTAATTGACAAAGGTGGATTTTGGAAACAAATATTGTGAATATAATTGATGTCACATACAATTTTGTTTTTCTTACTCTATCAATCTATTTTTGATTTTGTACTCGATCCAATTCTCCGACTGTGCACACAAAATGGGCAGGTGAATTAGGTTAAGTTGCTTCCGAGGATGTTTAATTCTGCGGCTCTTTTTTTTTTTTTTTTTTTTTTTTGACGTGGGAACTCGCAGCCGCTATTTTTGGTGCGCATTTGATAAACCCCCAAATTAACGCAATAGCCTGCAAACTACGTTAGTTAGGTAAACCACACTAGGCAAGCCCTGTCATGTGACAGGCTAGTTCAAGAAGGTGTTGGTAAGGGGAATCGAGCTCCTAACCTCTGACCAAAAGTTCACTTACTCCACAAACTTGGACACCCCTTACAAACTCTGCGGTTCATTTTCTTGCAACTCAAGGCCATTGTCGAGGGGAAATAGTATTTTTTTTAAATGAAAAATAGAAAATAAAATAATGCACCGTACGTGGGTTGTGACTTGTGACCCTAGATAAACCTATTATGAGTTGAGGCCATTGAAGAATGGGCTAAAAAGAGAGGATTATTTAAGGTGGACTTTATATCTATTAATGAAACAAATCATTTTGGTACTTGTCGGCCCAATAGACTATTTCGCATTTTACTTTTTGAAAAGCTCATCACCATTTTAAAACGGAAACTTCACCATTTTAAGGACGGAAACTCACAAATCACAATTCAGCTTGACAAAAAAATGACAAGGAGAAAATGAGTAATTTTATGAGTTATAGTTTTTACAGAGATCCGCAAATTACGGGAAAAGATCCCGAGGGTTCCCATCAAATAACTATTACGTGAGATCCTACATTTTGTATCGATTTATAATTAGTTTGTGTACTGCAGTGACCTGTTCCGAAATCAACAACTAATCAAAATTTTAGCATGAAATAATATCTTAAACATAATAATCAATAAAAAGTGAAAACTAAAATGATACAACTAAAATCCACCGGTGAAACACAATCGATACTGAAATCAAGTGTAAACAAATTGAAAGGGCCCGTGTCCTGATTTAATATTTAATGATCAAAAAACCAGGATTAATTAATGTAAACAGCGAAAACGAGTTAAAAATTTGCGTTTGGGCCTACAGAAATTTCGGCATGACCTATTCGTAAATAGGACATCCCAAAAACCTGTACAACACAACCAGCAATATATACTCGAAAATAGAGTCACAACTCCAATTTACAAACCTATAGCCGCACTGGCCAGGACTAAACACATGCAGAGCCGGCAAGGCTCGATCACACAAATAACAATTCAAAACAAGGTCCAAAACTATTTATACAGATACACAGGGCATCACCCCGACAAATATAAAACTCGCTAAACTGATATATATACATATATCTGGGAACTCGACTCCACGCTCGCCTCACTGGGTACCACTAGATGACGCTCCACCAGATGCGTCAAATCCCCCTGGATAACCTGCTATAGAATCACAAACAACCACAACATAAAAAGAAAACAGGGGTCGGACCCCAGTACGACGAACTATAAAAATTACGACAAATATAACTGACATGAATAAAATCAAGTACAATGCAATGAAATGCAATGTAATGCGTGACAGGTATCAATGAAATAAGGGATACCAAAAGGAGTCCAAATAATCGTATCACAATAAACTCAGTGGCCACCCATGCCAGGAACGCAGCAGACCTCGAATCATCACTGCTAATCCATACACGTAGCATCGGAGGGTGACAGGAGCGACCCGTCCAGCCTCATGTTATCATCAGGAGTGTCGTACGTAGCATCGGAGGGCAACAGGAGCTACCTGTCCGTGCCTCATGCTATCTCAGGAGTGCACTAAAACAATGTCACTCGCTCCATGATGACTCAATACATCTCAAGAGATCAATATCAATAGCAATCAAAGGAGTCAAGGCTCAACGTGCTATGTAAACTTGTAAATGAGTGAATGAAATCATATAATCCACGTAAGCACATAAAACACATTATCACTCATTACAAAATACTTAATATCATTACATGCCATTATAGGCGTCGTAATATAAACAGCTCATACGTACCTCAACCGACACTTAATTACCACAGAAATATCTCAAGTATTTCTCGGATATTCCAATCCCAAATTTTCAGAATCTGTAATTCCAGAAAAATTGCTCATAAATCCTAAAATTCATATTTAATATTAAAACATCATATCAATGACCAAATATCAAATATACGACTCTAAAAGTCAAAATACCCCAAGTAGAACAATCTGAATTTTTCGAAAATTCCTACAAATTTTGAAAATTCGCATTTATATTTTCTAGAGCATCTAAACACTCAATTAATGAATAATCAACACTTAAATTCGAAAATCCCCAATATAAAAAATCTGGAAATTCGAAATAAATCCCAAATAAATTCTGAAAAATATCGAATACCTTCAATCGACTTCGATATAATACCTACAAACAATAATAAATCAAATATCAATTATCGGATGTCAATTGAATCGAAATACCCAAAATTCGAAACCCTAAATTCAAAATTATACCTCAAAGCTTGGAATTAAAGGGTTAAACAACTAACACAACCTACCCCTAAACTCCGGAGACGATCGGCGGCGGCGAACGGCGGCGAACGACGGCGGCTGGTGCGACGGGTTTTCGGAAATTTCAATAAAAATATGAAATATGGGTACCGAAAGATAGCTCTCGTCGCGAGGATTCCGGAACTATATTTACTTTCGAAAATCGATAACCGACGGAAAAGTTACGGCGATTTGAAGCGATAGGAAAATTTTGGAAAAGAAAAGAACAAGGAATCGGGAAAGCTGAGAAGATGACGATGATGAATACCGAGGAGAGAGAAATAGAATATATATCCGTATATAGTAATTAGATATGTATTGGTTTAATGTGTGTCTTATTTTATTCATTCGGGGTTAAAACTTGACCCGATTTGAGTTATTTCAACTCCTGTGTGATTTATAAATCAAATATGAAATTTAATATCGTCTATAAACCGATATTTATAAATACATATTTTTAACACACAAATTAATTAATAGAGTAAAATCGGGTCCTTACATTTCTCCCCCTCTAAAAAGAAGATTTCGTCCTCGAAATTAAACACACATCAAACTTATATACAAAGTAGTTAAACATCTACCACTGATAGTACATAGGAAAATTAGAGTACATGGCATAATTCATGACATTGTCAAACAAATGAGGCCATTCTTGACGCATTCGAGACTCCAATTCCCATGTAGCTTCTTCTCTCCCATGTCTACTCCATTCCACCATAACCAAAGGAATCGTCTTGTTCCTCAGTTGCTTTTCTTTACGATCAAGAATCTGCACTGGATATTCAACATAGCTAAGGGAACTATCCAACTCCACATCAACAGCCCTCAAGATATGAGAAGGATCTGGTTCATACTTCCGCAGCATAGATACGTGAAATACATCATGTATCGCAGACAAACTCTGCGGCAAGTTCAAACGATACGCTAAAATACCAATCTTCTCAACAATCTCGTATGGACCGATATAACGAGGAGCTAATTTCCCTTTACGCCCAAATCTCATAGTACCACGAAATGGTGATACTTTCAAGAAAACAAAATCGCCAACCTGAAATTCTAAAGGTCTACGTCTATTATTAGCATAGCTGGCTTGACGATCCTGGGCTACTTTCATTCTTTTCCTGATCAGGTCAACTTTTTCTTTCATCTCTTGAATAAACTCTGGTCCTGACAATTGTCGTTCTCCTACTTCTTCCCAACATATCGGAGATCTACATTTTCTGCCATACAAGGCTTCAAATGGTGCCATCCCGATAGATACTTGGTAACTGTTATTGTAAGAGAATTCCACCAAAGCTAAAGATTCTTGCCAACCACCACTAAAATCCATTACAACAGCTCGTAATAAATCTTCAAGTGTCTGAATAGTCCTTTCAGATTGACCATCTGTCTGTGGATGATAGGCAGTACTCATGGCCAATTTAGAACCCAAAGCTGATTGCAAACTAGACCAAAACTTAGAAGTAAATCTGGGATCACGGTCTGATACTATAGTAACTGGCACACCATGTAATCGTACTATTTGATCAATGTACATTTTTGACATTTTCGTATATGTCCACGTACGATCATATGGAATAAAATGGGCAGATTTAGACAATCTATCCACAATAACCCAAATGGCATCACAACCACGATTAGATCGAGGTAGGTGTGTCACGAAATCCATAGTAATGTGTTCCCAATTCCACTGTGGTACTTCAAGACTAAGTAACATACCACCTGGTCTCATTCTTTCAGCCTTAACTTGTTGACACGCCAAACACTTAGCCACAAAATCAGAAATATCATTCTTCATACCTTCCTACCAGTAATGGGCTTTCAAGATATGATACATCTTTCTAATTCCAGGATGTACACTATGTCGACTACAATGAGCTTCTCGTAGTATATCGTCTTTCAAATCTATCAAATTCGGAACCACAAGTCTACCATTATAACGCAAACATCCATCAGAAGCAACAAGAAATTTCCCTCACTGACCAGCTGGAGTTAATTCTTTCAAGTGATGAATATATGGATCAGTCTTTTGTGCTGCTTTGATTTTTGAAATTATTCGTGGTTCAACTTGAATAGATGAAACTATGAAATGATTACCTTTAGCTCGATAAGTCCATCCTGAAGTTCTCAAATTCTCATGAACTTTAGAAATAGTTAAAGATGCCAACATCTTAGTATGAACTTTTTTGCTCAAAGCATCTGCAACTTGATTCACGTTTCCTGGATGGTATTGAATATCACAGTCAAAATCCTTAAGCAGTTCCAACCATCGACGTTGTCTCATATTCAAATCAGACTGTGTGAATAAATATTTCAGACTCTTATGATTGGAATAAATCACAAACTGCTCACCGTACAGATAATGACGCCATATTTTCAATGCATGCACAATGGCAGCCAATTCTAAATCATGAACTGGATAACGAGTCTCATGTGGTTTCAATTGACGAGATGCATACGCAATCACGCGTCCATTTTGCATCAAAACACAACCCAGTCCATTCAAAGAAGCATCTGTACAGACAACAAATCCACCTGAGCCTGAAGGTAATGCTAGTACTGGAGCCGTAGTCAATTTCTCTTTCAAAGTCTGAAAACTAGCTTCACATTCCTCAGTCCACACAAAACGTCGATCTTTTTGCGTTAATATAGTCATAGGCCTAGCTATTTCAGAAAATCCCTTGATGAAATGCCTATAATATCCAGCCAAACCCAAAAAACTACGAATCTCAGAGACATTGGTTGGTCTGGACCAATTAAGAACAACTTCAATTTTACTAGGATCGACAGATAATCCTTGTGCTGATATCACATGTCCTAGAAATAATACTCTGTCCAGCCAAAATTCACACTTCGAAAACTTAGCATATAATTGTGATGTTCTGAGTTTCTGAAGTACTAATGTCAAATGTTCTTTATGCTCCTTTCTTGACTTAGAATAAATCAAAATGTCATCAATGAAAACGATAACAAATCGATCTATGAATTCCCGAAACACACGATTCATTAAATCCATAAAAACCGCTGGAGCATTAGTCAACCCGAAAGGCACAACTAAGAATTCATAATGTCCGTAACGCGTTCGAAATGCTGTCTTGGAAACATCTTCCTCTCGAACTCGAAGTTGATGATATCCGGAACGAAGATCAATTTTAGAATATACAGATGTACCCTGCAACTGATCAAACAAGTCATCAATTCGTGGCAAAGGATACTTATTCTTCACAGTAGCCTGATTCAATTGCCGATAATCGATGCACATTCTCATCGTTCCGTCTTTCTTCTTCACAAACAAGACTGGAGCACCCCAAGGTGATACACTTGGTCTAATATAACCTTTTTCCAGCAAATCTTGCAATTGCGTCTTGAGTTCTTTCAATTCTGCTGGAGCTAATCGATATGGGGCTCGAAAAATAGGACTTGTCCCTGGCATTAATTCAATGCTAAGATCTATTTCCCTTTGAGGCGGAAAACCCGGAATCTCATCAGGAAATACATCAGGAAAATCCTTAACGACAGGAATATCTGAAACTTTCAATTTCTCTTCCTTCGTCGCATCTAGAGCATAAATCATAAATCCTTCATTTCCTATCGACAATAATCTAAACATTTCCATTGCCGATACTAATGGAATGCGAGATTGTGAATCACTACCATAAAAATTCCACTTATTGCCATAATACGGTCTAAATCTCACAATGCCATGAAAACAATCAACAGTAGCTCTATAATTCATCAGTGTATCCATACCCAAGATACAGTCAAAATCATCCATAGATAGTTTGATTAGATTGGTTATCATTATCTTATCCTCAAATCTAATCACACAATTCAAAACTATCTCATTAGACATCAAGAAAACACCAGCAGGAGTAGCAACAGACACAGTATCCAATAACGGGGTAAAAGCAACCTCATGCTCATCAGCAAATGTAACAGATAAAAATGAATGAGATGCTCCTGTGTCTATCAAGATACATGCAGGATACTCAAAAATATAACAAATACCTGCAATAACTCCCCCAGGTGCATCTTGTGCCTGATCCTGAGTCATAGCATGGACTTGAGCCTGCTGTGGACCTGGAAAACGCTGCTGACTCTGAGGAGATGGATACCTAGGCTGCTGAGTGGACTGTACTGGAATATAAGGCTGTGTAGGAGCAAACTGTGGTACAGGAGCATATGGTCTGAATGATGGTCGTCCAGGAAACTGGCCAAACTGTTGTGGCTGAAATTGCTGTCTTCCAGCATTTGGACATACTCGAGACGAATGTCCAGCCTGCCCACAAGTATAACAAGTTCCTGAAAATCCTGTACAATGTGCACTCAAATGATTACCACTACATCTGTCACAGTACACTCTCCCAGACGATCCAACTGAACTTCCACCACGACTACCACTGGAACTGGAGGAACTAGACTGTGGTTTCTTTTTAAATGGCTTCCCTCTAGCTTTAAACCAAGGCCTTTTCGCTTGCTGAGAAAATTGCGTAGGCTGATATGAAGGTAAACCCATTGGTGTCTGTGAACTGCTTCCAGCTCCTTGAGGAACAGATGCTGGGATTGATTGTGGTTCACCCCTGAGTAGACTTGCTTCAATTTTCTTGGCCTTTTCTACTGCTTTTATATAAGTAGATGGAGTTCCAGTAGTTACCAACGTATGGATCGTTCGTGTAAGCCCCTTCAGAAAATGTAAAAGCTTTGATCGATCATTCTTTGCAACATGTGGGACATAAGGCAAAAGAGCAGAAAATTGAGAAGCATACTCAGCAACAGATTTATTGCCTTGCTCCAACAGATTAAATTCATCTTCTTTAGCAGAATAATAAGATGGTGGTGCATATTCTTGTGCAAACTGCTTACAAAATACTTCCCATGTGATCTTTTCACCAGAATCAGAAAGTGTTTCTGCTGTCGTTTCCCACCACAGTTGCGCTCGGTCTTTCAGCTGAAAAGGAACTAACTTCAGTCGAATGTCATCAGGATATTCTAGTCCATTAAACATATTGTTGAAACTTTTCAACCAACTAGCAGCTTTCTCACTTCCTTCATTGCCAAAGAACTTTTGCGGACGCAACTCCTGAAATTGAGAAATTATTAATCGTATTCCTCCCATTTTCTCAGTCAATTGGGCTACTGGATCAGCCTCAGCCTGAATCTCTTTTCCTTTGTCAGGATTCACCCGTGGTTTTTGTTCCATCTCTAATTCCACATCTTTCGGAGGCTGAACAGCTGGTCGACCACGTCTTTCCCTGACAATATCATCAAGATTTCTAACATTTTCCGCTGCAGACTCTTCTACAACTTCCTTCCCTTTTCTACCTCTTCCTCCTGGTGCCATTCTACAAGACACAAGGATTTAAATACAAGCAAAAATAACTTAACAAACAGAAAACTATGATAGGAACTCAGAGTTCTAATATGAATTCATAAACTAATTTTAAATCCAAGAACTACTGGTTCTAACAAATACGTTCAAAAATAAACACCACAAGTAAGTCACGTAAGAACAAGTAGTCACACACATACGCAACCATTTTGGTAGTGTCTAAACTCGAGTGTCCTAGACTCTAATTCGAGCATATCCCAGTATACGCTCTGATACCAAATGAAAGGGCCCGTGTCCTGATTTAATATTTAATGATCAAACAACCAGGATTAATTAATGTAAACAACGAAAACGAGTTAAAAATTTGCGTTTGGGCCTACAGAAATTTCGGCATGACCTATTCGTAAATAGGACATCCCAAAAACCTGTACAACACAACCAGCAATATATACTCGAAAATAGAGTCACAACTCCAATTTACAAACCTATAGCCGCACTGGCCAGGACTAAACACATGCAGAGCCGGCAAGGCTCGATCACACAAATAACAATTCAAAACAAGGTCCAAAACTATTTATACAGATACACAGGGCATCACCCCGGCAAATATAAAACTCGCTAAACTGATATATATACATATATCTGGGAACTCGACTCCACACTCGCCTCACTGGGTACCACTAGATGACGCTCCACCAGATGCGTCAAATCCCCCTGGATAACCTGCTATAGAATCACAAACAACCACAACATAAAAAGAAAACAGGGGTCGGACCCCAGTACGACGAACTATAAAAATTACGACAAATATAACTGACATGAATAAAATCAAGTACAATGCAATGAAATGGAATGTAATGCGTGACAGGTATCAATGAAATAAGGGATACCAAAAGGAGTCCAAATAATCGTATCACAATAAACTCAGTGGCCACCCGTTCCAGGAACGCAGCAGACCTCGAATCATCACTGCTAATCCATACACGTAGCATCGGAGGGTGACAGGAGCGACCCGTCCAGCCTCATGTTATCATCAGGAGTGTTGTACGTAGCATCGGAGGGCAACAGGAGCTACCTGTCCGTGCCTCATGCTATCTCAGGAGTGCACTAAAACAATGTCACTCGCTCCATGATGACTCAATACATCTCAAGAGATCAATATCAATAGCAATCAAAGGAGTCAAGGCTCAACGTGCTATGTAAACTTGTAAATGAGTGAATGAAATCATATAATCCACGTAAGCACATAAAACACATTATCACTCATTACAAAATACTTAATATCATTACATGCCATTATAGGCATCGTAATATAAACAGCTCATACGTACCTCAACCGACACTTAATTACCACAGAAATATCTCAAGTATTTCTCGGATATTCCAATCCCAAATTTTCAGAATCTGTAATTCCAGAAAAATTGCTCATAAATCCTAAAATTCATATTTAATATTAAAACATCCTATCAATAACCAAATATCAAATATACGACTCTAAAAGTCAAAATACCCCAAGTAGAACAATCTGAATTTTTCGAAAATTCCTACAAATTTCGAAATTTCGAAAATTCGCATTTATATTTTCTAGAGCATCTAAACACTCAATTAATGAATAATCAACACTTAAATTCGAAAATCCCCAATATAAAAAATCTGGAAATTCGAAATAAATCCCAAATAAATTCTGAAAAATATCGAATACCTTCAATCGACTTCGATATAATACCTACAAACAATAATAAATCAAATATCAATTATCGGATGTCAATTGAATCGAAATACCCAAAATTCGAAACCCTAAATTCAAAATTATACCTCAAAGCTTGGAATTAAAGGGTTAAACAACTAACACAACCTACCCCTAAACTCCGGCGACGATCGGCGGCGGCGAACGACGGCGGCTGGTGCGACGGGTTTTCGGAAATTTCAATAAAAATATGAAATATGGGTACCGAAAGATAGCTCTCGTCGCGAGGATTCCGGAACTATATTTACTTTCGAAAATCGATAATCGACGGAAAAGTTACGGCGATTTGAAGCGATAGGAAAATTTTGGAAAAGAAAAGAACAAGGAATCGGGAAAGCTTAGAAGATGACGATGATGAATACCGAGGAGAGAGAAATAGAATATATATCCGTATATAGTAATTAGATATGTATTGGTTTAATGTGTGTCTTAATTTATTCATTCGGGGTTAAAACTTGACCCGGTTTGAGTTATTTCAACTCCTGTGTGATTTATAAATCAAATATGAAATTTAATATCGTCTATAAACTGATATTTATAAATACATATTTTTAACACACAAATTAATTAATAGAGTAAAATCGGGTCCTTACATTTCTCCCCCTTTAAAAAGAAGATTTCGTCCTCGAAATTAAACACACATCAAACTTATATACAAAGTGGTTAAACATCTACCACTGATAGTACATAGGAAAATTAGAGTACATGGCATAATTCATGACATTGTCAAACAAATGAGGCCATTCTTGACGCATTCGAGACTCCAATTCCCATGTAGCTTCTTCTCTCCCATGTCTACTCCATTCCACCATAACCAAAGGAATCGCCTTGTTCCTCAGTTGCTTTTCTTTACGATCAAGAATCTGCACTGGATATTCAACATAGCTAAGGGAACTATCCAACTCCACATCAACAGCCCTCAAGATATGAGAAGGATCTGGTTCATACTTCCGCAGCATAGATACGTGAAATACATCATGTATCGCAGACAAACTCTGCGGCAAGTTCAAACGATACGCTAAAACACCAATCTTCTCAACAATCTCGTATGGACCGATATAACGAGGAGCTAATTTCCCTTTACGCCCAAATCTCATAGTACCACGAAATGGTGATACTTTCAAGAAAACAAAATCGCCAACTTGAAATTCTAAAGGTCTACGCCTGTTATTAGCATAGCTGCCTTGACGATCCTGGGCTGCTTTCATTCTTTTCCTGATCAGTTCAACTTTTTCTTTCATCTCTTGAATAAACTTTGGTCCCGACAATTGTCGTTCTCCTACTTCTTCCCAACATATCGGAGATCTACATTTTCTGTCATACAAGGCTTCAAATGGTGTCATCCCGATAGATACTTGATAACTATTATTGTAAGAGAATTCCACCAAAGCTAAAGATTCTTGCCAACCACCACTAAAATCCATCACAACAACTCGTAATAAATCTTCAAGTGTCTGAATAGTCCTTTCAGATTGACCATCTGTCTGTGGATGATAGGCAGTACTCATGGCCAATTTAGAACCCAAAGCTAATTGCAAACTAGATCAAAACTTAGAAGTAAATCTGGGATCACGGTCTGATACTATAGTAACTGGCACACCATGTAATCGTACTATTTGATCAATGTACATTTTTTCCATTTTCGTATATGTCCACGTACGATCATATGGAATAAAATGGGCAGATTTAGACAATCTATCCACAATAACCCAAATGGCATCACAACCACGATTAGATCGAGGTAGGTGTGTCACGAAATCCATAGTAATGTGTTCCCAATTCCACTGTGGTACTTCAAGACTAAGTAACATACCACCTGGTTTCATTCTTTCAGCCTTAACTTGTTGACACGTCAAACACTTAGCCACAAAATCAGAAATATCATTCTTCATACCTTCCCACCAGTAATGGGCTTTCAAGATATGATACATCTTTCTAATTCCAGGATGTACACTATGTCGACTACAATGAGCTTCTCTTAGTATATCGTCTTTCAAATCTATCAAATTCGGAACCACAAGTCTACCATTATAACGCAAACATCCATCAGAAGCAACAAGAAATTTCCCTCACTGACCAGCTGGAGTTAATTCTTTCAAGTGATGAATATATGGATCAGTCTTTTGTGCTGCTTTGATTTTTGAAATTATTCGTGGTTCAACTTGAATAGATGAAACTATGAAATGATTACCTTTAGCTCGATAAGTCCATCCTGAAGTTCTCAAATGCTCATGAACTTTAGAAATAGTTAAAGATGCCAACATCTTAGTATGAACTTTTCTGCTCAAAGCATCTGCAACTTGATTCACGTTTCCTGGCTGGTATTGAATATCATAGTCAAAATCCTTAAGCAGTTCCAACCATCGACGTTGTCTCATATTCAAATCAGACTGTGTGAATAAATATTTCAGACTCTTATGATCGGAATAAATCACAAACTGCTCACCGTACAGATAATGACACCATATTTTCAATGCATGCACAATGGCAGCCAATTCTAAATCATGAACTGGATAACGAGTCTCATGTGGTTACAATTAACGAGATGCATACGCAATCACGCGTCCATTTTGCATCAAAACACAACCCAGTCCATTCAAAGAAGCATCTGTACAGACAACAAATCCACCTGAGCCTGAAGGTAATGCTAGTACTGGAGCCGTAGTCAATTTCTCTTTCAATGTCTGAAAACTAGCTTCACATTCCTCAGTCCACACAAAACGTCGATCTTTTTGCGTTAATATAGTCATAGGCCTAGCTATTTCAGAAAATCCCTTGATGAAACGCCTATAATATCCAGCCAAACCCAAAAAACTACGAATCTCAGAGACATTGGTTGGTCTGGACCAATTAAGAACAGCTTCAATTTTACTAGGATCGACAGATACTCCTTGTGCTGATATCACATGTCCTAGAAATAATACTCTGTCCAGCCAAAATTCACACTTCGAAAACTTAGCATATAATTGTGATGTTCTGAGTTTCTGAAGTACTAATGTCAAATGTTTTTTATGCTCCTTTCTTGACTTAGAATAAATCAAAATGTCATCAATGAAAACGATAACAAATCGATCTATGAATTCCTGAAACACACGATTCATTAAATCCATAAAAACCGCTGGAGCATTAGTCAACCCGAAAGGCACAACTAAGAATTCATAATGTCCGTAACGCGTTCGAAATACTGTCTTGGAAACATCTTCCTCTCGAACTCGAAGTTGATGTTATCCGGAACGAAGATCAATTTTAGAATATACAGATGTACCCTGCAACTGATCAAACAAGTCATCAATTCGTGGAAAAGAATACTTATTCTTCACAGTAGCCTGATTCAATTGCCGATAATCGATGCACATTCTCATCGTTCCGTCTTTCTTCTTCACAAACAAGACTGGAGCACCCCAAGGTGATACACTTGGTCTAATATAACCTTTTTCCAGCAAATCTTGCAATTGCGTCTTGAGTTCTTTCAATTCTGCTGGAGCTAATCGATATGGGGCTCGAAAAATAGGACTTGTCCCTGGCATTAATTCAATGCTAAGATCTATTTTCCTTTGAGGCGGAAAACCAGGAATCTCATCAGGAAATACATCAGGAAAATCCTTAACGACAGGAATATCTGAAACTTTCAATTTCTCTTCCTTCGTCGCATCTAGAGCATAAATCATAAATCCTTCATTTCCTATCGACAATAATCTAAACATTTCCATTGCCGATACTAATGGAATGCGAGATTGTGAATCACTACCATAAAAATTCCACTTATTGCCATAATACGGTCTAAATCTCACAATGCCATGAAAACAATCAACAGTAGCTCTATAATTCATCAGTGTATCCATACCCAAGATACAGTCAAAATCAGACATAGCTAGTTTGATTAGATTGATTATCATTATCTTATCCTCAAATCTAATCACACAATTCAAAACTATCTCATTAGACATCAAGAAAACACCAGCAGGAGTAGCAACAGACACAGTATCCAATAACGGGGTAAAAGCAATCTCATGCTCATCAGCAAATGTAACAGATAAAAATGAATGAGATGCTCCTGTGTCTATCAAGATACGTGCAGGATACTCAAAAATATAACAAATACCTGCAATAACTCCCCCAGGTGCATCTTGTGCCTGATCCTAAGTCATAGCATGGACTTGAGCCTGCTGTGGACCTGGAAAACGCTGCTGACTCTGAGGAGATGGATACCTAGGCTGCTGAGTGGACTGTATTGGAATATAAGGCTGTGTAGGAGCAAACTGTGGTACAGGAGCATATGGTCTGAATGATGGTCGTCCAGGAAACTGGCCAAACTGTTGTGGCTGAAATTGCTGTCTTCCAGCATTTGGACATACTCGAGACGAATGTCCAGCCTGCCCACAAGTATAACAAGTTCCTGGAAATCCTGTACAATGTGCACTCAAATGATTACCACCACATCTGTCACAGTACACTCTCCCAGACGATCCAACTGAACTTCCACCACGACTACCACTTGAAGCGTGGCGAAGATTGAACAACTCTTTTGCATCATCAGGGTGGCGACCTTGTCCTGTGAATTCTTGAAGATGATAACGTACACCTCGAAAAGGAGCTAAAAATTGACGTCGATTTGGATATCCGCCATCCACTAAAAAAAATTTACCTATCAAATCATATTTGTACATCAATGAATAACATATATAAAATTTTGAAAAGTACAAAAACATAAATAATTTAGTAATATATATTACAAAAAAAAAAGATACCTTGTGGCACTTTAAGTCCATTATTTCTTGATAAAGCATCTGTCAACACGTGTGAATCATGTGCAGATCCCTCCCACCCACTGAGTACATATATGAATTCTAAATCGAAGTTACACGCTGCTAAAACATTTTGAGAAATTATTCCATGACGATTGCGGTAACTGTTAGCATCACGCCAAGACACTGTCGCGGGGATATGAGTACCATCAATAGCTTCAATGCAATCCTGTAATAAAATAATAATATCAAATATATTAATATTTGTAACATCAACAACAAAAATAATACTAAAACAACAATAATTGAAAAATGTTGTTACTTTGAAGTAAGGGTAAAATCGTGTGCTTTCTCTTATTCGTTCTGACATTGTAGATCCAGGCTTTACCATCTGTTGGGATCGGTTCAGAGGGTAGAGGGGGGGTGAATACACTCTGAAACTTTTCTTCTTCTTCTTCAAAATGATCAAGTGAGGTTTAGTTCACTTAATCTGTTTTCTCAACTTCTAAAACGGTTTGAACAACTTAAATAGTGCGGAAATAGTTCAGAGGTTTTAGTGATGCAAAGTTTATAATGCAATGTATGAGCAGAATGTAAGATAAATAGCAGTAAAGACTAAGGCACGATTTATGGAAGTTCGAAGGCTTAATCCTTCTACGTCTCCCCTTCTTCCACTTAGGAAGGAATTCACTAGAAGACTTTGGTTATTACAACGTCTTGTAATACACCCACTTCAGACTTAGGACTTATCCAATGCCTAATCCGAAACTCCTAGATTTACACAGATAAGATTCTCAGTTCTTATCAGACTGGTGGAAGCTTTCAGAGTAGCTTCAATTCTCTTCAACAATGAGTATAGTTGAGTTGAGCTTCTCAAACTGCAGAGCGGTCGAGAGGCTTGAAAACCCTAGGATGATCCTTGACGATCAGATATGTGAACTGTAGGCGAGGGTTTATTTGAGCAGCAAATGAATGATCTTGTAAGTGTGCTCAAGTATATCAGATGAGGACTTCTGATATTATTCAAGTGATTGAGTTGATTGAGATTTTTCTGAATTGCTTGTCTTTCTTTGTTGTCTACCCCCCTTTTTTTTTTTTTCTTCTTGAGCAATCTTCCCTTTATATAGGTCAATCATCAACGTCTTTATTTTGAACGTTCTGATGCTGCATTGAATGCACATTTAATGCTCATAAATGCATTGATGATTCTACATGAAGATCGTACACTGCAGACAACTTCCAGGGTCCAAAACTGGAATAAACGGTCGAATGCTTTATCTGTAGTCATTCTGTGTTTTTGCCATTTTGGTGCAACCTGTTGTCTCGATTGCAGGAGTCAACATATCTTCTGACACGCCGGTTCTGCTTTTAATAAAAGATCTTGCAAAGAACATCTTGTCACAGGTACTTGTCTTGAGATATCCTGATAAGCAGTTGGCATTCTACCTGTAGAGATATTTGTCCTCTGCTGGTTTGAATAACCAGTCGATAAGCTTGTGACTTCAACCGGTCGAGAGACAAAGGCGGTTGACAAGCTTCCGGTAGATAGATTTATCCTCTGCTGGTTTTGATAGCCAGTCGATAGGCTTGTGACTTCAGCCGGTCGAGAGCAAAGGCGGTTGACAAGCTTCCGGTAGATAGATTTATCCTCTGCTGGTTTTGATAGCCAGTCGATAGGCTTGTGACTTCAGCCGGTCGAGAGCAAAGGCGGTTGACAAGCTTCCGGTAGAAGTTGTAGTAGATTCCTGAAATACAATGGTTGGCAGCACATTCCTATACAATGAGTTGTTGTTTGTTATCACCAAAATATCGGATTCAACAATTTCCCCCTTTTTGGTGATGACAAAACTTAAGTGCTCCAAGAACAATATGAAAGCATTAAAATGAACTTCATTGAGAGAATGAATTTCATTAAGTACAATAAGCATTTTTATTACACCTACAGAAAAAAAATAAGATGCAGCTGCGATAAGTAAAGAAGAGATAAGTTGTTCATCTTTTGAATCAACTGGCTCCTCCTGACCTATCGCCTTCTCTTCTTCTTCTGTCGGCCTTCTTTTCTTCTGGACTCTTCTTCACGTCTTCTTGCCTCTGCTGCTCTACGTTGCTCTTCTTCCCCCTTTTTGGCATCACCTTGGTTGAGTCGAAGGATGACCTCAGTGAGTTGAGTGCCAAGGCAGGCTTGCATAGTGTCTATTTTTGCATCGATTTGAGCAAGTAGAGTGGCTTGCATAGTGTCCATCCGATCATTCAACTGCTTATGAAGGCGGTTTTCGGATCGGATAACTTGTTCGGAGACGGTAGAGAGCGTGTTGATTTGAGTGCGATGATGATTAGTGATCTCTGTGGACAGACGAGCAAGGTCTCGAGACACGATCTCGAAATGCCGAATCATCGTCTGGCGTGAATTATCGACCGATAAGGATGAGTTTGTTATATCTTGAGAGAAGGACCTAACCGTTTGCATGAGCTCATGAAGCCGATTTATCAAGGTATGATCTAGAGCTGCGGCCATGGCTTCAATTAAGGAATCATCAGTCTGAAGCATTTGCCCTTCTGGGTCATTTCTTGGTGAAACCGGGCTAGACTCACGATGATGTGGTGCGGGTGAACTGGCTGGAGAGCTACCCGATGGACCTTCCAATAATGGTACAGTTGGAGATATAATAGTTTCGACTGCAGCCAATATGGTTGGTGGAGTACCAGGATCAGCACTTGGTTCATCCATAATGAGAACTTCCATAAACTTTTCAGTAGATGGAGACGGTTGAAGTGCTGTATCAGCATCAGTCACTTGCTGTTCTGGAGATGCAGGTGATACAATAGTGCTTGATATCTCCGTTGGGGGCACTGTTGCTTCACTACTGCAAGGAGCCTCTGTCACAGAGGTGACAGGTATCTCTTGTGCAACCACTTCTAAAACATCTTGTGAATGACCGGGAGAAGTGTGAGCGGTCGTCACTGAAGAGGAGTGAGCAATCACAACTGCTTCCGGTTGAGTAACTGCTTGGACTGCGGTTGAGGAGGGGTCGACCGATGAAGATGCTGCCACACTTGATCTTAGAGCAGATGATTGAAAGAGGTCAGCAGTGATGAGATCGGTCAGAATCCCATCTGAAGAAGGGAGAGCATAGACGTCTTCTTCACCCTGATCTTGAGTGAGAAAGGTTTTCATCATCACTTGTGCTTCCAGCACATAAGCTTGTAAACAGGCTGCTGAAGCTGGTGTTTTGACATTGTTGAGAGCTTGGAAGTGCTGAAGTAGTTGAGTGATTTGACGTAGACTATCCTGTAGTCCAGTCAAAATCACAAAGTCATCGGCAGCGGTAGGACTCTTGGATTTGAAATTCTTGACACGCTCATTAATTAGCAGAGATAGCAGGCTTCCTCGAAGCTTCAAGTCTATGAGATGTCTTCTTCCCAGAGCCTCCACGATGTCTTCAGTATCAGCAAATAGAAGCATCTTCTGCTCAATGACGTTTAGAGATTTCCATTTAGGAAATATTTGAGCGAGTGTCAAGTGAGTGCGGGAGTGATGCCATCTGTCAAAACGTTGTAGATGACGCTTGACAGTACGGAGCACGTGAGAGATGATCACATTGAGTTCTATCGTAGCTGCTGGTTGAGCCTTGGGTGTGTAGATCATCACACCTTTCCCTTTGTCTTTGGGATCAGCTAGAGTGACCTCAGGAGCTGATGAGGCACCTTCCCGGATTATCACACCCTTTGAAGGACGAGGAGCAGTAGAAGCAACAACGGTAGTAGTCTCGACCGTTGGCAGGGTAGGAGCAAGTCCAGAAAGAGACTTTAGCTTCTTGTGCTGCCTCTTCTTCTCGCCTGCAGACGTGGATGACACAGCTGCTTTGGAGACCGAAGGGGATGACTTGCTGAAAGCTTGAATCAGTGGAACATTCTCACGTGATTCATCTTCAGAGTCAGATTCGATGATCAGTTGACGCTTGGCAGACTTTTTGGTATGGACTGGTTTGGCCACGACCGGAACCGTTGAAAGCGGTTGAGGGATAGCAATAACCTTTGCGGTTGAGGGCAAGGTGTCGACCGCAGTCTCTTTCTTGTTCAGGAATTTGAGAATCGTAGACTTGTTGAGCCATTTGGTGGGATGCAGAGGCTCAGTCTTGGAAAAGTCCACTCCAAGGACGCCCAAGATGTGGCAGATTTGCAAAGCAAATCCCTCGGATTGCCCTTTGCCCTTGATCATTTCACATAGAATATTGAACAGAATGTCTGACCAGTTTATGTTGATCTTGGAGGCAATACAAGCCATGTATTGAAATTTCTCCAGCGTCACCTTGTCGTAAGATCCAGCCTTGGCCAGAAGATTCTTGGCCACGATTTAGTCAGTAGCCTGAATGGAGCTTTGAGAGATGTCTTCTGGGCCGGCAGTTTGATCGGAGCATCAGTAGTTGAGAACTCCTTCAACCAATAAGAGCAGTTACCATCTGGAAGATCCGTGCATTTTGTCAAACCCCTGGAGGGCAGATCAAATGTGCTGGCGAAGAACTTCTGATTGAAGGAGTAGACCTCTGTCTTGATCAAGCATTTGATAGTCCCATGCTCGATTTGAGCGGTTGCGAAGAACTCCTTCAAAACAGGCAAATCGCATATGGCGCTGCATTCCAGAAATTTCTTCAGTCCAGAGGCTTCAAGCATGGTGAAGACCTCAGATATTCCTGCGTTGTTTGCCTTAACAACGGAATCAAAGTTGATTGCGAGGCAAGTCTTCTGGATCGACATGATAGCTGTAGATAAGAACTCGAGCAGAGAGTAAGCAAAATCTAGAGAGTAATTCGATGATGCGTTTAATACAATATGAAAGCTTTTAGCAAAGGTGAAAGATTGATATACGAGTGTAAAGAAGTATATATAGGAACCTATGGGCCATAGGGTGACGTCATGAAAAGTATTTTTGAAATTCAAAAAGTTTTGAAGAGCATAATCACGGCGCCCAATTAATGTCATTTGGTTCAAAGCACCAAGCTGCTAGTACGAAGCCTGTCAGAGACTAGTTAAAGGCGGATGATATGCCAATATTTATGGCAACGTAACAGCTAATCTATTAATGTCATATTGACAATCATTCCCCCTAAACACATGCATACTAACTTAAATCTACTAAGCCAAGAATATTTCGAAAATATGAAAACTTAGCGTCCGGTAGAGGCTTGGTGAATATGTCTGCTGCTTGCTGATCGGTAGAGATGTATTCCAGCCTGATTTCCTTCTTTAAGACATGATCTCGGATAAAGTGATGCCTGACATCAATGTGCTTTGTCCTAGAGTGCATCACTGGGTTGTGAGTGATGGCTATGGCACTTGTATTGTCACAGTAGATTGGAGCTTCACTCGACCGAATCCCATAATCTTTAAGCTGCTGTTGAATCCAGAGTATTTGAGCACAACAGCTGCCAGCAGCAAGGTATTCTGCTTCGGCGGTCGAGGTAGCAATTGATGTCTGCTTCTTACTTGACCACGAAATTAGTCTATCTCCAAGGAATTGACATGTGCCACTTGTACTTTTGCGATCAATTCTACAACCTGCATAATCTGCATCTGAATAGCCAATAAGATTGAGATTTGAATCTTTGGGATACCAAAGACCCACATTAGTAGTTCCTTTAATATATTTAAGTATTCGTTTGGTAGCAATGAAATGAGATTGCTTAGGTGCAGCTTGAAATCTAGCACATAAACAAACTGAATACATGATATCCGGTCGACTGGCAGTCAAATAGAGCAGTGAACCAATAAGGCCTCGATACATGGTTACCTCGACCGGAATTCCCCCTTCATCTTTATCAAGCTTAATTGATGTACTCATGGGGGTAGATACAGTTGAGCATTGTTCCATTCCAAACTTCTTTACCAATTCCTTGGCATACTTGGACTGATTGATGAATATTCCAGTTTCAAGTTGCTTCACTTGAAGTCCAAGAAAGAAGTTTAGCTCGCCCATCATGCTCATTTCAAACTTCTCCTTCATCAGTTTAGAGAACTTTGAGCACAACTTGGGGTTAGTTGACCCAAATATAATGTCATCAACATAAATTTGTACTAGTAACACATGATCACCTTTTACAAATTTAAACAGGGTCTTATCGACCGTTCCAATTTGGAAATCATGTTCCAGTAAAAATTTTAGTAATGTGTCATACCAAGCACGCGGTGCTTGTTTTAATCCATAGAGAGCTTTGTCAAGTTTATAGATATATTGAGGATGAGTAGGATTGACAAAACCTGGTGGTTGTTCAACGTACACCTCTTCTTGAAGTAGACCATTGAGGAATGCAGACTTCACATCCATTTGATAAACTTTAAAATTCTTGAAGGCTGCATAAGCAAGAAAGATGCGGATTGCTTCTAGTCTTGCAACTGGCGCGAAGGATTCCTCAAAGTCTATGCCTTCTTCTTGTCTGAATCCTTGAGCAACAAGTCGAGCTTTGTTACGCACAACAGTGCCATGTTCATCGAGCTTGTTACGAAACACCCATCTAGTTCCAATCACATTTTGATTTTTCGGTCGAGGAACTAGATGCCAAACATTGTTGCGGGTGAATTGATTCAACTCTTCTTGCATAGCTTCAATCCAGCTGGCATCTGATAGAGCTTCATCTATTTTCTTGGGCTCTACCTGAGATATGAAAGCTGCATGCAAGAATTCATTAATCATTTGACCACGTGTTTTTCGAGGAGCAGAAGGGTCACCTATGACCAACCCAGGTGGATGATCTTTGTTCCACCTAAAATAATTCCCTAAAGGGTTGTCATCAATTGGTTGATGAACGTCCTCGTTTACTGGATCATCATTGGCTGGAGGATTGTTATCAACCGGTGGATCCACTTCTGGCCTTGTTTGATCACACCCGGTAGAGGGAACTGGATCATCCTTCTTTGGAGGATATAGATCACTGTCACTCTCTTCCTGTAGATTTGTGTTTTCCAGTCTATGACTCAGATCATTTATGCTCCCTTGAGTTTGTTCTGTACAAAGAGTAGATTCATCAAAAACAACATGAATGGTTTCCTCGACCGTTAGTGATCTTTGATTGAACACTCGATAAGCTCTGCTAACGGCTGAGTAACCAATAAAAGTTCCTTCGTCTGCTTTGGCATCGAAGGCTGTCAAATGGTTTTTGCCATTGTTGTGGATAAAGCATTTGCACCCAAAAATTTTGAAGTATGAAATATCAGGTTTTGTGCCATTCCAGATCTCATATGGAGTTTTGTTAAATCGTTTATTAATCATAGATCTGTTTTGAGTATAGCAAGCTGTGTTAACTGCTTCTGCCCAAAGCCTTTGAGAAACATTTGAATCAGCAATCATAGTTCTGGCTGCTTCTTTTAAAGTACGGTTCCTTCTTTCAGCCACCCCATTTTGCTGTGGGGATCTAGCAGCTGACAACTCATGCTTGATTCCCTGATCATCTAGATAAGTCATAAGAGTGGTGTTTAAAAATTCAGTCCCTCTATCACTCCTGATTCTATCTATCACAGTAGATTGTTCATTTTGCAAGCGTTTAAAAAGCTTAATCAGGTGAGGTGCAGTTTGATCTTTTGAAGAGAGAAAGATGACCCAAGTAAATCGAGAAAAGTCATCAATAACAACAAGAGCATATCTCATTCCCCCTATGCTTCTTACTGGTATAGGACCAAATAGGTCCATGTGAAGTAAGTCTAAACATTTGGAAGAAGACATACACCCTTTATTTTTAAAGGTTGCTCTCACCTGCTTTCCTAGTTGACAAGCAGGACAAACTTTGTCTTTTATAAAATCTCCTTCGGGCAGACCAGAAACCAAATCATGCTTCCTCAAGTTAAAAATGGACTTAAAATTTAGATGATTTAACCGCTTATGCCACAACCAATGTTTATCATGATGAGCAGTAAGACAAGTAGGTGAAGAAATATGTGAGCAAGACCAGTTTACCTTGTAGGTGTTTAGGTCTCGTACACCGGTCATAAGAGTCTCACCTTTGTCATTTTTTATGAGGCAAGTGTGTTTGTGAAACTCGACCGAATGATCATTGTCACATAATTGACTAATACTTATCAAATTATAGCATAGTTTGTCAACAAGTAACACATCTTTAATAATGATGTTACCATGGATAATCTTACCCTTACCCACGGTTTTACCTTTGGAGTTGTCTCCAAAGCTGATCTTTGGTCCTTTGCACAACACCACTTCTGTTAGAAGTTCTGGATTCCCTGTCATGTGTCGTGAGCAACCGCTATCTAAATACCAGGTAGTGTCCTTGATAGAAGTGGTTTTCTCGCCCGTTTGGACTTTTAGTACCTGCAAAGAGTGAAGAACTTTTGGTACCCATATCTAGTAGGGTCCAGGTCGGATTAGTCCTTTCGGGACCCACACCTGGAACACCCTTACAGGTTTGCCCGTGTGTGTGTCCAGAAATCTGTGCGGTCGATAGGCAGTAAATGTGTGTGCTTGTGAGGTTGCTGTGTGCTGCTTGCCTTTTTGATTTTCATCAGTTAGCCTGTACCTCTTTTGAACTGGCCTGCAATTAAAGTACTGGTAAGGCTTCTCCTTTGACCATCTTTTCTTAGAGTAGTTAGACTCATTCCATGGCCTTTTGAAATTAGATTGGTTTCCCTTTCTTCTTTCATTAGGTTTTGGTTTGATCCAAGTTCCTCTTTGATTAGAGGTCTGGGGATCCACATATCCCAGCCCTCTATGCTTAGAGCTTCGTTCGTTAGATACTTTCTGATTTTTGTCAAAGCTGCACTTATCGTGTTCACATATCGTGCTGGACCTGACAAATCTTATTTTGTTAAGATTGCCTTTGTCCAGGCTTGACTGAATACAGGATTCCATAGACTGTTCATTTGTTCCAAACCCTAGACCGGTTTTATCATGTACCGGTCTTTGGATTTCTTGAATCTTGTCAATGGTTACAGAAGATTTATTCCAAGCCTTAATGGTTTCAAGTAGTTTTTTATTCTCAATCAAGGTAGCTTGGAATACTCTTTTCAAGGTGTCGTTCTCAGTAGCCAGCAGACTTAGCTTGACCTTAAGACCATCAAGCTCTTTTTGCTGCATGCAGCTTGATTTGCTTGACTTATCTTTTAGGTCAGCTCTTTCTGCCTTTACTTCCTCGAACTCCTTGGATAATGCTTTGTATTCATTAGCCATTTCGTGTAAAGCAGTAACTAAATCACTGTGAGTAAATTCAGGTGAGCCAAAGTCAAATACCTCCTCAGCTTCTTCTTCGATGTCGGCCATAAGGCATTCCACTTTTTCATCATCGCTGTCATCTGAAGAGATTCCGGTATTGGAGTTGTCAGAGTCAGACTCAGCCCACTTGCTTTTGCTTTCGTCTGCTACTAGAACCCTTTGGTCTCTTCCTTTTCTAAACGTCCTTTTATCCTCCTTACCCCTTCTTCTTTTGGAGAATTGCTTCTGATCATTGTTCTTAGGCTTGGTGCAGTCTGCAATGAAGTGGCCTGACTTGCCACAGTTAAAACAAGTAGGACCATCCTTTGTATGGTCCGATTTATGATAATTTTTAAATTTAGAATTGTTTTTACGCATAAATCTACCAAATTTCTTGACAAAGAGTGTCATGGCTTCATTGCTGATTTGCTCAGCTGATCTCTTTGGAGCTTCCTCGACCGGTGGACATATCACGGTTGAGGTTAAGGCCTTGGTTGGTTGAGAAGTAGATGGTTCATCTTCTGTTCTCATGTTGAGCTCGAACTCGTAGGCTTTGAGATCTGCAAAGAGATCATGCAGTTCAACCTTGCTTAAGTCTTTTGACTCTCTCATGGCCACTGTCTTGATCTCCCATTCTTTGGGTAAAGCTCTCATAACCTTCACAGCAATTTCACGGTTAGTATAAGTTTTACCTAAAGCAATAAGATCACAGATGATACTACTGAACCGTTCATCAAATTCAGCCATGGTTTCCCCTGGCTTCATTTTGGCGTTGTCATATTTTTGAATGGCCAAAGTGAGCTTGTTTTCCTTTGTCTGGTCATTTCCTTCACATAGCTAAGTGAGCTTCTCCCAAATCTCCTTTGCTGTGGAACATGACTTGATTTTGCTGAACATATTCTTATCCAGTGTTTTGTATAGGATGTCCCGGGCCACATTGTCAAGATTGGCCTTCTTTTTGTCCTCAGTGGTCCACTCAGCTCTTGGTTTCTCAATCATTTGTCCTGCACCATCGGCTAGAGCTGGGTTGACCTTCATAATTTTGATAGGACCGTCTGTTATGACATATAGCATGTCATCATCCTGTGCTGCAAGATGTGCCTGCATGCGAATTTTCCAATCATCATACTCTTCTTTAGAAAACATAGGAATTTTGTTGAAAGAAGTCATGATTTTAAAACTTCAGATCAGCAGTTGAGAAAGGAACTCGCTCTGATACCACTTGTTGGGATCGGTTCAGAGGGTAGAGGGGGGGTGAATACACTCTGAAACTTTTCTTCTTCTTCTTCAAAATGATCAAGTGAGGTTTAGTTCACTTAATCTGTTTTCTCAACTTCTAAAACGGTTTGAACAACTTAAATAGTGCGGAAATAGTTCAGAGGTTTTAGTGATGCAAAGTTTATAATGCAATGTATGAGCAGAATGTAAGATAAATAGCAGTAAAGACTAAGGCACGATTTATGGAAGTTCGAAGGCTTAATCCTTCTACGTCTCCCCTTCTTCCACTTAGGAAGGAATTCACTAGAAGACTTTGGTTATTACAACGTCTTGTAATACACCCACTTCAGACATAGGACTTATCCAATGCCTAATCCGAAACTCCTAGATTTACACAGATAAGATTCTCAGTTCTTATCAGACTGGTGGAAGCTTTCAGAGTAGCTTCAATTCTCTTCAACAATGAGTATAGTTGAGTTGAGCTTCTCAAACTGCAGAGCGGTCGAGAGGCTTGAAAACCCTAGGATGATCCTTGACGATCAGATATGTGAACTGTAGGCGAGGGTTTATTTGAGCAGCAAATGAATGATCTTGTAAGTGTGCTCAAGTATATCAGATGAGGACTTTTGATATTATTCAAGTGATTGAGTTGATTGAGATTTTTCTGAATTGCTTGTCTCTCTTTGTTGTCTACCCCCTTTTTTTTTTTTCTTCTTGAGCAATCTTCCCTTTATATAGGTCAATCATCAACGTCTTTATTTTGAACGTTCTGATGCTGCATTGAATGCACATTTAATGCTCATAAATGCATTGATGATTCTGCATGAAGATCGTACACTGCAGACAACTTCCAGGGTCCAAAACTGGAATAAACGGTCGAATGCTTTATCTGTAGTCATTCTGTGTTTTTGCCATTTTGGTGCAACCTGTTGTCTCGATTGCAGGAGTCAACATATCTTCTGACACGCCGGTTCTGCTTTTAATAAAAGATCTTGCAAAGAACATCTTGTCACAGGTACTTGTCTTGAGATATCCTGATAAGCAGTTGGCATTCTACCTGTAGAGATATTTGTCCTCTGCTGGTTTGAATAACCAGTCGATAAGCTTGTGACTTCAACCGGTCGAGAGACAAAGGCGGTTGACAAGCTTCCGGTAGATAGATTTATCCTCTGCTGGTTTTGATAGCCAGTCGATAGGCTTGTGACTTCAGCCGGTCGAGAGCAAAGGCGGTTGACAAGCTTCCGGTAGATAGATTTATCCTCTGCTGGTTTTGATAGCCAGTCGATAGGCTTGTGACTTCAGCCGGTCGAGAGCAAAGGCGGTTGACAAGCTTCCGGTAGAAGTTGTAGTAGATTCCTGAAATACAATGGTTGGCAGCACATTCCTATACAATGAGTTGTTGTTTGTTATCACCAAAATATCGGATTCAACACCATCATATCAACGACAATGATCTTTAATGCTTTCAAAACCTTGTGGAAATTTTCGCTAGTATTGTATTGTGATCGACCAAATATTTTACGAATCATGCAATATCGAGTATTTTGACCAACAATAAGTAAAAACATTGCAAGCATTTCTTCAACACAGATATATCGTGTGTCTTGTAAGTATGTTTTCTCCCTAAGAATGTTGCACAACTTCAAAAAAACATCGGGATACATCCTATATATTTCTCTAAAGTTTGTTGGATCTTCTTTTAGTACTCTATGAATATAATCGTATCCACTTGCAGTTATTGGTCTTCTAGTTAATGGTTGCTGGATACGTTCGTGGAAAATGCTAGTCCTATAATCATTTAACACAGAAAATATTTCGAAAATGTGCATCAACAAACACTCAATGGATTCATATAGTTCTTTTTCTGATTTGTCTTCTTCCATCTCTTCATTTGCGTCATGTGTATTGAGATTTGACATTTAAATGAACTTTCTGGCATAAAACAAATTATTAAATAAAAAAAAGCTCCATGAATTCATGAAAAAAAATCACATGCATATCAAATAAAATTTGTTCGATAAACAATCCAAAATTATATTAAAAAAAGTCAAAATCGAAAATATCTCGATCTAAAATTAAGGACGCTAGTATAACACATGTTCCCATGATATACTAACAAATTAAGGACACTAGTAAACATGTAAAATAAGAGGCATGACTACCAAAGAAGAGTACTGGATGGTAATGGTCATGACAAGAGCTAGCAATGTATCACAAACAAATATCTAACACATGTTCCAGTGAATGAAGGTGATCCCACAAATAATTATAAAACACACTTCTTTTCTGAAAATGGTCAGCTCCCATATTTCCCCAAGTTCCTACTTTTTCAGTGACGTTCTATTTTTTAAAGCAAATTTAAGAAACTAGATAGCAACATTTTATTTGTAATATTCCATCGTATCCACTCTTCATTTTTCCCACTTCCCACCTCAAAACTCGTGTTTTTTAATAAATTATACAGCAAAATTAGTACCAAAACTGCACATGGATCATATTCATTCGCTAATACCCTTAAAAAATTGAAAACATAACAAACAAACAAACAAGAGGATCTGCATTTTTTTTTGTTTCAATCATATATTTTTGTGGTCACTCTTTTGTCTCATGCATTGATGGGAAATTTTGTATTTTCCATTTCTAAAGGCTGTGGACTGTATAAATTAGTAAGTGTTATCTTCGACCTCTTTGGATTTTTTTAACTGACTCCATGGCTTCTTCAGAAGCAAATTGTTTGGATTCAAGCAAAAAAAAAAAGTGATTTATCGGAAGCAATTTGCTCCCATTATAGAAGAGGCTTTAATTCACATAACTGAAGCAAAAAGAGACATCTTTAGAACTTGAATCAATCCATATCTTATTTGCAAATGAAATTCAGATTCACGGAAGTAGGAATTGGTTTCCTATTTCCAATTTGATTTGTTTCTCTTTTTCCTAGGATATCAAAGATTCAAAGACCTGTTAATCCTAGTGCTATTTCTTTTTCAGCCTTCACTTTGAAATCACAATTCACGAGTTTTTAAAATAAAAAAATTGCATCATGCTAACAGATACACACGCAATAATTTTCAAAACCCAGAATTTGAAAAAGTGAAAAGAAAAAGAATCATACCTTGGATGAAAAAGACGAGAAGCTGCCGAGAGAATAGAAACTCCAAGAACCCTATCGTTTGAGGAAAAAAAAGTCTATCAAAATCTTTGGTATGATGTGAAGAAAATTATAGACTTTTTTTTATGGTATCCAATGCTTCAACATTTGTACATAAAGATTTTAATAAGAATCATTGAAAATCTTGATAATTTTTCAATACCAATCAACTTCTATAGAGTTTAAAAAAGTCAAGATTGAATACAACTTGACTTTTTATAACTCTATGAAAATCTATTTTGAATACCACCATACTTTTGTGGAGTCTATAAAATTTTGTATTCAATACCTCTAAAATTTTAAAGTACATAAAAGTCTTTATAAGTATAGAACCAATAAACCCCTCTAAGTTCGTATAACCATGGGTAATACCCAATGATAGATCTAATATCCATGAGTTGTCACGTCAACAATATATAATTAATTACGCCTATGTGTAAAAATACGAACAGTTGGATGCATGGTTTGGGTATTATCCATATGCCAGGATCTCATCTACTCAATTAATGATGGTAAAAGGAAAAGACAATATAGGAAAATTTTGATATCAAAACATAAAAAAACCGAAAACTAATACACACGATATATATGATGCATGCATGCATGCGTACAAGGATGCATATCGAAAACATCTGATACAACGGGGACAATCATTGAATGGGTAATGGCTGAGGTTTTGAACAATCCACTAGTAAAAGAAAGAGTGCAAGAGGAGCTAGCAGAAGTAGTAGGTCTAAAAAATACAGTGGAAGAATCCCACATACCAAAACTAGAATATTTGGATGCCGTTGTAAAAGAAACGTTTCGTCTTCATCCACCGATTCCCCTGCTACTCCCAAGGGTTCCAAGCCAATGCAGCATAATCGGAGGATACACAATCCCAAAGGGCTCGAGTGTTTACTTGAACGTGTGGTCCATTCACAGGGATCCTCTTGTTTGGGACAACCCATCTGAATTTAAGCCCGACAGGTTTTTGAATGACGGCTCTGGAAAATTTGATTTCGCTGGGAACAATTTCCAGTATCTCCCGTTTGGATCGGGGAGGAGGGTTTGCCCTGGAATTCTGCTGGCTGAGAGGATGGTGATGCACTTGTTAGCTACTCTTTTCCATTTGTTTGAGTGGAAATTGCCTGAGGGATCAGAAAATAATATTGATTTGTCTGAAAACTTTGGGATTGTTATGAGAAAGAAGACGCCGCTGATTGCTATTCCTTCTCCGAGGTTACATAAACATCATTATTAATCCTCAACATGGTACGGTACGTCTCTTGTTTTTCCTCATTCTAATAAAGAACGGTGTTATTTTTTAGAGTCTAAATATCACATATTTGTTTTTTAAATCGTTGTGAAAAAAAAAGTTTATAAATATCATATTTTATCTTTGATTGAGTTTATATATTCAAAAAATATTTAATAAAAAAATGATTAAATGTTTATTAAGATTTAGCTAATAAGAATATATGTAATGGTATATGTTTTAATTAGATATATTATATATTTGGGACCATCAGAAAATGGGATAGTTGCATGCACGATTGTTTATATGATTCATAAAACGAGAGTAATATAGTATGGTCATATTGGTGAAAATTTTAGTGAAGAGTTCATTTTTTATCCTGTAATTTTGTGGTGTTGTGATTTTAATTAGTCTTTCATGTTTTCAAATTCAATTTTAGGTTTTAGTTTTTTTTTTTTCATCGGAAATGTTGATGTGGTACGATTCACATAAGATCCACATGTTACATTGATGTCACTTGCATTTCAAAAATGATTGAATTTTTTTTAAAAAATAAAGATAGCGTCTAAACCTTAATTGTGATAATATAGATGATCATAAAGTCAAACATATATAACCAAACAAGTAATTTTCTCAAAATTTTATTTAAAAATATTTTCTAACATTAAACTTAATTTGGCATGAATATAAAAAATATGCTAATGGTATATATTTCATTCGTTTAAACTTGAGTACTTATAATTAGATTTCGTCGATTTTCTCGTTCAAATTAACGTTTGGTAAATATTTTGACACAAAAATTCTCGTTTGATCATCATAATTAAATATCTACAAGTTTTTTTAATTTAAAATTGAGATAATTCCCAATTTGATCCCTCATTTTAGGCCGTTTTTCAGATTTGATCCTTCGTTTTTCTATTGACCCAATTTAGTCCTCCGTTTTTCAACATATTTTCGCAATTGGTCCTTCCGTCCAACTAAATGTTAAAACTAACAGAATTTACTTTCTTAACACATTCAACCTTTCCTTCTCACCTCTTTAACTGGTAAACCCAAAGGCTGTAAACCCGTATTTCTCCAAAAAATTAAGCTTTAAATCAAGTAAAAAAAGGGTAACTAACATGGCGGTTGTAAAGCCTAATGCTACGTACTAGTGTTCCTCTCGTTGACTCGAATGCTAACCATTATCTTCAATCACTTAATTAACAAAAAGGTAATTAAGATAATTAATTAAAATAATGCGTAATAAGTTTCGTACATGAAAATCTCCTATCCAGCATAAATTAATTCCAAGAACATCAATTGATTAAGGGAATTAGAAGGTTGAATCATACACACAAATAAAAAAAGATTAGCAGAAAATAGAAATTGAATTGCTCAAACTAGATAAAATAAAAGAATCGATTTGCAACATCTATTCGACTTGCACCATCAGTTGGATTCCACCATCTGTTCGACCGGACAGATCCCACAGCCATCGGAGATCGGACACAGATCGGAGAAGAAGAGTGCGCAAAAACTCACATTTCCAACTACTCAAAATTTTCAATTTTTTTTTTTGAAATTTCGAGACCATCGAGAAACAGAAATCAAGAGCCCAAACCAAGAGAAAACAAGTGTAGATTCGATCGAGCTAAAAGAGAGCCTAGATCCCACGCAAGAACAACTCCAAATCAATCGACGCGCAAAAAAAGAGATTCAAAGAATTTTAATATCAAACCCTAAGCTGCCGGAATAGAGACACCGTTGCAGTTGGCTGCCGGTGGAAAGACACTGTCGCAACTGATGGGCCACAACAAGATTAGAGAACCGAGGGAGTATATTAGGTTTGTAGTGTTGAGGGAGAAATAAATTGGTAAGATGGGTTTACTGGTTGAAGAGGTGAGGAGGAAAGGTTGAATGGGTCAAGGAGGTAAATTCAGTTAGTTTTAAGGTTTAATTGGACGAAAATATCAATTGTGAAAATATGATAAAAAATGAAAGATTAAATTGAGTCAATAAAAATTAAATCAAAAAAATAATCTAAAATAAGAGACTAAATTGAGAATTATCTCATTTAAAATTACTTGACTGGATGAGTGTTAAATTCGAGTCACGAGAGGTGTTGCCAAAAGTGAGTCTGGTGGTCAGGATGGCTGCATGTTACGTTTAAACTTTTAAACATATATAGGGTTTTAGACAAAAATAAAAACTATTTAATAAAAATCCCGTTTCAAAAAATATATATATAATTTTGAGATGGAAAGTGGTGACATCTCATCTCTGATGTCCCTAAAAAAAGGGATATCAGAGAAATGAAGGGACGAAAATATTTTTCATTCAACGGTGGTCATTGAATTTGTCTCGACGGTGGTTAATTAGTTGAGAGAGAGAGAGATAATTTGGGATCTAAAGATGGTCAGAAATCATCATCATGAATAAAAATGTCACGGCCCATGTCTATGATTGTGCATGTTGTACAATAAGTTTTTATAGCAATTATTTCATATTGATCTTCATTTTATAAAAATGATTAACTTAAATTTTTATACAAATCTATTATAGCTTATTTTAAATTTATTTTAACTTTTTCATGTTTCTCATGTAAGACAGGGTATCGTGCACAAAATGTGAGAAGGAAGAAAATATATATTTAGGGTAGGTAAGCAATATGAGTTAATAAATAAACAATACGAACCTTAATATTTTGTAGTACAATTGAGTGAGTAGCCTTATTACAATATTTTCTTTGTAAGCTGGCTCTAGATTACGAGGATCTTTTTTTTTTTTTTGAGCAAGATTACGAGGATCTTAGATAGAGTGAAATGTATATTAATGACGCCACTTCTGCCTTAGCCATGAGGTTGGGGTGCCTAGCTAGGTATATATGGATCATGAGCTAGATATATATTCTGGCCGGGACCTAGAGCTCGATCGGCTCGGGAATTAAGTCGGATGTTTGTAAGTCACGATGAGCATTATGCGGCCGGAGTACTATTTTGATGGGTCTTAAAATGGACATTTGGGAGCGAGGTTGACTCAATATCTTCGGAAGTGGGCCGATCTCTTCTTCGTTATTGATGCGATTATCACAAAATGAGTACTCGGGAGTGGGTAAATTCCCAGATGAAAAGATAGGCGAGTGCCTTATTTGTTTGGAAATGAAGTTTATACGGATATTTGAGAGAGTGAGTGTGTGCGGAATGATCCCCCTCTTGAGAGATTCTCCCTAGGCTTTTATACTCGTCCGCCCGGGTCTTCAATGATTATTGGGTATGGGCTTACTGACTGCTTTCAGGATGATGGGATGATTACCACGTGTGATGAGATGGTTACCACATGTGATTTGGACAACCCATAATTTCCGGAAAGAGCCCACTCCGTTAGAACGTGGTTAGTAATGATTTGGTCTGTGATTTGAACCTGACATACTCTAAGTAGACGTGGCTATTTTTTGGATCTAAGAATAGAAAAGCTCGGGTCCCACCAACTTTCCTTTCTTGCCTACCCTTCAAAGGGTTACTCCTAGATACCTGGCTCCCCTGCTTTTATCCGGGCTTCTTTCGACTTCCTGGGATCTCCAGGGCTTCTCGGGCCTCTGGAATGGCCCGGTTACTTCAATCATCCGGGTTATACCATCATCCAGGGTATTCCCCGGGTCCTAGCCACTCGGGATATCTTACTAGGATATCACTACACTTTCTAAAGATAGTCGGGCTAGGACCTGCTCCGCTGTCCCGAGGAGTTAGTGCTACAATACCCCCCTCCGGGTTTCTCGCCGCCGCCCGGGATATCTTACTAGGATATCACTACACTTCCTAAAGATAGTCGGGCTAGGACCTGCTCCGCTGTCCCGAAGAGTTAGTGCTACAATACCTGTGGGGCCTCGGGTTGCTAATCACAAATTTTAAGGGGCAATTAATGAATAAGCATCATTAATCTAATAAGAAAAGAATTTTTTTCAAAAAGGGGTGGGCACGGGCGGTCAAAAACTACCGCCCGGACGCCCCTGTTTTTTTCCAAAACAATAGGCTGAGCTCCAGGCTGCGCGCGGGCGGTAGTTTTATGCCGCGTGGGCGCATCCTGGGCAGAAAACCTGCTCTGTTCTTTTGTCAGCAACTTTGATCCTTTCAATCAATTCCAATCCATCAAAATGATGTCCCAAAACATGTAAATATATATAAAACAAGATCTAAACATGTTTATATCAAGCTCATACATCAAACTAGAGGTTTAAATCCAACCAAAAGCATGAAATTATACAAAGTATGCATCAATTCTTCAAGAACAACAACTAAAGTGTTTTCTAACATGCTTTCTAGACTTAATATACAATGTTTCAACTACAACAACCCGAGTCCACATATCTAGACTCTCTCATGAGCTACCCTCATCGATTTTGGCCAGCTCCTGCCCCATCTGTCGTCATGCACACATATAAAACAAGACAACAGCCGAAAACGTTCGGTGAGAATACAATCTCAGTATAATCAACATATATACGCGTTAAATAAAAACATATCGACTCTAAACATTTCAACTCAAGAATAGAGTAAACGCATATATAAAGAATTGATTCCTATCACACTCTTTGCCATCAAGATTCGTATACGATCTTGACATGGATATCCATCTATCGTCGTCTCTTCGGACTAGAAAATAAGGTCGCCTCAGACCCTGGCATAAGAATCAATTCATATCTCATATCAAATAAGATCCACTACCTAGGATGGATCGACAACATCATAACATAATCAAAGCAATAAACAAGTATGTGATTTTAGCGGGACAACTCAAGAAGCTTCATTCTTGAGTTTCAAATCCCTTATTTGCGATGTCGTCTTATACCTTCTCGTTTAGTCTTGGTTCTTGAAGCTTCAAATCTGAAACATATAACAAGAACACATATATCAATTCTAATCAACCTCAGAAACCAATCTGCTCAAGTTCCATCCTCAAGAACAACTTCAAACCTCAACAACTCTTCTTGGGTTTGACAGCTACAATCTCGAGCTCGTCAATTCTTAGAAATCCGAAATAAGGTGATTATAAGCTCAACATATCACTAAGAACTCCTATCATATTCAGTTCAAACAACACAAAACCAAAACGGCTTAAAATCATAAACCGACGGCGTAACGACTGAAAATCGGTAACCGACGAAATATCGAAACCATTTCCGACTTCGAATACAACTCATACGTACATTATCTCAACCATAACAACTCAAAGAACAAGATAACAACAGCTATAACCATCAAACATAAACTGAAAATCAAGATTAAGTACAAGCAACATGAATTCTTCAACTCGGTTTCGATATCGAAATACATAAACGTCGAAGAACATCAACATATCCTCAATATCTGATATCTACCAACTTTCAACTTCAAAACATGTCGAAATAAATCAAGACTTACATCAAATTGAAGCCTACATTGTAAGGATTCTAGAACACTTTTCGAAATCAAAATCGGACAACCGGATCAAAAGATACGGCGATTTGAAAATCAGAAAACCAAAGAAAAGGAAAGGATCTCGACTTGCTCTGTTCTGAAATTCTGAATTGGAGATGGAGATTACACGTGCACATGCTGATACATCAAATAATAATCTGATAACTTTAATTATATTTGCATTTAAGTCCCTCAAGTCTTCAAAAATTACAATTCAGTCCTCGACCCTTATTTTAATTCAATTTCAATCCTAAATAATTTAAAAATATTAGAATTTAAATCAAAACTCTAAATATTCTCAAATTAAATATACTCGGATTAAAATTAAATAATCTCGAATTCAATTAAATAATCCTGGATTCAATTAAATAATCCTGGATTCAATTAAATAATCCCGGGCCTTAAATTTCTCCCCCACTAAGACATGAGTTCGTCCTCGAATTCATAAGCAGTATAGATATGCAATCGGTATACTCATAAGAGGAAAGAATAACAGAAAACTGAATAAGAACTCACATCAGTGGAATAGATAAGGAAATCTTTGTCTCATGTCATCTTCAACTTCCCATGTCGCTTCTTCAACTCCGTGCCGACTCCATTGAATCTTCACCAATGGAATGGTCTTCGTTCGGAGTTGTTTTTCTTTCCTATCAAGTATCTGAATCGGTTGTTCAAAATAGCTAAGAGTTTCATCCAATTCAGCTTCATCAGATTGAATAATATGCGACGCATCAGATAGATATTTCCTCAGCATAGATACATGAAAGACATCATGTATCCCAGATAAAGATGGAGGAAGAGCGAGTCGATAAGCAAAATTGCCTATCTTCTCGAGAATCTCATACGGCCCAATAAATCGCGGAGATAACTTTCCTCGTTTGCCAAATCTAACTGTGCCCCTGAATGGTAAAATTTTCAAGAACACTCTATCTCCCTGTTCAAAAGATAACGACCGACGTCGAACATTCGCATATCTGGTCTGTCTGTGCTGCGCTGTTCTCATTCTTTGCTGAATCAACTTCACTTTCTCAGTCATCTGTCTAATCATATCCGGTTCCAACTCAGGCACCTCTGACACATCATCTCAATACAATGACGATCGACACTTTTTCCCATATAATTCTTCAAATGGATTCATCTCTATACTCGTCTGATAACTGTTGTTATAAGATAATTCCACAAGTGGAATAGAGTCTTGCCATGTAACACCAAAATCAAGTATCACAGCTCTAAGCATATCCTCAAGAGTCTGAATAGTTCGTTCAGATTGACCGTCAGTTTGAGGATGATAAGCGGTACTCAAATGTAAACGCGTACCTAGAGCTTCCTGTAGGCTATGCCAAAAGTGCGAAGTAAATCTAGGATCTCGATCAGATACAATCGACTTTGGCACACCGTGTAGTCTTACCACTTCTCAAATATAGAGATCTGCCATTTTATCATGACGATAAGTCATTCAATAGGGAATAAAACACGTAGATTTCGTCAATCTATCGATGATCACCCAAATAGCATCGCATCCTCGGGATGATCGTGACAATTTCATCACAAAGTCCATGGAAATATGGTGCCATTTCCATTCAGGAATAGATAAACTCTGTAATAAGCCACTTGGTTTCTTTATTTCAGCCTTCACCTGTTGGCAATTCAGACATTTTGATACAAATTGAGTCACATCAGATTTCATTTGTTTCCACCAATACTGAATCTTCAAGTCGTTGTACATCTTTCTGCCTCCAGGATGAATACTGTATCGACTACAATGAGCTTCTTTCAAAATACTCTGTTTTAAATCTGAAAGATCGGGAACAACAATTCGGTTATTCACATACAGAATATCATCATCACTAACCTTGTACTCAAACTGAAGTCCTGATCTGATCATTTCAATCGACTTCTGTACATTCAAATCAGATTTTTGTGCTTCTTTGACTCGAATCAATAATTTAGGCTCAACACTGATAGCACAAATTCTCATCGGTCTTCGATCTGTCTCAAATATATAACCAGAAATACAACAATCTTCAATCAAAGTAGATACACCTATAGTAGACAAGGATTAAGCACATACCTTCCTACTTAGGGCATCAGCTGCTGCATTCGACTTCCCCGGATAATATTTAATTTCACAGTCGAAATCTTTCAATAAATCAAGCCATCTTCGTTGTCGCATATTCAGTTCAGATTGTGAAAACAAATACTTCAAACTTTTGTGATCAGAAAAGATTTCAAATTTCTCACCATACAAATAATGTCGCCAGATCTTCAATGCAAAAACGATTGCTGCCAATTCAAGATCATGAATTGGATATCTGACTTCATGTGGTATCAGTTGTCGAGAAGCATAAGCAACAACATGTCTTTTTTGCATTAAAATACATCCGAAACCTCGGTGAGAAGCATCGCAATAAACAACAAAATCACCAGTACCTGAAGGGATTGTCATGAATGGTGCTGTAGTCATTCTGTTCTTCAACTCAAGAAAACTTGTTTCACATGCTTCAGACCACACAAACGGTGCATTCTTCTCTGTAAGCTGAGTAATAGGCTTTGCAATAGATGAGAAATCTCGGATGAATCGACGATAATATCCTGCCAAGCCCATAAAACTTTTGATTTCAGGTACAGATGTCGATCTCTGCCAACTGATCACAGCTTCAACTTTACTTGGATTACCTGCAATACCATCTTCTGAAATAATATGACCCAAAAATACCACCTGTTTCAACCAAAAATCACATTTGGATAGCTTTTCATACAGTTTCTCCTCTCTCAACGTCTTCAAAACTGTTCTCAAGTGGTCAACATGATCACATAAATTGTAGTAGCCCGTACCCGAAATCAAAGTGTTAATCAATTCATTAATCCTACTAGTTAAGAGTAAACGTGATTAAGGGAAATCTTAATAGGTTAACGGAGTCCGAAATTGGATTCAGAACACTTGAAAATGGCTTGAGGGTCATCGAGTTCAGAGGCTCCAAAGTCAAGGTTCGGACGGTCCGAAGTCAGGGTTCGGACGATCCGAAGAGTGGTTCGGATGCTCCGAACGTGCTGCCGACAGTCGTCATGGATGACGTCATCATGCTGACATAAGCAATGATGTAATATCGGGTTCGGACGACCCGAAGCCCAGTTCGGGCGACCCGAACGTGTTCGGATGACACGAAGTCCAGTTCGGACGAATCGAACTCCGTCTATAAACAGGGGGTGCCGATCTCATTTTTGAAGTGCACCAATCACCTCTTCTCTCTCGATTCCTTAGCCTTCTAACTCAGATCTAGGGAATTCTAGGCGTCCCGTTGGGAATCCGAAAGTGGCATAGCAGTCCAGGCGTCGTAGCGGAGCTGTGGCCTAGTTTTGAGGCAATCGACAACAAAGGGCTAACGACGGATGAAGGTATAGCTTTTGCTTCCTATAAATATTTAGGAGTATGCAATAGCTTAGTTAAGGCTTTTAGAGCACTTTAATGATAGTAGTATCATTTGGCAGTGTAGTGCAGACTATATGCGTGGACCTAGAGTTGGTAGAGCTTGCACTGATTTGAGGTACGAAAGTACTGTTTGAGATATCCTGACTGAGTATGCATGTATTATGTGACTGCATGATTTATATGTCATATATTTATGCTGCATTCATTTGCATATTGAGCTATCTCCTTCGAGATGTCTGTTAGTAGGGTTGTACCCTATCCTGTTGGTGGATGGACTTCCATCGATTTGGGTCCGGAGTATCCACTGGTATTTTGGTATGGGAGCCACCTCCTGAAGCGATGGCACAACGTGCTACATACCAGAGCCCGATCTGTCTTTGTTATCTGATCCTTGACCTCGAGTTTATAGGGAGTTCACTTTGCATGCATGTATACTCATACTCTTGTACTGAGCATTTTATACTCATGTCTCGTACTCTGTGTTTATGGACACCCTATTCCATGGGGCAGGTTTGCGATTGGATGAGGCGGGTAGATCCAAGAGGGGCTAGGCAGTTGTTGGCCAGCTGGAGCTTCGCCTAGATTTTATTCTGTTGTTATTAGATTGATTCAACTGTTCGATATGGTTGTATAATATTTGGGTATTTACAGATTCCTTTCCTTGGGATTGTATATTGTTTTTGGTTTCCGCAGTTTTATTCTGATATCCGTTTAATTAAGTTAATTGCATGACTAAGTTCTGTTTAGTAGGTGATCCAGGTAAGGATCACTACATTTATGGTATCAGAGCATGCAAAGTATTCTTGGGATTTAGATTCTACATAAAGATAACCGTTAGGTTAATTTTGTAGATGGCAGATCGTGACGACCAGAGTTCTCATGGCAGTATTGGTGGGCGTTGGGGTGATGCCGACCGGGAGCCTCGACGGGAACGCTGCCATCGTCATCGAGATGAGGACCGTTTTAGTGTACGTTGATTCTTGCAGACGAGGCCTAAGCCCTTGGTTGGAGGTGAGTCTCCGGAGGATGCGGAAAACTGGTTAGACCGCATGGAGACGACTTTTCAGACTTTCCACTGCACCGAGGAGCAGAAGATGGAGACCCTGAGTTATCTTCTGGATGGACATGCGCGCAGGTGGTGGAGGTTTACTTCTGCACCTTTTGTTGCGGCGAGAGGAGTGACCACCTAGGCCGAGTTCCGCACAGCTTTTCAGAAGCTTTATTTTCCTCCTGCACTCCGTCAGTCGAAGGCGGGCGAGCTACTGAGTCTGCAACAGGGAGCCATGTCTATTGATGAGTATCAGTAGAAGTTCTTTGATCTGCTATCCTATTGCCCCGAGATTGCCGACAGCTCTGAGATGAAGTATAATCTGTTCCTTCAGGGCCTTAACCCTGAGATCCATGACCGTGTGGCGGTTGGTGACAACATTTCCTACGAGGGTTTGGTGAGCCGTTGTCACCAGGTAGAGGACAGCATTCGGCGGAACAGGTCTTTTTCTCAGTCGAGACCTGCTAGTTCTTTGGGTCCCCGTGCCCAATCTTTCAAGAAGTCTGGATCTACTTCTTCGTCTGGTTCTGGAGGTGTTGCCCGTTTTGGAAAGAAGGACAAATGTGATCACTGTGGGAAGAACCATCTATCCGACAAGTGCCGTAGAGCTTCTGGAGCTTGTTTTCGTTGTGGAGAGACTGGTCATATCCGGAGGGATTGTCCACTATCTAGGGGAGGCGGTTCTGATTCTGGTTTAGGATCTGGTTCTCAGGCCACCGTTCAGCAGAGGTCACAAGTACAGCCTGCTGGGAGTTCTTATTTGAGACCACGAGCTTCTGGCCAGGTGTTTGTCCTGAGACATGATCAGGCAGTGGAGGAGAATGAGAAAGTCATCGCAGGTACATTTCTGCTTTGTGGTATACCTGCTCTTGTACTTATTGACACTGGTGCATCTCATTCCTTCATTTCTGCACGTTTTGTTAAGAGGCATAAGTTACCATGCATTGCACTAGATGTAGTAGTATCTGTTTCTACTCCGACGGGTCAGTCTGCTTTAGCTAAGCATCTAGTGATGGGTTGCCTTTTAGAGTTTGAGGGTAACATTCTGATTGCGAATCTCATGGTCCTTGCGATGGATGATTGTGATTGTATTCTGGGGATAGATATGCTGACTACCTATCGAGCTTCAGTGGACTGCTACCAGAGATTAGTACGCTTTCATCCGGTTGAGGGTGATAGCTGGTTTTTCTATGGAGAGGGAGCGCGACCCCCGATGCCTTTGATATCAGCTTTGAGAGCCTGTCGAGCTCTAGAGTCTGGCGGGGAAGGCTACCTTATCTATGCAGTTGATTTTTCCGCTGAGAGCATTGGGATAGAGAGTATTCCTGTTGTAGATGAATTCCCAGATGTTTTTCCTTATGAGATTCCGGGTTTTCCTCCTGTTAGAGAAGTCGAGTTTGGCATAGAGTTGATGCCGGGTACTTCGCCTATTTCTCGAGCACCATATCGTCTGGCTCCGTCAGAGATGCGTGAGTTGAAGAATCAGCTACAGGATCTTTTGGACAAGGGGTACATTCGTCCTAGTGTATCTCCTTGCGGAGCTCCTGTTCTTTTTGTAAAGAAGAAGGATGGGTCTATGCAGTTGTTTATTGACTATCGGCAGCTGAATCGAGTCACTGTGAAGAACAAGTATCCGTTGCCTTGTATTGATGACTTGTTTGATCAGCTGCAGGGCACTTCAGTTTACTCCAAGATCGACTTGAGATCTGGGTATCATCAGTTGAGAGTCCGTGATCAGGACGTAGCCAAGACTGCATTCCGTACTCGCTATGGGCATTACGAGTTTCTAGTGATGCCATTTGGTTTGACTAATGCGCCGGCTATATTCATGGACCTGATGAACCGTGTCTTCAGGGAGTATTTGGACAAGTTTGTCATGGTCTTCATTGACGACATCTTGGTGTATTCGGGTAATATGGAAGAGCATGTTTCTCACTTGCGGTTGGTACTACAGACTCTTCGAGATGAGCAGTTATACGCCAAGCTAAGCAAGTGTGAGTTCTGGATGGATCGAGTGGTCTTTCTTGGGCATATCATATCCAGGGATGGGATTTCTGTTGATCCAAGCAAGATTGAGGCGGTGCTTAATTGGTCGCGTCCGACGACGGTTGCTGAGATCCGTCGCTTTCTGGGTCTAGCAGGATATTATCGTCGCTTAATTTTGAATTTCTCTCAGCTAGCTCGACCTTTGACGCAGCTTACCCGCAAGGGTGTGGATTTCGAGTGGTCCTCCAAGTGTGAGAAGAATTTCTTTGAGCTTCGACGGCGGTTGACTTCTGCGCCGGTGTTGGCATTACCGTCAGGATCTGGAGGGTATGTGGGGTACACTGATGCTTCTCTTCAGGGGTTAGGTTGTGTCCTGACTCAGAATGGGCATGTGATCGCATACGCTTCTAGACAGCTGAAGTTTCACGAGGAAAACTACCCAGTCCATGATTTGGAGTTAGCAGCCATTGTGTTCGCTTTGAAGATCTGGCGTCATTATCTGTATGGCGAGATATTTGAGATCTTCACCGACCATAAGAGTCTCAATTATTTGTTCACTTAGGCGGAGTTGAACATGAGGCAGAGACGTTGGATGGACTTGCTTAAGGACTATGATTGCGAGATTAAGTACCATCCGGGAGCTGCTAATCTCACTGCTGATGCTTTGAGTCGCAAGGTACGACTATCCGTACTTCAGACTTGTTCGATGTCTAGTGCGATCAGTGACTGTTGTACTTCGGGATATACCTTCAAGCATAAGAAAGGTATGCAGAGTATCCAGATGTTTGAGATATTATCTGAGCCAGTTTTGTATTCGCGGATTCGAGATACTCAGATATCTGATTCAAAGACCCAGCGTTTAGCTCGTCTAGCTAACGAGGGTAGCTCGTCTAGATTTCATTATCAGTCAGATGACTTTCTGTGTTTGTCTGGTAGGCTTGTGATTCCGCAGGATGAAGAGTTGCGAGAGGAGATTTTGTCTCAGGCGCATCGCACTAAGTTGAGTATTCATCTTGGGAGCAACAAGATGTACAAGGATCTACGTACTCGTTTCTGGTGGAAGGGAATGAAACGCAGTATTTATCAGTTTGTTTCGAGATGTTTGGTGTGTCAACAGGTCAAGGCAGAGCACCGACGACCTGGAGGATTGCTTCACAGTCTGCCTATTTCTGAATGGAAATTAGAGTTTATCACAATGGACTTTGTGACCCATTTGCCGGTATCCCCGAGGAACTGTGATGCTATTTGGGTTGTGGTGGACCGACTCACCAAGTTAGCGCATTTCATTGCCTATAGCTGGGAGTACAATGTGGATCGTATGGCTCGGTTGTACATTCAGGAGATCGTTCGACTTCATGGAGTGCCTGTGAGCATTGTCAGCGATCGAGACCCCAGGTTTACTTCTAGATTCTGGGGGAGTGTTCAGCGTGCGATGGGTACTACTCTCAGTTTGAGTACTACCTATCATCCGGAGACTGATGGTCAGTCAGAGCGCACTATTCGTACTTTGGAGGATATTCTTAGAGCGTGCGTCATGGATTTTGGTTCAGCCTGACAGGATCATTTGCCATTGATCGAGTTCGCGTACAACAACAGCTTTCATACTAGTACTGGGATGACACCTTTTGAAGTGTTGTACGGGCGACGTTGTCGTACTCCACTCTTCTGGGAAGAAGTGGGGGAGAGACAGGCCGAGGGACCGAAGTTTATCCAGCAGGCGGTAGACATTGTTGATCAGATCAAGAAACGGATTAAGACTGCACAGGATCGTCAGGCCAGCTATGCTAACACTAAGCGTAGGCATTTGCTGTTCGATGTCGGGGAGAAAGTGTTTTTGATAGTGTCACCTTTTCGCAAAATTCTCAGATTTGGCCTTAAGGGCAAGTTGTCTCCCAGATTTATCGGTCCGTTTGAGATCTTGGAGAGCATTGGCGATTTGGCTTATCGACTAGCTTTGCCACCGCATCTTTCAAGTATTCACGACGTGTTCCACATATCTCTGTTGCGACGGTATGTGGCGGATGAGTCTCATATTCTGCAGCGGTCTGAGGTTCAGGTGAGCAAGGATTTGACCTATGTTGAGAAACCTATTCGTATCCTGGATTATAAGGATAAGGTTTTGTGAAACAAAGTCATTTCTCTGATTTTAGTTCAGTGGCAGCGCCGAGACACCGAAGAAGCTACTTGGAAACTTGAGGACAGGATGTGTGAAGACCATCCTGAGTTGTTTTAATTTCGATTTAATTTGTATTCAGTTGTAAACTCTGTAAGCGTTTGACTGGAATAAAGAATATTTCTGATTTCTATTTTACATTCAGTACTTAAGATCTGTTTTCGAGGACGAAACATCTTAAGTGGGGGAGAATGTAGTAGCCCGTACCCGAAATCAGTGATTAAGTGTTAATCAATTCATTAATCCTACTAGTTAAGAGTAAACGTGATTAAGGGAAATCTTAATGGGTTAACGCAGTCCGGAATTGGATTCAGAACACTTGAAAATGGTTTGAGGGTCATCGAGTTCGGAGGCTCCGAAGTCAAGGTTCGGACGGTCCAAAGTTAGGGTTCGGACGATCCGAATAGTGGTTCGGACGCTTCGAATGTGCTGCCGACAGTTGTCATGGATGACATCATCATGCTGACGTAAGCAATGACATAATATTGGGTTCGGACGACCCGAAGCCCAGTTCGGGCGACCCGAACGTGTTCGAACGACCCGAAGTCCAGTTCGGACGATCCGAACTCCGTCTATAAATAGGGGGTGCCGAGCTCATTTTTGAAGTGCACCAATCACCTCTTCTCTCTTGATTCCTTAGCCTTCTAACTCAGATCTAGGGAATTCTAGGCGTCTCGTTGGGAATCCGGAAGTGGCATAGCAGTCCAGGCGTCGTAGCGGAGCTGTGGCCTAGTTTTGAGGCAATCGACAACAAAGGGCTAACGACGGACGAAGATATAGCTTTTGCTTCCTATAAATATTTAGAAGTATGCAATAGCTTAGTTAAGGCTTTTATAGCACTTTAATGATAGTAGTATCATTTGGCAGTGTAGAGCAGACTATAGGCGTGGACCTAGAGTTGCTAGAGCTTACACTGATTTTGAGGTACGAAAGTACTGTTCGAGATATCCTGACTGAGTATGCATGTATTATGTGACTGCATGATTTATATGTCATTGATTTATGCTGCATTCATTTGCATATTGAGCTATCTCCTTCGAGATGTCTGTTAGTAGGGTTGTACCGTATCCTGTTGGTGGATGGACTTCCATTGATTTGGGTCCGGAGTATCCACTGGTATTTTGGTATGGGAGCCACCTTCTGAAGCGACGACACAGCGTGCTACATACCAGGGCCCGGTCTGTCTCTGTTATCTGATCCTTGACCTCGAGTTTATAGGGAGTTCACTTTGCATGCATGTATACTCATACTCTCGTACTGAGCGTTTTATGCTCACATCTCGTACTCTGTGTTTCTGGACACCCTATTCCATGGGGCAGGTTTGCGATTGGATGAGGCGGGTGGATCCAAGAGGGGCTAGGCAGTTGTTGGCCAGCTGGAGCTTCGCCTAGGTTTTATTCTGTTGTTATTAGATTGATTCAGCTGTTCGATATGGTTGTATAATATTTGGGTATTTACAGATTCCTTTCCTTGGGATTGTATATTGTTTTTGGTTTCCGCAGTTTTATTCTGATATCCATTTAATTAAGTTAATTGCATGCCTAAGTTCTGTTTAGTAGGTGATCAAGGTAAGGGTCACTACATAAATTCTTGGAGTAAATCAAAATATCATCAATAAATATGATCACGAAGTCATCTAGATACTTTTGAAATACTCTATTCATCAGTCCCATAAATACTGCTGGTGCATTCGTTAGACCAAAAAACATGACTATGAATTCATAATGGCCATACCTAGTTCTAAATGCAGTCTTAGGAATGTCCTCGTCTTTAACCCTCAACTGATGATAACCGGATCGTAGATCAATCTTCGAATATACCAACGATCCCTGCAATTGATCAAATAAATCATCGATACGAGGTAAAGGATAACGATTCTTTACCATTGCTTTGTTCAATTGCCGGTAGTCAATACATAGTCTCATCGATCCGTCTTTCTTTCTAACAAATAATACTGGGGCATCCCATGGGGAAACACTTGGTCTAATATATCCTTTGGCCAACAGATCTTCAAGCTGTTCTTTCAGTTCTCTCAATTCAATTGGTGCCATACGATAAGGTGCTTTCGATATCGGTTGTGTACCTGGCATCAATTCAATACTGAAGTCTACCTCTCAAAATGGAGGCAATCCCGGAATCTCATCAGGAAAGACATCAGCGAATTCACTAACCACTGGCAAGTCAGCCAATTTCGGGCTAGTTTTCAGTACATCAACTGCATAAATCAGAAATCCCTCTGCCCCTTTCTGCAACAAATCAATCATAGCAAGAACATATATCAAAGGAATTCTGGCTCGTGAACCCTTACCATAAAATTTCCATTCGTCAGCCATCTCCGGTCTGAACCTCACAATTTTCTGGAAACAATCAACTGTGGCTCTGTACTTGGTTAGCATATCGATACCGATAATACAATCAAAATCAGATAAACCAAGAACAATACAATCCAGCTCTATCTCACTACCTTCGTACTGTAGCACACAATTTCTGACAAACTTTACAGATACTATACCTTTTCCCAATGGTGACGATATAGCTACTACAGTAACTAAAGGTTCAACAGGCAATTCATGTAATGCAACAAATTGCTCAGATATAAATGTGTGTGAAGCACCTGTATCAACTAACACATACGTAGGATAACCATAAAGAGAACAGTTACCTGCAATCACATCATCAGGTGCAGCTTGTGCTTGCTCTTCAGTCAATGCAAACACTCGAGCTTGTTACTCTGCTGCTGACTCCCAGCTTGATTTCCTCCAATACGGCTCTGTGACGGTTGCTGAGGTTGGAATGAATGCACCGAAGATGCTTGCCTCTCAGGCTGTGTCACTGTTCCAGATCCACCTGCACCCTGTGCACCTCCAGAACCTCGTTGTGGGCATACTCTCTCAAAATGATCTGTCTGATTGCAAATGTGACAAATACCAAAAACTCCTTGGCATTGTTCACTGGTATGACGTCCTCCATACTTGGAACAGTAAACATCAGAAGTACTGGATTTCTGTCCACCCCTGAACTGTTTGGATCCACTTGAACTCGAAGAGCTACCACCTGGATGCTTAAACTGTTTGCTTTTGCCTTTAAAAAAAATTTTCTTACCAATACTGCTACCTCCAGCATCAAATCGAGGTGGTGGTGGAATCTGTGGTTGCTCTTGTAGTTGTCTCATCGGCTGTGGTACAAATTGTGCTCCTCGTTGCCTCAGTATTCCTGCTTCAGCCTCCTTTGCACGATTCAGAGCATCGGCAAAGGTATTCGGTCTTCCTGAATTAACAAGAGTGAACACATCAAGATTCAAGCCATTGATGAATTGATCGGCTTGAGCTTTATCATTAATAGCAATATGCAGAGAAAACTTCAACAAGCTAGTGAACTTTGCAACATATTCTTCGATATTCAACTGTCCATGTTGAAAACTTGCAAACTATGCTCCTTTGTCCTTTCGATAAGAAACAATAAAGAACCGTTGATAGAAAGCAGTTCAAAACACTAACCAGGTAATGACAGTACCTTGATTTTCAAATGCTCTCTTCGTCGCTATCCACCAACTCTTTGCAAGGCCATGTAGTTGATGAATCACCAGTCTAACCCGACGGTCATCTGTATAATCAAGAGATTCAAATAACTGCTCGATATCCTCCAACCAATTTTCACAATCAACAGAGTTCTCAGTTCCTTGTAACGTCGTTGGTTTGAAGGATTGAAATCGTTTCAGAAGTTTTCCATAGGATTAGCATCACCAAACACATCAGCAGAAGTACTAATCTGTCCATGTTCAAGTGCTGTCACTGGTATCTGTGCCGCATTAGTCTGTTCTGGCTGATTCATTGCCAAAGTCTGTATAGTAGTCAGTGCTGGTTGAGGAGGCATATCTGATAATCAAACAGATTAGTGTACAACTCATCATCATATCATAACACAATTCTGTTTCAGTCCGCCTTTAATAAGCACACCATGCCTTCTCAAGAGATCGAGTTCTGATTCAGTTGCAGTCTAAAATGCTTCCAATCATATCAAATAATAGATAGCATGCAATTTTTAAAGCGGTAAATCATTTCAGATAATAAACATGCTTCAAGAATAAATCAATCAACATAGAAGACTCGATCTACCCCGCTCATTTATTCTCAGTCCAAGAAACTTATTCTCTGATACCACCTGTTGTGGGGCCTCGGGTTGCTAATTTCAAATCTTAAGAGGCAATTAATGAATAAGCATCATTAATCTAATAAGGAAAGAATAAGGATCAAGAATTTTTTTTTTCAAAAAGGGGTGGGCACGGGAGGTCAAAAACTACCGCCCGGGCGCCCCTGGTTTTTTCCAAAACAGTAGGCTGAGCTCCAGGCTACGCGCGGGCGGTAGTTTTATGCCGCGTGGGCGCATCCTGGGTAGAAAACCTGCTCTGTTCTTTTGTCAGCAACTTTGATCCTTTCAATCAATTCCAATCCATCAAAATGATGTCCCAAAACATGTAAATATATATAAAACAAGATCTAAACATGTTTATATCAAGCTCATACATCAAACTAGAGGTTTAAATCCAACCAAAAGCATGAAATTATACAAAGTGTGCATCAAGAATAGAGTAAACGCATATATAAAGAATTGATTCCTATCACACTCTTTGCCATCAAGATTCGTATACGATCTTGACATGGATATCCATCTATCGTCGTCTCTTCGAACTAGAAAATAAGGTCGCCTCAGACCCTGGCATAAGAATCAATTCATATCTCATGTCAAATAAGATCCACTACCTGGGATGGATCGACAACATCATAACATAATCAAATCAATAAACAAGTATGTGATTTTAGCGGGACAACTCAAGAAGCTTCATTCTTGAGTTTCAAATCCCTTATTTGCGATGTCATCTTATACCTTCTCGTTTAGTCATGGTTCTTGAAGCTTCAAATCTGAAACATATAACAAGAACACATATATCAATTCTAATCAACCTCAGAAACCAATCTGCTCAAGTTCCATCCTCAAGAACAACTTCAAACCTCAACAACTCTTCTTTGGTTTGACAGATACAATCTCGAGCTCGTCAATTCTTAGCAATATGAAATAAGGTGATTATAAGCTCAACATATCACTAAGAACTCCTATCATATTCAGTTCAAACAACACAAAAACAAAACGGCTTAAAATCATAAACCGACGGCGTAGCGACTGAAAATCGGTAACCGACGAAATATCAAAACCATTTCCGACTTCGAATACAACTCATACGTACATTATCTCAACCATAACAACTCAAAGAATAAGATAACAGCTTCTATAACCATCAAACATAAACTAAAAATCAAGATTAAGTACAAGCAACATGAATTCTTCAACCCGGTTTCGATATCGAAATACATAAACGTCGAAGAACATCAACATATCCTCAATATCTGATATCTACCAACTTTCAAACTTCAAAACATGTTGAAATAAATCAAGACTTACATCAAATTGAAGCCTATGTCGTAAGGATTCCAGAACACTTTTCGAAATCAAAATCGGACAACCGAATCAAAAGATACGACGATTTGAAAATCAGAAAACCAAAGAAAAGGAAAGGATCTCGACTTGCTCTGTTCTGAAATTCTGAATTGGAGATGGAGATTACACGTGCACATGCTGATAAATCAAATAATAATCTGATAACTTTAATTATATTTGCACTTAAGTCCCTCAAGTCTTCAAAAATTACAATTCAGTCCTCGGCCCTTAATTTTAATTCAATTTCAATCCTAAATAATTTAAGAATATTAGAATTTAAATCAAAACTCTAAATATTCCTAAATTAAATATACTCGGATTAAAATTAAATAATCTCGAATTCAATTAAATAATCCCGGGCCTTACAATACCCCCCCCTCTGGGTTTCTCGCCGCCGCCCGGGATGCGATACCCCACCCCCCCCCCCGGGCGGTGACACTAGCCTGACGTCAGCCCTAACCGCTTCGTAGTGCGCATGTCAGAGGTTCTGTCAGAGGTTGCTTCAGCTTCTTGAGCATGCTTTTCGTATCTCTGCCGTTCAATTCAAAATACACGGCTCGGATTGTTTTGGCCCTTTCGAGTATTTAATCCTTGTGACCCTTCATTATTTTTCTCACCGTCTTTCCCCTTGCGCTATTGTTCTCTGGTTTCCTGCAATTTTCTCAAGTTTCCGTCACTTGTTCCTTGCACTCTCTTATTTTCTCTTTATCCTGTAAGTTCTTCTCTCCCTTATGTCTACAGGTACAACTTCTACCTCTGGGGCAAATGCCAAAGGCTCGCCTAGAGACGAAGTGCCAAGCGGTAGCTCAAGCGATGCTCGCTCCGCCTCTTCTCTTCCTTCCCGACCCCATTTTTCTAGAAAAACTTCTCTCTCTCGCACTAAAACTTCTGCTGCTTCATCTTCCCATATGAAGGGAAAAGGAAAAAATAAAGTGAAGAACCCCACACCCCTCGCATCTGGTCCTCCAGCCCTAGGTTGGTACACCTATCTTCCCAGCACCCTATCTCAAGGGGCTGCGGAGGAACTGCGTGGCTCAGGGGAAATCCCTTTGTCTCACTCTTTATTCCGCCCTTTACTAGGGAGCACTCCCGACACCCCCCCAGCGGGTTTTTATACCTTTTTTCGAGACCAAATTCGTAGCGGTTTTCAATTTCCCATTCCTCCTTTCTACCTGGTAGTTGTCGATTTCTTTAGAGTTCCTGTTAACCAATTCCACCCGAACTCTTTCCGAATTATGGCCTCCACTTACATTCTTTTTAAAATGCACAATTTAGCTATCACCCCTCTCGTTCTTCACTACTTTTTTACCTATCGATTTAATGAAGGGGCCTTTTCCTTAGCTGCCCGGCTGAACACCCGCTTTCTTTCCGATATCCCTCTTCTTTGAAGGGATGGAAAGAAAGGTATTTTTTCATTCGTCCTCCGGCCCCTTTTACCTTTAGGACCGGGTTTTTATCCAGTCTCCCTCCTCAACCTGAGCTCCCAGACCATTATAAAGTCGAGGAGCCTTATGTTCGCAGCCTGGCTTTAGTTGGCAATAATAACTTTTCTTCTCCTGTCCTTTTAACAAACGAGAATATGATATCTTACGGGTTGAGTACCCGGGTGGAAGATCCCCTTAACCAGGTGATCGATGCATACGGTGCCCGGGAGCTCAACCTGGTAATTTTTTGTTCTTCTTCTTTTATTTGTCTTGATCAATTTTAGATATTTTGATATTAATGTGCCTCTTTCGCTGCAGATCCGTCTGATATGATGAGGGAGGAGTTTGATCGATGGGCAGCGGAGAGGCAAGCTGCCAAAGAGAAAGCCCAGGCCTTGGCTGAGAGGAGGAAAAAGGCCAGGTGAAGGAGGAGATCCGTACTATCCCCCCCGGCCCTCAGCATCCGCCAACCACTGCAACCCTTCCTCCCGTTCAACCCACCCTTCCTGTTGTTTTGACTCTACTTGCCAATGCCGGAGTCCTAGAAAGCCGAGTTATGGCATTGACTCCCCCTCAGTTGGAATCTCAGTCTCAGCTGTCGTTGTCAACGCAGGACTTGGAGGATGAGATACCGCTTTCCCAGCGTAAGAGAAAAACTATTTGGACGCCCAAGACGATCAACTTGAGTGACTCGGAGGATGTCCTTCCCAAGCAACTCTCGATTCCCCCGGCTCCACCTTCTTCCGTGGTCCCTTAGGCGCTAGGTTGGGAGGTGCCTGCTCCCAGTAATGAGCAAGCCAATGGCGCTTGGGGCAGTCAGGTGGATGCTGCTGCCTGGGGCTCTCGATTCCCTCTCTTCTTGTCAGGGACGACTTCCTCCAAGGTGGCCCGTATCCAGAGCCTGCTATCTCCCGAGGATCATTCTCTATTATCGGCTCGTGGTGTCACCTCCAAAATTTCGGAGGGTATTTCCCATGCCTATACGGTAAACCCCCTCCTCTATTTTTATACAAAGAAGAATCTTGCACTTTGTTTCGAATGACTTGTAATTTTTCGAACACAGGGTTTATGCATGCTGGCTAATGCCCTGGACGAGGCTAATTCAAACCTGGTTAGGGAGAGTAACAAGTATGGTTCCTTTAAGGAATGCATCGCTCAACTCCGCACCCAGGCGGCCAGGTTCCAAGAGGCTCATGAGGCAGAGGTGCAGTCTCTCCAGGAGTCTCTGGAGAGTTCTCAAGTGAACATGGCTCGAATACAGGAGAGTTGGAAGAAAAAATTGGCCGAAGTCCAAGATCGCCGTTCCTCTGAGATTCAATCCCTCGAGGCTCAAATAGAGCAAGTTACCAGGGAGCTTGGTCAGGCTAGGGAGGAGAGAGACCTGGCTTGGAATGAGGCGGAGAGACTTCGGGCATCCGCGGAGACGATGCAGAACCAACTGGTAATTGCCCGTACAGAGGCGGATCTGCATCATTCCTCAGCCTTGGATGCTGCCCAGGCTTTGGAGGAGCGCTCTGGTATTGAAGCTGAATGGCAGAAGTCTTTCCTTTCTTCCAAGTAATTCAAGAAGATGGTGATAGACATGTCCTTTGAATTCTTTGCCCAGGGCTTCGATCTTTGTTCTGCACAGTACGAGGCAACTGGCCTAATACACGAAGGGATTCCAGATCTCAACCTGGCCATCGATTCTTTACCTTCCGGTCCCGCAAATGAAGGAGAACGACCTCAGGAAAGGGCAAATGCAAACGGAGGGGAGAAATCTCAGGAGGAGGCCAACCTGTCAGAGCCTCGGGCTTAGACTTTTACTTTCCCCCCCCCCCCTTTCTTCCTGAGCTTCCCAACTTTTGTATATGTACATATCGCGATTCCTTTATCAATTAATATAAAACTTTGTTCCTTATTTGTTTTTTATTTGCCTTGGCTTTATCTCAATAACCTTCCCCTCGGGGAAATTATTCTTATTGCCCTCCAGGAGAAATTCCCGGCTTAACATTATTTATCGCGAGCTTCAAACATGAGGGTGGCAAACCATCCGGGTATTCGAGGTGCCCGGGTGCTGGGTCTCCTGGGTTTTTTGGCGCCAGGGTGGTGGATCACCTGGACTTATATTGCTCGTGAATTACCACAGGCTTTTGAGTACCAGGATGGTGGATCACCTGGACTTATATTGCTCGTGCATTAACACGGGCTTTTGAGTACCAGGGTGGTGGATCACCTGGGTTTTTTGGTGCCAGGGTGGTGGATCACCTGGACTTATATTGCTCGTGAATTACCACGGGCTTTTGAGTACCAGGGTGGTGGATCACCTGGGTTTTTTGGTGCCAGGGCGGTGGATCACTTGGACTTATATTGCTCGTGAATTACCACGGGCTTTTGAGTACCAGGGTGGTGGATCACCTGGACTTATATTGCTCGTGAATTACCACGAGCTTTTGAGTACCAGGGTGGTGGATCACTTGGGTTTTTTAGTGCCAGGGTGGTGGATCACCTGGACTTATATTGTTCGTGAATTACCATGGGCTTTTGAGTACCAGGGTGGTGGATCACCTGGGTTTTTTGGTGCCATGGTGGTGATCACCTGGACTTATATTCTGTGTTTACAATAGATCAAAACATATTTTTTATTTATACAACCGACAGAAAAATAATTTATAGGTGAGCTTGTACTTTTAAGAATAATAAGACTTAAGATGCATAGTGTTCCAGGGCCTCTGTAGGACTTTGCTCTGGTTGTCTTCCAAATACCAGGCGTTCCTCCCTACCCTCCGAATTATTTTGTAAGGTCATTCCCATTTTGCTTCCAGCTTCTTTACCTCTCCTGCCGGGTTAACCTTCTTCAACACCAGGTCTCCTATCTGGAAGTCTCGGGGCTTGATCTTTTGATTGAACGCCTTCATTATCCTGCTCCGATAAGCTTCCATTCGTATAGCGGCCCGTTCTCTTTTTTCCTCAATCAGGTCTAACTCTTGTGCCCGGTCCATGGTTTCTCCTTCCTGGTAGGCTTTCACCCGGGAAGATATTTGTCCAATTTCTACTGGAATCACGGCCTCAGACCCATATACCAGGCTGAAAGGTGTTTCTCCTGTGGTCGTCCTGGGGGTAGTACGATAAGCCCATAGCACACCAGGGACCTCTTCCACCCAACTCTTACCAGCGCCAAAGAGTCGAGTCTGTAAAGATTGGATGATGGTCCTGTTAGTTACTTCAACTTGCCCGTTGCCTTGGGGGTAGGCTACAGAGGTGAATGCCCGCTTTACCTTCATTTATGTGCACCAATCCTTTATTTTCTTTCCCTGGAATTGCCTCCCATTGTCCGAGACGAGCTTCCGGGGTAAGCCAAATCGGCAGAAAATGTTCTTCCAAATAAACCCCAATACAGCCTCTTCAGTGATTTTTGCCAAAGGATCAGCCTCCACCCATTTAGAGAAATAATCCACCGCCACTAGTAAGAACTTATTTTGTCTGGGGCCCATAGAGAAAGGTCCCATGATATCCATGCCCCACTGATCAAAAGGGCAAGATGCCCATACCATCTGTAACTCTGCCGCTGGTTCATGAGAGAAGTTCCCAAACCTTTGGCATCCTTCACACGTTTTGACTACCTGCCGGGCATCCTGCTGCAGGGTGGGCCACCAGTATCCTGCTAACAAGGTACGCCGGGCCAAGCTCAGAGCCCCTCCGTGATCTCCGCAGCAGCCTTCATGTATTTCCTGAAGTACATAACCCACGTTCTCCTTTGATAGGCACCTTAACAAAGGACCCTGAAAAGATCGCCGGTACAATTTTTCATTAACCAGGGTAAATCGAGTTACCTGTCTTTTGAGCTTCCGGGCATGTACTTCATCCTCAGTAAGAATACCTGTCTATAGGTACTTAACAAGGGGAGCCATCCTGGATCTCTCCAAGGCCTCTTCTGCTCTTTCTTATATGGCCATCACCGATCCGGATTGTTGTATCACTTCCCGTCTATTAATACTTGTCAGAGATGATGCCATCCTGGCCAGGGCATCTGCCTCAGCATTATGCTCCCTGGGAATTTGTTCAATGCTCCAGCTAGAAAATTCTTCTCCCTGCTGCTTGACAAGCCCCACATATTCTTGTAATCTTTTCTCCCTGATGCTAAAGGTTCCCTGGACTTGCTGCACTACCAGCTGAGAATCAGAATAAACAATTACGTGCCCAGCTCCCGCCTCCCGGGCTAATTTCAAACTTGTGATTACTGCATCATACTCCGCTTCATTGTTATATCTAAAAGGTGATAACCTTATCGCAACTTTGGTTTTTTCCTGAGTGGGAGAAATTAGGATTACTCCCACCCCGCTTCCTTCCAAACTGCTAGCCCCATCTACAAAGACTCTCCATACCTCTTCCTGGCCAAAGGTGATGACCTCGGTCAGGAAGTCAGACAAAGCTTGTGTAGTAACCCGTATCCAGAATTAATGAATTACGAGTAATTAATAATACGATCATGTTTAGATGTAATAAAACATGATTAAGGGAGTCCCAGATGGATTAACAGAGTTCGGTAATGGATTCAAAACGCTCGAAAATGGTTCGAGGGTCGTCGGGTTCGGAGACTCCGTTGGTGAATTCGGACGATCCGAAGAGTGGTTCGGACGCTCCAAACGTGCTACCGACAGTCGTCATAGATGACGTCATTATGCTGACGTAAGCAATGACATAATATTGGGTTCGAACGATCCGAAGTCCAGTTCGGACGATCCGAATGTGTTCGGAGGCTCCGAAGTCCAGTTCGGACGATCCGAACTCCGTCTATAAATAGGGGGTGCCGAGCTCACATTTGAGTGCACCAATTCCTCTATTTTCTCTCGATTCCTTAGCCTTCCAGCTCAGATCTAGGGAATTATAGGCGTCCCGTTGGGAATCCAGAAGTGGAATAGCAGTCCAGGCGTTGTAGCGAAGCTGTGGCCTAGTTTTGAGGCATTCGACAGCAAAGGGCTAACGACGAACGAAGGTATAGCTTTTGCTTCTTAAAAATATTTAGGAGTATGATTTAGCTTAGTTAAGGCTTTTAGAGCGCTATAATGATAGTAGTATCATTTGGCAGTGTAGCACGGATTATAGGCGTGGACCTAGGGCTGATAGCACTTGCCTAGTATTTGAGGTACGAAAGTACTGTTCGAGATATCCTAACTGAGTATGCATGTATTATGTGACTGCATGATTTATATGTCATTGATTTATGCTGCATTCATTTGCATATTGAGCTATCTCGTTCGAGATATCTGTTAGTAGGGTTTTACCCTATCCTGTTAGTGGATGGACTTCCATCGATTTGGGTCCTGCATATCCACTGGTATTTTTGTATGGGAGCCACCTCCTGTAGCGACGGCACAGCGTGCTACATACCAGGGCCCAGTCTGTCTCTGTTATCTGATCCTTGACCTCGAGTCTATAGGGAGTTCACTTTGCATACATGTATACTCATACTCTCGTGCTGAGCGTTTTATGCTCACGTCTCATACTCTGTGTTTTTGGACACCCTATTCCATGGGGCAGGTTTGCGATTGGACGAGGCGGGTGGATCCAAGAGGGGCTAGGCAGTGGTTGATCAGCTGGAGCTTCGTTTAGGTTTTTATTCTGTTGTTTTGGGTTTATACAGCTATTCGATTTGGTTTTATATTATTGGATATTTACAGATTCCTTTTTTTGGGATTGTATAAATGTTATGATTTCCACAGTTGAATTTTGATTTTTGTTTAGTTAAGTTAATTGCATGCCTAAGTTCTGTTTAGTAGGTGATCCGGGTAAGGGTCACTATATTTATGGTATCAAAGCATGCATAGTATTCTTGGGAATTTAGATTCTGCATAAGGTAACCGTGAGGTACTTTTGTAGATGGCGAACTACGATGACCAGAGTAGCCATGGTAGTGGAGGTGGACGTTGTGGAGATGACGATCGTGAGCGTCGTCGTGACCGTCATCATCATCGTCGTGATGAGGAACGTTTTAGCGTGCGCCGATTCTTGCAGATGATACCTAAGCCCTTGGTTGGAGGTAAGTCTCCGGAGGATGCGGAGAACTGGTTAGACCATATGGAGACGACTTTTCAGACTTTCCATTGCACCGAGGAGCAGAAGATGGAGACCCTTGGCTATCTTCTGGATGGGCGAGCTCGTAGGTGGTGGAGGTTTACTTCTGCAACCTTTTTTACGGTGAGAGGAGTTGCCACCTGGGCTGAGTTCCGCACAGCTTTTCAGAAGCTGTATTTTCCTCCTGCACTCCGACAATCGAAGGCGGGAGAGCTACTGAGTCTGCGACAGGGGGCCATGTCTATTGACGAGTATCAGCAGAAGTTCTTTGATCTGCTATCCTATTGCCCCGAGATTGCTGACAGCTCTGGGATGAAGTATAATATGTTCCTTCAGGGCCTTAACCCTGAGATCCATGACCGTGTGGCGGTCGGTGATGACATGTCCTAAGAGGGTTTGGTGAGACGTTGTCACCAGGCAGAGGACAGCATTCGGCGGAACATGTCTTTCTCTCAGTCGAGGCCTGCTAGTTCTTTGGGTCCCCGTGCCCAATCTTTCAAGAAGTCTGGATCTACTTCTTCCTTTGGTTCTGGAGGTGTTGTTCGCTTTGGGAAGAAGGACAAGTGCGACCATTGCGGGAAGAACCATCCATCAGACAAATGCCGTAGAGCCTCTGGAGCTTGTTTCCATTGTGGAGATGTTGGTCATATCCGGAGGGATTGTCCACTATCTGGGGGAGGCGGTTCTGGTTCAGGATCAGGTTCTCAGACCACCGTTCAGCAGAGGTCGCAGGGACAGCCTGCTGGGAGTTCTCATTTGAGGCCGCGGGTTTCTGGTCAGGTGTTTGCCTTGAGGCATGATCAGGCTATGGAGGAGAATGAGAAGGTCATCGCAGGTACATTTCTACTTTATGGTATACCTGCTATCGTACTTATTGACACTGGTGCATCTCATTCTTTCATTTCTGCACGTTTTGTTAAGAGACATAAGTTACAATGCATTGCACTAGACGTAGTAGTTTCTTTTTCTACTCCGACGGGTCAATCTGCTTTGGCCAAGCGTCTAGTGATGGGTTGCCCTTTAGAGTTCGAAGGGAACATTCTGTTGGCGAATCTCATGGTCCTTGCGATGGATGATTTTGATTGTATTCTGGGGATAGACATGCTGACTACTTATCGAGCTTCAGTGGACTGCTATAAGAGATTAGTACGCTTTCATCCGGATGGGAGTGATAGCTGGTTTTTCTATGGTGAGGGAGCGCGACCCCCGATGCCTTTGGTATCAGCTTTGAGAGCCTGTCGAGCTCTAGAGTCTGGCGTGGAAGGCTACCTTATCTATGCAGTTGATTTGTCCTCTGAGAGTATTGGGATAGAGAGTATTCCTGTTGTGGATGAATTTCCAGATGTATTTCCAGATGAGATTCCGGGTTTTCCTCCTGCTAGGGAAGTCGAGTTTGACATAGAGTTGATGCCGGGTACTTCGCTTATTTCTCGAGCACCGTATCGTCTGGATCCATCAGAGATGCGTGAGTTGAAGAATCAGTTACAAGATCTTTTGGACAAGGGGTACATTCATCCTAGTGTATCTCCTTGGGGAGCTCCTATTCTCTTTGTGAAGAAGAAGGATGGGTCTATGCGATTGTGCATTGACTATCGGCAGCTGAATCGAGTTACTGTGAAGAACAAGTATCCGTTGCCTCGCATTGATGACTTGTTTGATCAGCTGCAGGGTACTTCGGTTTACTCCAAGATTGATTTGAGATCTGGGTATTATCAGTTGAGAGTCCGAGATCAGGACGTAGCCAATACTGCATTCCGTTCTCGCTATGGGCATTACGAGTTTCTAGTGATGCCATTTGGATTGACTAATGCGCCGGCTATGTTTATGGATCTGATGAACCGTGTCTTCAGGGAGTATTTAGACAAGTTTGTCGTGGTCTTCATTGACGACATCTTGGTGTATTTGAGTAATGCGGAAGAGCATGTATCTCACTTGCGAGTGGTATTGCAGACTCTTCAGAACGAGCAGTTGTACGCCAAACTGAGCAAGTGTGAGTTCTGGATGGATCGAGTGGTCTTTCTTGGCCATATCATATCTAGGGAGGGTATTTCAGTTGATCCAAGCAAGATTGAGGTTGTGCTTAATTGGTCGCGTCCAATGACGGTTGCTGAGATCCGTAGTTTTCTGGGTCTAATAGGATATTATCGATGCTTCATTCTGAACTTCTCTCAGCTAGCTCGACCGTTGACGCAGCTTACCCGCAAGGGTGTGGATTTCGAGTGGTCCTCCGAGTGTGAGGAGAATTTCTGTGAGCTTCGACGGCGGTTGACTTCTGCGCCGGTGTTGGCATTACCGTCAGGATCTGGAGGGTATGTGGTATACACTGATGCTTCTTTTTAGGGGTTAGGTTGTGTCTTGACTCATAATGGGCATGTGATTGCATACGATTCTAGACAACTGAAGCTTCACGAGGACACAAGAGTATCTGTATGGCGAGAAATTTGAGATCTTCACCTACCACAAGAGTCTTAAGTATTTTTTCACTCAGGCGGAGTTGAACATGAGGCAGATACGTTGGATGGACTTGCTTAAAGACTATGATTGCGAGATTAAGTACCATCCGGGAGCTGCTAATCTCACCGCTGATGCTTGCGACTATCCGCACTGCAGACTTATTCGATGTCTAGTGCGATCAGTGACTGTTGCACTTCATGGTATACCTTCAAGCATAAGAAAGGTATGCAGAGTATCCAGATGTTTGCGATACTATCTGAGCCATCTTTGTATTCGAGGATTCGGGATGCTCAGATGTCTGATTCGAAGACCCAGCGTTTAGCTCGCCTAGCTAACGAGGGTAGCTCGTTTGGATTTCACTATCAGTCAGATGGTTTTTTGTGTTTGTCTGGTAGGCTTGTGATTCCGCAGGATGAAGAGTTGCGAGAGGAGATCTTGTTTCAGGCACATCGCACCAAGTTGAGTATTCATCTGGGAAGCAACAAGATGTAAAAGGATCTACGTACTCGGTTTTGGTGGAAGGGCATGAAACGCAGCGTGTATCAGTATGTTTCGAGATTTTTGGTGTGTCAACAAGTCAAGGCAGAACACCGATGACCTGGAGGTTTGCTTCACAGTCTGCCTATTCCTGAGTGGAAATGAGAGTTTATCACGATGGATTTTGTGACCCATTTGCCGATGTCCTCGAGGAATTGTGATGCTATCTGGGTTGTGGTGGACCGACTCACCAAGTCAGCGCATTTCATTGCCTATAGTCGAGAGTACTCTGTGGATCGCATGGCACGTCTGTATGTTCAGGAGATCGTTCGACTTCATGGAGTGCCTGTGAGCATTGTCAGCGATCGAGACCCCAGGTTCACTTCTAGGTTCTGGGGGAGTGTTCAGCGTGCGATGGGTACTACTCTCAGTTTGAGTACTGCCTATCATCCGGAGACAGATGGTCAGTCAGAGCGCACTATCCGTACTTTGGAGGATATTCTTTGAGCGTGCGTTATGGATTTTGGTTTAGCCTGGCAAGATCATTTGCCATTGATCGAGTTCGCGTACAACAACAACTATCATACTAGCATTGGGATGGCACCTTTTGAGGCATTGTACGGGCGACGTTGTCATACTCCAATCTTCTGGGAAGAAGTGGGGGAGAGACAGGCTGAGGGACCGGAGTTTATCCAACAGGCAGTAGATATTGTTGATCAGATCAAAATACGGATTAAGACTGCACAGGATCGTCAGGCCAGCTATGCTAACACTAAGCGTAGGCCTTTGCAGTTTGATGTCGGGGAGAAAGTGTTTCTGAGGGTGTCACCTTTCCGCAGGATTCTCAGATTTGGCCTTAAGGGCAAGTTGTCTCCCAGATTTATCGGTCCGTTTGAGATCTTGGAGAGCATTGGAGATTTGTCTTATCGTTTGGCTTTGCCACCGTATCTGTCCAGTATTCACAACGTGTTCCACGTATCTCTGTTGCGACAATATGTGGCAGATCCGTCTCATATTCTGCAGCGGTCTGAAGTTCAAGTGGATAAGGATTTGACCTATGTTGAAAGACCTATTCGTATCTTGGATCATAAGGATAAGGTCTTGCGGAACAAAGTCATTCCTCTGGTTTTAGTTCAATGGCAGCGTAGAGGCGCTGAGGAAGCTACTTGGGAACTTGAGGACAGGATGCGTACAGAACATACTGAGTTATTTTGATTTCATTTTCGATTTGTATTCAGATGTAAACGTTTGATTTGAATAAGAATGTTTTGGATTGTTGTTTTACATTAGGTACGTAAGATCGGATTTCGAGGACGAAATATCTTAAGTGAGGGAGAATGTAGTAACCCGTATTCAGAATTAACGAATTATGAGTAATTAATAATACGATCATGTTTAGATGTAATAAAACATGATTAAGGGAGTCCCAGATGGATTAACAGAGTTTGGAAATGGATTCAGAACGCTCAAAAATGGTTCGAGGGTCGTCGGGTTCGGAGACTCCGTTGGTGAGTTCGGACGGTCCGAAGTCAGGGTTCGAACGATCCGAAGAGTGGTTCGGATGCTCCGAACGTGCTGCCGACAGTCTTCATGGATGACATCATTATGCTGACGTAAGCAATGATGTAATATTGGGTTCGGACGATTCGAACGTGTTCGGAGTCTCCGAAGTCCAATTCGAACGATCCGAACTCCTTCTATAAATAAGGGTTGCCGAGCTCACATTTGAGTGCACCAATTCCTCTCTTTTCTCTCGATTCCTTAGCCTTCCAGCTCAGATCTAGGGAATTCTAGGTGTCCCGTTGGGAATCCGGAAGTGGCATAGCAGTCCAGGCGTTGTAGCAAAGCTGTGGCCTAGTTTTGAGGCACTCGACAGCAAAAGGCAAACGACGGACGAAGGTATAGCTTTTGCTTCCTAAAAATATTTAGGAGTATTTTTTAGCTTAGTTAAGGCTTTTAGAGTGCTATAATGATAGTAGTATCATTTGGCAGTGTAGCGCGGATTATAGGCGTGGACCTAGGGCTGATAGCACTTGCCTAGTATTTGAGGTACGAAAGTACTGTTCGAGATATCCTGACTGAGTATGCATGTATTATGTGACTGCATGATTTATATGTCATTGATTTATGCTGCATTCATTTGCATATTGAGCTATCTCGTTCGAGATGTCTGTTAGTAGGGTTTTACCCTATCCTGTTAGTGGATGGACTTCCATCGATTTGGGTCCGGAGTATCCACTGGTATTTTGGTATGGGAGCCACCTTCTGAAGCGACGACACAGCGTGCTACATACCAGGGCCCGGTCTGTCTCTGTTATCTGATCCTTGACCTCGAGTTTATAGGGAGTTCACTTTGCATGCATGTATACTCATACTCTCGTACTGAGCGTTTTATGCTCACATCTCGTACTCTGTGTTTCTGGACACCCTATTCCATGGGGCAGGTTTGCGATTGGACGAGGCGGGTGGATCCAAGAGGGGTTAGGCAGTGGTTGATCAGCTGGAGCTTCGTTTAGGTTTTTATTCTGTTGTTTTGGGTTTATACAGCTATTCGATTTGGTTGTATATTATTGGATATTTACAGATTCCTTTTTTTGGGATTGTATAAATGTTATGGTTTTCGCAGTTGAATTCTGATTTCTGTTTAATTAAGTTAATTGCATGCCTAATTTCTGTTTAGTAGGTGATCTGGGTAAGGGTCACTACAATTTGTGCCTTAATAGCTGCCCGAGGCCTGTATTCTACATCGTATTCTCCCAACTCTACTGCCCACTTGACCAATCGGCCTGAAGCATCCGGATGAGTCATCACCCGGCCCAAGGGGCTATTGGTTAAGACAGTGACCGGGTGAGATAAGAAGTAAGGCCGGAGCTTTCGGGCTGTCAAGACGAGGGCCATGGCCATCTTTTCCATTTCACTGTATCGGATTTCAGGCCTATTCAGAGCGTGACTTACATAATAAACTGGCTTTTGATCTCCTCCCTCTTTCTTTATCAGCACCGTGTTTACAGCAAACTCTGTTGTGGAAATATAAACCCATAACCTCTCCCCTGGTTCAGGCTTAACCAAGATGGGAAGATTTTCCAGATTCTCCTTCAACTCCTGGAAAGCTCGTTCACAATCCTCACTCCATCCGAACCTATGAGCCTTCCTCAACACCTGAAAGAAAGGATGACTCCAATGGGCAGACCGAGCAATGAAACGAGACAGGGCAGTGATTCTTCTGGTCAACCGCTGCACCTCCCTAACGGAGGAGGGTGATGGCATCTCCTTTAGGATCTTTACCTTCTCCGGGTTTACCTCTATTCCTCTCTCGGTCACTATAAATCCCAAAAACTTCCCAATTTTCACTTCGAACACGCACTTAGCCGGGTTAAACTTCACCCCGTACCTTCGCAAGGTACCAAAAGTTTCTTCCAAGTCAGAAATAAAATGGTCCTGGGTCCAGGATTTTACCAAAATATCATCCACATTGTAACACCCCGATTTTATCTTATTTGGCTTTATTTGAGATAATCGGAGATTACAGAGTTCAAGAGCCGACTTGATTTTGATCAGGGTCTTTTTTGCAAATTTCGGATTTTTCAGGGACTAAAATGCAATTTTGGGATTTGTTATATTATTTGGCACTTGGTTGAATTCTCCATCACTTCTTCATCTCCCCCATTTCGTTCCTTCACCATTGAAGCCGCCTCCCAAGCTTTCAGATTTGAGTTTTCGGTCGATCCATCCATTAGAATTTAATTCTTAAGGCAGATTAGCGATCACGACTGCGAGAGCTTCGTTCTATAGTAAGTTTTTCTTCGATCAACTAGAATTCTATTTTCGGATGTCGTTAGAATCGATCGAGTTTTGAGTATGTTGTTCAGTTCTGATCGTTTATTCTCTGTCGGTTTTGAAAATGAGCGTCGTTCGGAATTGTTATGATTTTTGGAAGATTATTAGAGAATTTGGGTTTTGAGATTTGTAGGAACCGCGGGTTACTAATCTCATATTAGGGCATTAATGAACAATTAACATTCATTAAACATCAATTAAATAAACCAAGAGCAAAGTAAAAAAAAATTTTATAAACAGTGTCTCGCTCGATCGGGTAAACTCACCCGATCGAGCGAGCACATAAGCTCAGCTCTCGGATGGAAAACCATTTTGGCCTCGCTCGATCGGTTGAATTCATCCGATCGAGCGAGCCCAAGATTTAAGTTCTCTGTTTTTCATTTTAAAGGCCTCGCTCGATCGGTCAAGTTCATCCGATCGAGCGGGCTCCAATTCCAGAAATCCGCAGATCAAAGTTTTTGCTGTCAAAACCGTGCACCATCAATTCACATCACCAAAATCAATACAAGGCATGGTTTAAAAGATCTGAAACTTGCATCTACATATAAACAATGTCTCAAGAATTTATACATGCATTTATTGAAAGAGTGGGTGCCCGGTGAGCCAACTTGTGGCTAAGGGCTTTTATGACTCTATGTATAAACAATCTTTTGTTTAATATAATTTACACTTTTATAATGGCGTTTACTTTATCTTTTATCATATTATTATGTTGTGACATACTATAAGATGTTTAGATGAAGACCTTGAATATACTATAGTGTATGTAAGATGTGGTGGCACATGGGGATGGCTATCATGAAACACATCTTATAGTCACTGTATATTCTAAACAGTTCTTAGTCGATTGAGCCGTCCGTTAATAAGGATAAGGATCGCTCGAGATTGAGACTAGCATTTGCGATGCCGAGTACCACGTTTCATTGGTATGGAACATAGAGATGTTCAAAGCATGCAAATGGATATTCATACGATGAATGATCGAACTACCCTATCCGGACTTTCCAAGTGGTTATCATTTATCGAGTGGATAAAGTCCGCGGTTTTGGTTGTACACCATTAGTCCTTACTACTTGAAACATCATTGAGACTCTATATGCTAGTACTGTACTTTGACTCGTTTACCGACTCTATTGGGGTCATCAGGTGTCGGGATTGGGTACAGTTACGACACATATAGGATTCTATGCTTTGTTGTCAAGGATTCACCACATACTTGATAGTGTGGATATCCTATGCAATCTGAGGAGATATTAGTGTGACGAATCTCTGGCCAGAGTACATGATGTGTTTTAAGAAATGGTTTCTTAGTAGCACATGCGATGTCACTATTTGATCCTCAAGATGCATTGCATAGTTATCGAATCTCGAACGACTCTCGATTTACCAATGGTTGTTGATTCGATCGGGATATATGGATGAAGGGACCGTACTGTACGCTAACCAAAATCTATTGGTTCTTGCAGGCACTATCAGTGATACCTAGGGAATCATGGGGCGATGTTGATAGGCGCTCTTACCATGATTCGATGGGCAAGTCGGAAATTGTTGTTTCGAGTCACAAGGAGTTGTGAGCCCACGACTAGCTGTATCCCTGAACCATTGAGGGTCACACAAGTAATGGATTTTTAATCCCCGTTGAGATAATTAAATTTAAAGAGTTAAATTTAGTGAATAAAGAAGTAGGACTTCTTATATCAGAGTAGAAGAGTAAGATTTCCTAAAATGACATAGGGATGGGCATTTTTGGAAATCACTGAATTCGGATTCAGAAAATTTATCTTGACTTTAAAAGATGCAGAAATGGTTTCTGTGCACATTGGTGAAATTGGTTTATCAATCTGAGTCACGATGAATTTTATATTAATTTCTAAACATGCGGGCTTTGCTTGTCAGACTTGAACTTATGACTAATGGGCCCTAAGCTGTTAGCAGCCCACATTATAAATAAGTTATTGCAGTACAAAAATTACACAACAGAGGCATAATTTTCGAAAAACACTAGGGTTTTCTCTCTAGTGGCCGCCGCCCCTCTCCTCTCTCTGTCAAAAATCCAGCCTGTGAATTTTGAATTTGCAGTCTGGTTTAACGGATCAAATTCGTTAATTCTCTTCGTAGAAACTTCTGATAGATTTTCTAGTGCAATCTATCAGAGGGATTAAACTTCTGTTCGTGGATCTGATTGAAGAATTGTTCGTCCATCAGTTCCTGGGATATACAACAAGAGCAGAGTTATGTGTTGGTGTCCATAATCTCGTTTCGAGATTCAAGGTAAAAATTTAATTGTTATTTAATTTTTACACGCACAATTTAATCGTAAAGTTTTGATACCCATGATATGGAATCGTTCCATATAAAATTTTAAAACTTCCGCTGCACCGGGTATCAATTCTGATTGATCTGAACACCGTTCTCCAACAGTGGTATCAAAGCCAGGTTGCTCAGATCAAGCGATTAAATTAATCGATTGTGCAAAATTTTTAAGCCTCGGTTTTTGAAACAAAACAAATTTTTAAAATTAAATTTTTGACGGGCAAAACATGGGCAGCGATGGTCGCCGCCCAGGGCAGCGCCAAGGGGCAGCGACGGGTTGCCCGGGAAAATTTATTTTTATTTTTTAATTAAAATTTTAATATGTTAAAATTTTATTTTTGGTCCGATCGAAAATTGTTTTTGATTGGTCCACGAGGCGTCGGATCGAATTGTTCGAGTCCGAAAATTTTAAAATTGATTTTTGGATAAATTTGAATTTTTGGAAAATTTATAGATTTTATCCGTTAAATCAGATTTTATGAAATTAATTATTTTTGGTACAATTGATGATAAGATATGATCTTATGGAAATATTGAGTAAAATATGATTTTATGTATAAAATTGGATTTTATATGTAAAATATGATTTTATTTGATAAAAAGATAAAATATGATTTTGTATGTAAAATAAGATTTTATATATGGAATATGATTTTATCATTTTTAATTTAATTTTCATTGCATGTTATCCAATAAATTAATTTTGAATTAAATATTATTGGATAAGGATGATCGATTGCCATGACCAATTTTGTAGGTGTATGTTAGGGAATTTACATTTGTTTTTATTGTTGTTGGATTTATTAATGGGCCTGGTTTATGGCCCAATATGAATTGTCATATGTAATAAAAGTGGGCCTGGTTTATGGCCCGTTCCCACCTCTTAAAATGTATCCCCTACTTGTCATAGTTATTTATTGTAAATACATTAAACTTAGTGGGAGATGAAGATTTGAAGACGGAGGTGGGCCCAGCAGACAATAAAGACTGAAGAAATGTAAATTAGAAGTACAATGTAATAGGATTGCATTGCATACTTGCATATCACCTAGGATTGGACTTAGACTCGTGATTGGCAACCACGGGTCGATTAGTAATGGAATCGATCATCCTAAAATATAATATATGATATTATCAATGTATGCATGTTTAGACTAAATTGTATGAATCCCGCAAGCATACAAATTTTAAATGATGAGACAAATTTTCAAAATTAAAATCCCTCATTTTAAATATGATTTAAAATTGATATCAAGATAAATAAAGGAAATTTAAATATTGTTTAAATGTTCCTACCTTCCATCAACGATCAATGTATGAGATGCTACCCGCGGATATCCGGCTCATATTATTGGGGGGGCCCGTTCGTCGGAAAGCTGTACATTGGATCGACACATGTTGTAAGTTGGGTGGAACTCCCATGGGATTTGCTCATATTATTGGGAATCCACATGGCGACCGTCCATCACAACTTAATATTGATGGGTCATCTTGACGTGTCACAATAAACGGCGTCATATTATTGGGCCCTTATTGGACATGAGGTAAAAACGTGGAGGTTGCTTTGGAAGCAATTGGGCTCTACCTTTTGAAAATTATGGTTGACTGATATTATTCGGGACCATAGTTTGTCAATTGGACTCCATGTTCCCACTAAGGAAAACAGTTTCCCGTTTTCACTAGAGGGTAGTGAAATCGTTAAAATAGTGGGAGTGAGATTCATAAAATAAATTTCGCCTATTTTATGTCTTAGTAAATTAATTAAACAATCACTGATTATTGTCTGTTTCTTTTTAGTATTTCATTAAGATGAATTCGCGCAATCCACTATTCTCTATTCTCGAACAAAATAAACTGACTGGCGCAAACTATACGGAATGGTTCCGTAAGTTGAAGATTGTCTTGACCTCGGAGAAGATGCTCTACGTGTTAAAAAAATCTCCTCCGAAGGAAGCACCAGCTGATATAAGTCCGGAAGAGTTGGCCAAACTTGATAAATAGTGGGACCATGATATCAAGGCCAAATGCTATATGCAAGCTTCGATGTCTGATGAACTCCAGAGGCGATTTGAGGATACCGTGAATGCTGCTGACATTCACGTACAACTCAAGGAACTTTTTGGGGCTCAATCGAGAGCTGAAAGGTTCGCTACTGTAAAAGAGTTAATGACGTGTCGCATGCGTGAAGGGACTTCGGTCCGTAATCATGGGGTACGCGTGATTTGGCTCATTCAGAAGTTGGTAACGCTTGATTTGGTATTGGAGCATGAACTCAATGTGGACTTATTACTTCTCTCTCTTCCTTCATCGTTTGACGGTTTTGTGGTGAATTTCAATATGAACAAGATAGAGGCCTCCCTTGAAGAGATGGTCAATATGTTTGTAACTTATGAAGCCACTTTAAAGAAGGATAAACCGGTTCTCTTGGTGGGCTCCTCTTCTTCTGCTAAGAAGGGGCCAAGTAAAAAGGGTAAGAAACGTTCTGCCCCATCCAAGAAAACCGAACCCGAGAAGAAGAACAAGACAAAGGCTTCAAACATGGAAAAGTCCAAGGATGTTTGCCATCATTGCAAGAAACCCGGTCATTGGAAACGTAACTGCAAGGAATATCTAGAGCAGTTGCGAACTGCGAAGGGTATGTTTTATATTGAAATAAATGTTTCACTTAATACTACTTCTTGGGTATTGGATACCGGATGTGGATCTCACATTTGCAATGATTTGCAGGTGATGACAAGAAGTCGCAAGCTTAGAATGGGTGAGACCCAGCTGAGGCTCGGAAATGGTTCTAGAGTTGAAGCCAAAGCTGTGGGAGACGTTTATTTAATTTTGCAGAATGATTTTAAGTTACTTTTGAGAGATGTTTTATTTGTTCCAGATTTGATTAAAAACATTATTTCTGTTTCTATGCTTGATAGAGATGATTTTTCTTGCAATTTTGTGAATGGGATTTGCAATATTTACAAGAATGAATGTTTGATTGGAAATGGACAACTTGAAAACAATCTATATAACTTAAAATTAAAAGACGTTTCAATAAATTATGTCGATAAACCGGTAACAACAAATAAAAGGAAAAACGATAGTCAAACCCGGCAAATCTTTGTCATGCTAGGCTAGGTCATATTTCCTCAAGGAGGATGAACAAGCTAGTGGGAGAGGGCATGTTTGATATGTCTGATATTAACTCTCTACCTACTTGTGAATCCTGCCTGAAAGGAAAAATGACTAAATCTCCATTCAAGGGGAAACCTGAGCGTAGTCAAAATCTGTTGGATTTGATCCATACAGATGTTTGTGGTTTATTTAGAATTGGTACTCAATTTGGCCACACCTACTTCATTACCTTTACTGATGATTATTCAAGGTATGGGTATTTATATTTAATGAAATATAAGTCTGAAGCATTTGAAAAGTTCAAAGAATTCAAGGCTGAAGTAGAAAACAAGCTAGGTAAAAGTATTAAAGCACTTCGATCGGATCGAGGTGGAGAATACTTAAGTACCGAGTTTTTGGACTATCTGAAAGAGAATGGGATTCTCTCTCAGTGGACTCCTCCTATGACACCTCAGCTGAATGGTGTATCGGAGCATCGTAATCGAACTTTGTTGGACATGGTTCGATCCATGATGAGCTTCACTGAGCTTCCACCTTCGTTTTGGGGCTACGCGCTTGAAACGGTGGTATTGTTGTTGAACAACGTCCACACCAAAGCTGTGGATAAAACACCATACGAGTTATGGAATGGCAAAGCTCCTAAGTATTCGTACTTGAGGATTTGGGGATGACCTGCTTACGTGAAGCAGACAGTGGGAGATAAGTTGGATAGTCGATCCACCTTATGTTATTTTGTAGGGTATCCGAAGAATTCAATCGGATATTATTTCTATCATCCTACTGAAACAAAAGTGTTTGTTTCAAGGAATGCCACCTTCTTGGAGAAGGAGTTCTTATTGGATAAGAAAGGCGAGATGATGGAACTCGAAGAAATTCGAGAAGAACCCAAGATACAAAATAATGATCCTACACCTCAGGAACCATTGATGGACACGCCTATACCTAGAAGATCCGAGAGGACTTCTAGACCTCCTATTCGATATGGTCTTCTTCTTGAAGGGGATCAAGATGAACCCGACGTTGGATGTGATCCAAGAAACTTCAAGGAAGCAATTTCTGATGCGGATTCAAATTTATGGCTTGAAGCTATGCAGTCGGAAATAGATTCGATGCATACAAACCAAGTTTGGTCTTTAGTAGATCCTCCCGATGGAATTGTTCCAATAGGGTGTAAATGGATCTACAAGAGAAAGCTTGGGCCTGATGGTAAGGTATTGACCTACAAGGCACGATTGGTGGCGAAAGGTTATACTCAAAGACAAGGAGTTGACTATGATGAAACCTTTTCACCAGTTGTAATGTTTAAGTCCATAAGAATCCTTATTGCCATAGCTGCTTGGTATGACTATGAGATATGGCAAATGGATGTGAAGACTGCATTTCTTAATGGAAACATTAAGGAAGAGATCTATATGACGCAGCCTAAGGGATACACATCCATGGGAAGCGAGCATAAGGTATGCAAGCTTCAGAGATCGATCTATGGTCTCAAACAAGCATCAAGAAGTTGGAACCAGAAATTTGATGAAACAATAAAGGATTTTGGTTTCATCAAGAACCCGGAGGAACCGTGCGTGTACAAGAAAGTAGTTAAGGATGCTGTGACATTCTTAGTACTTTATGTTGATGACATCTTACTCATTGGGAATGATTTAGGGATGTTGCAGTCAACAAAGATATGGTTATCAGGTAGATTCTCGATGAAGGATTTGGGTGAGGCATCCTATATTCTAGGGATACAGATCTATAGAGATAGATCTAAGAGAATGATAGGACTCACTCAAGCAACCTACATCGACACAATATTGAAAAGGTTTTCAATGGATGGGTCCAAGAGAGGACATCTACCTATGTGTCATGGAGTTTCTCTATCCAAGTCCATGTGTCCCAAGACTGATGAAGAGATAGAGAAAATGACACATGTACCATATGCGTCAGCCATAGGTAGTATCATGTATTGGATGATATCTACCAGACCGGATGTAGCATTTGCTCTGAGTGTCACGAGCAGATATCAAGCCAATCCCGGTCAAATGCATTGGAAAGCCGTGAAGGACATTCTTAAGTACTTACGAAGGACTAAGAATATGTTCATGGTATATGGAGGAAGAGAACTGAAATTGGAAGGCTATACCGACTCTAGCTTCCAAAGTGACGTGGATGACTCGAAGTCAACCTCTGGATTTGTGTTCATGCTCAATGGCGATGCTGTCTCTTGGAAGAGTTCCAAGCAGGACACCACAGCGGATTCCACCACTGAGGCAGAATACATTGCGGCATCAGCTGCTGCTAAAGAGACCGTTTGGATGAGGAATTTCGTCCAAGAGTTGGGCGTCATTCCTGAAGCTGTTGGTCCAGTCTCGGTGTACTGTGACAGCACGGGTGCCGTTGCTCAGGCAAAGGAACCAAGGTCTCATCAAAGATCCAAACACGTACTGAGGAAATACCACATCATCCGGGAGATCGTGGAAAGAGGAGACATCACTGTCGAGAGAGTGGCCTCTGCAGACAATATCGCTGATCCACTTACTAAGCCCTTGCCAGGACCATTATTTGACAAATATCGCGAAGCAATGGGACTGCGTAGCATAACTAGTTGGCTTTAGGGCAAGTGGGAGATTGAAAGAGTGGGTGCCCGGTGAGCCAACTTGTGGCTAAGGGCTTTTATGACTCTATGTATAAACAATCTTTTGTTTAATATAATTTACACTTTTATAATGGCGTTTACTTTATCTTTTATACATTATTATGTTGTGACATACTATAAGATGTTTAGATGAAGACTTTGAATATACTATAATGTATGTAAGATGTGGTGACACATGGGGATGGCTATCATGAAACACATCTTATAGTCACTGTATATTCTAAACAGTTCCTAGTCGATTGAGCCGTCCGTTAATAAGGATAAGGATCGCTCGAGATTGAGACTAGCATTTGCGATGCCGAGTACCACGTTTCATTAGTATGGAACATAGAGATGTTCAAAGCATGCAAATGGATATTCATACGATGAATGATCGAACTACCCTATCCGGACTTTCCAAGTGGTTATCATTTATCGAGTGGATAAAGTCCGCGGTTTTGGTTGTACACCATTAGTCTTTACTACTTGAAACATCATTGAGACTCTATATGCTAGTACTGTACTTTGACTCGTTTACCGAATCTATTGGGGTCATCAGGTGTCGGGATTGGGTACAGTTAGGACACATATAGGAGTCGATGCTTTGTTGTCAAGGATTCACCACATACTTGATAGTGTGGATATCCTATGCAATCTGAGGAGATATTAGTGTGACGAATCTCTGGCCAGAGTACATGATGTGTTTTAAGAAATGGTTTCTTAGTAGCACATGTGATGTCACTATTTGATCCTCAAGATGCATTGCATAGTTATCGAATCTCGAACGACTCCCGATTTACCAATGGTTGTTGATTCGATCGGGATATATGGATGAAGGGACCATACTGTACGCTAACCAAAATCTATTGGTTCTTGCAGGCACTATCAGTGATACCTAGGGAATCATGGGGCGATGTTTCTAGGCGCTCTTACCATGATTCGATGGGCAAGTCAGAAATTGTTGTTCCGAGTCACAAGGAGTTGTGAGCCCACGGCTAGCTGTATCCCTGAACCATTGAGGGTCACACAAGTAATGGATTTTTAATCCCCGTTGAGATAATTAAATTTAAAGAGTTAAATTTAGTGAATAAAGAAGTGGGACTTCTTATATCAGAGTAGAAGAGTAAGATTTCCTAAAATGACATAGGGATGGACATTTTTGGAAATCACTGAATTCGGATTCAGAAAATTTATCTTGACTTTAAAAGATGCAGAAATGGTTTCTGTGCACATTGGTGAAATTGGTTTATCAATCTGAGTCACGATGAATTTTATATTAATTTCTGAACATGCGGGCTTTGCTTGTAAGGCTTGAACTTATGACTAATGGGCCCTAAGCTGTTAGCAGCCCACATTATAAATAAGTTATTGTAGTACAGAAATTACACAACAGAGGCATAATTTTCGAAAAACACTAGGGTTTTCTCTCTAGTGGCCGCCGCCCCTCTCCTCTCTCTGTCGAAAATCCAGCCTGTGAATTTTGAATTTGCAGTCTGGTTTAACGGATCAAATTCGTTAATTCTCTTCGTAGAAACTTCTGATAGATTTTCTAGTACAATCTATCAGAGGTATTAAACTTCTGTTCGTGGACCTGATTGAAGAATTGTTCGTCCATCAGTTCCTGGGATATACAACAAGAGCAGAGTTATCTGTTGGTGTCCATAATCTCGTTTCGAGATTCAAGGTAAAAATTTAATTGTTATTTAATTTTTACACGCACAATTTAATCGTAAAGTTTTGATACCCATGATATGGAATCGTTCCATATAAAATTTTAAAACTTCCGCTGCACCGGGTATCAATTCTGATTGATCTGAACACCGTTCTTCAACATTTATTACATCGAACAAATCGCTAAAGATCGGTAAACGACATAAACTATCTCAAGTTTCATACATGTATTCCAAAACCAACAAGTTCTAAGTTTTAATGCTTCTAAAGTTCAAGACTTCCTCTACAACCCGAGTCCTCACATGCTAGACTCTCTCTTAGCTGTCAATGACATCGTTGATCAGCTCCTGCCCTCTCTGTTGTCATGCACACATACAAAACAAGACAACAGCCGGATAAACTCCGACGAGAAATAATTCTCAGTATAACCAACATATATAGAAAGCGTTAAATCAATCATATCAACTCTATTTAAAACTCGACTCAACAAATAGAGTAATCAACACTTCCATAAGAATTGATTCATATCACTTCATTACCATCAAGATTCGTAAAATATCTTGACATGGATTTCCATCTATCGTAGCCATTTCGGGCTAGAAAATAATGTTAACCGCAACCTTGGCATAGAATCAATTCAATATACTATCATATCAACTCAAACTCAAAGATCCACTACCTGAGATGGATCGACCACATCAAACATAAATAATAACATATCAAGTATGTGGTTTTTACGGGCCAACTCAAGAATATGAAAGAGTGGGTGCCCAGTGAGCCAACTTGTGGCTATGGGCTTTGATGACTCTTTGTACAAACGATCTTTTGTTTAACATAATTTACACTTTTATTAATGGCAATGACTTTATCTTTCTTCGTATTGTTATATTATGATATACTATTGTTGTTTTGATAAAGACCTTGAATATACTATAGTGTATGTAAGATGTGGTAGAACATGGGGATGTCTATCATGAAATACATCTTATAGTCACTGTATATTCTAAACTGTTCCTAGTCGATTGAGCCGTCCGATAATAAGGATAAGGATCGCTCGAGTTTGAGACTAGCATTTGCGATGCGGAGTACCACGTTTCATTGGTAGGGAACATGGAGATGTTCGAAGCATGCAAATGGATATTCATAGGATGAATAATCGAACTACCCTATCCGGACTTTCCAAGTGGTTATCACTTATCGAGTGGATTAAGTCCGCGGTTTTGGTTGTACACCATTAGTCCTTACTACTTGAAACATCATGGAGACTCTATATGCTAGTACTGTGCTTTGACTCGTTTACCGACTCTATGGGGGTCATCAGGTGTCGAGATTGGGTACAGTTACAACACATATAGGAGTCGATGCATTGTTGTCAAGGATTCACCACATACTTGCGAGTGTGGATATCCTATGCGATCTGAGGAGATATTAGTGTGACGAATCTCTGGCCAGAGTACTTGATGTGATTTAAGAAATGGTTTCTTAGTAGCACATGCGATGTCACTAATTTGATCTTCAAGATGTATTGCATAGTTATCGAATCTTGAGCGACTCTCGATATACCAATGGTTGTTGATTCGATCGGGATATTTGGATGAAGGGACCGTACTGTACGCTAACCAAAATCTACTGGTTCTTGTAGGCACTATCAGTGATACCTAGGGAATCATGGGGCGATGTTGCTAGGCGCTTTACCATGATTCGTTGGGCAAGTCGGAAATCGTTGTTCCGAGTCACAAGGAGTTGTGAGCCCACGGCTAGCTGTATCCCTGAACCATTGAGGGTCACACAGTGTAATGGAGTTTTAATCCCCGTTGAGATAGTTAAATTTAAAGGGTTAAATTTAATGAATAAAGAAGTTGGACTTCTTAAATAAGAGTAAGGGAGTAGGATTTCCTAAAATGACATAGGGATGAACATTTTTGGAAACCACTGAATTCGGATTCAGGAAAATTTATGTTGACTTTAAAATGTGCAGAAATGGTTTCTGTGCACATTGGTGAAATCGGTTCATCAATCGGAGTCACGATGAATTTTATATTAATTTCTGAACAAGCGGGCTTTGCTTGTCGGGCCTCAACTTATGACTAATGGGCCCTAAGGTGTTAGTGGCCTGCATTATAAATAAGTTATTGCAGTACAGAAATTGAAACACAACAGGTCATAATTTGAGACAGGTTTTTCGAAAAACCCTAGCCTCCTCTCTCTCAAATTCGGCCGGCCCCTCCCTTCTCTGCGTGAGAAATTCCGGTCTGTGATTTTGAATTGCAGTCTGGAATAGCGAATCAAATTCGTTTATTCTCTTCGTAGAAAACTTCTGATAGATTTTCTAGTGCAATCTATCAGAGGGATTAAACCTCTATTCGTGGACCTGATTGAAGGAAAGCTTGTTCATCAGTTCCAGGGAGATACAAGAAGCGCAGAGAAATCTGTGTGGTGTCCAATAATCTCGCTTCGAGATTGAAGGTAAAATTTAATAATAGTTATTTAATTTTACACACACTTATAATTTAATCGTTAAACGGTTGATACCCACACTATGGTATTGTTCCATAATAAATTTTTAACTTCCGCTGCACCGGGTATCAATCGTGATTGATCTGAACGCCAATTTTCCAACAGAATAGCCGTTCTTGAGTTTCAAAGTCCCTAACTCGTGATGTCGTCATTATACCTTCGTTTATCTCGATTCTGAACTCTTCAAATCTCAATCAAACTTCTTCGGTACAAAGTTGACGTCTTGATTCGTTGGCCTTTCAAACTCGACTGAAATTGAAGAATAAAATGCTATAACATTCATATCATCTATATAACAACTTCAGCTCAGATATAAACCATCAAAACAGTCTAAAAACTCAATTCGACAGCGTAGCGATTGAAAATCGGTAACCAACGTAATCCCAAAATCATTTCTAACTTCAAACCAACTCATACGTGTATTCAAATCAATAACCAGCTGATATATCATTCAAATATTCATCTCAACAGCTATAATAATTCATTTACATGCTGGAATCATGCTTCAACATAAATAACATAAGCTCATCAATTCGGTTTCGCAATAGAATCGCATAAACGTAATCAAAAGCTTAAAATCTGATCTCTGCCACAAACTGATTTTGAAATCCATATAACACAACATAAAACTTACACAAGATCAAAGCCCTCGTTGTAAGGATTCCAGAACAATTTATGGAATCAAAATCGGATAACCGGAGCAAAAGTTATAAAGATTTGAAAGATCACAAATCCAAAGGAAAAGAAAGGATCTCGGTTTCTGCTCTCACTTTCTGAATATGTTGATAGACTTACACGTTGAAAGCTGAGTAATAGAATTAAAGTCTGATACTTTCAAGCATAATTGCAGTTTAGTCCCTTAAGTCTTCAATATTTTCAATTTGGTCCTCGACCCTTATTTTAATTCAATTTCAATCCTAAATAATTTAAAAATATTAGAATTTAAATCAAAACTCTAAATATTCCCAAATTAAATATACTCGAATTAAAATCAAATTAAATTCGGATTAATTTTTAATTAATCCCGGGCCTTACAAGATTTGTTGGAATCATATTGTTTTAGTTGATTGTTGGGTGATTTGAGTTTATTGGATTGATATAATGCTGTCTGCGATTTCGGTTAGATTAGAATATAGTTGTTATGCCACCGGTTTGAAATTGGGATTTTTGAACCGTTTTGAGTTGATCGTCGTTGTTGATCTTCTCTTGCCTCTGTACAGATTCGTTCGAAGGCCGTTGAGTTGCGAGGTTGAAGGAGTGCATCGCTTTGAAGATTTTATCCGGTATAGTATCGATTTTTTTATTATCGATTGAGGTAGTTTGATTGAATCTTGTTTGAGGAATCGTTGTTGTTTCCAGGTTTGGAGCATCGACGTTTGAGAAAAGGTAAAAGATGACTTAGACTGGAATGGAACGAGTGACTCGAATTCGACTTGATTCGAGTGTTCCGAAGAAATCACATACTTGCATGTTAATTGAATTACTTGAATTTATTGAATGAGTTATATTTTGCATTGCATTCATATTAAGCCAAGAATCCTTGATTTCAGCGGACAGGACGGCCCTTTTATGTTAGACATTTTGGGGGCTTTTAAGAGAGTGGCCTAGGCGTAGAGGTTCGCCTAGTGCTAGCATACTTCTTATAGTCGCACCAAAGTCTAGAGGATGAAGATACGTAGAACCATCTCGATCGGGAGAGTCGGTGAGTTGTTTACGTGATCTCATCCTCGGGATCCCAAAAACAAAAACAACAATTTCTTGAATATCCGGACTTGATAATCCCAGAGTTTTAAAGGCATGAATTTCATTTGATTTATCTTGGAATTGCATGGTTGATATTTGAATATCTGGAAGTTGATGTATTTCATTTTGAGATGCTTATCTGATATTGCATGCTAGTCTCTTTTACTGGGAATATTATTTTCACCGGATTATCTGGCTGTTGTCTTGTCTTTGTATGTGTGCTTGGCGACAGGTGGGGCAGGACCGAGTCAAAGATCGCATGGCTAGGTGGTCGAGTTGATAGATTGAGGCCTTGGTGTGTAGAAGTTGATTTTTGTAATAGAACTTAGATTATTTCAAACTCGATTTGTATTTTGGATTGTAAACTTAGATAGAAAGCATGTTCTATTATTTTGGATTGGATGTATAACTCTAGAACTACCTTGTTTTGTAATATGCATGTTGGAAGTGTTGATGCATGTTTTAGATTGAAGATTTGAATGGGATTTGAATGGTAGCAAGCTTGCCCTGTTTCTGATTTTTTTTCTGGGCAGAGGGAGCGCTCGATCCCACGAGTTCGTAGGATCGAGCGCAGCCCTTAATTCTGTTGAGGCAGCAACTTTGCAAAAATTTGTGCGCTCGATCCTACGAGTTCGTAGGATCGAGCGCGGTACTATTCATCCGAAAACACTATTCAAAAAAAATTATTTTATTTCTTTTTATTTTGGCTTTTGATTAATGATGTTTAATTATTGATTTTTCGATATTAGCCGATTAGAACCGAGGTTTTCACATTAAGTGGTATCAGAGCGATAAGTTTCTTGGACTGAATTATCGTGAGCGGGGTAGATCGAGTCCGCATAAATTGAATTCTCGCATGTGATTGAGTTATTTAATTGTTTGATTAAATACCATGCGAGCATGCTTTATTAATTGAGAATTATTTGAATTGCATGATATGTGATTTAAATTATAAAGCATGGACTACTTGAGATATAACTGTTTTGTTATCGACTTGTATCCGATGTTCTAAGAGGTTGAAAGGGCACCGAATTGCAGCGATTGAGATATCCTGTGTCCTAACCTTTGATTATCAGATGGATGTCACCCCGACACCAATGAAAACTTTGTTGTTAAGGTTTCGGACTTTTAATCCACCGAATCTGCATAGTACCGAACATGCAGTTGGTTGTGAAAACTGGTTACAGGAGATCGATCAGTTGTTTGATTCTCTGGGCTATATCGATGACCGTCGAATTTGGTTAATTATGTATCAACTTCAAGGTATTGAAAAAAGTTGGTGGATTTCGAGGAAGAAAGCATTAGAGAATCAAGGTATGTCCATTTCTTGGAGTCTGTTTAAATCCGAATTTCTGCAGCAGATTTCTTTCCAACAATCAAACCGATCTAGAGGGAATGACTTTAGAAAGCATATTTGATCGAAGGGAAAGCAATTCAAGAAGTCTGAGAGCAGTTCTTCTAGCTCCAGCGGATCGAAACAATTTGGTTCAGGACAGAGTTCGGGTCAGTCAGGCATGTCTTGTGCCAATTGTGGGGTCGTCACTCCAGTGATCAGTGTAGAGATATTTTTGGAAGCTACTATACCTGTAACCAGGCGGGGCACTTTTCCAGAGCGTGTCCTCAACGTGTCCCTGAGAAAGCTCAGAGTGGAAGTTCTTCAAGACAGACAGCTCAGCCTCAGCAGCAAGCACCTACTGTCCACTCTTTCCAACCTCAGAAACAGAATAGACAGGAAGGTAATCAGTATGCGAGCCAGCCTCCCAGACAACAGACATGAGTTTTTTCTCTGTCTGAGGATCCGTAGACTCAGAGTGCACCCGATAATGACAGATCAGGTAACGTTCGATTTTGGATTTTCTATTATTATTGGACTGTTAGATACGGGTGAGTCTCTTGCCTTCTTATTGAAGAATCTATTTAGTGTTTATCGTGCTCCTTAACTTCGGTTGAGTCTTTGAATTGACGAATAGTCCTATAGTGTTGTTAATCTTTCTATTAACCGGATCTTGTAGAAGTTTTAGTTGGGACTAGGAATTTTTATCGATGGTTTCTTATCTTTTTGGAATAAGAATTGTACTGATCTTTCAGAGCCTTTGAGAATCGTATAGCAGATTGTGGTGCCGAGCAGTTGTATGTTATTCCTCGATGTCTGAATTCTTTTTGGATCGAGTTGTCTTCCTCGATTTTATGATCTGGTGACGAAACTTTTGTTGATCAGCACTCCAGTATTCTTGAATTCGGTACTGATGATCTTTCAGTACTTGGCATTATTCTTATCAAGATTTTGGGATGTATTCTTATTTAGAGGAATCACGCTCTAGTCTAGACATCGAGACAGCTGAAGACGCTCGAGACTCAATGTCTGAATCTGGACTTTGAGCTCACAGCGATCTTATTTATTAGAAGATCTGTTATCTATTGTCTTATGAGGAGATTTCCGTAATTTTTTCTAATCTTAAGAGTAGGAGTAATTGTTTTCGCAGACGGAACTGATTTGGAGGCAGAGAAGAAGGTTGGATTGTATTAGATTTCTGACTGCGAATCTTTATCTGAGGAATTGTATGCAACAACTGATGTTTTGAGCTGTTCTTATTTTATCTACTATCTGTTTTGATTGATCGATTGATGGATCTGCCATGTTTTCCCTACAGAGTGATTCTCAGACATGATCAGATGTTAGATTTCTGTCAGAAATTTTTGTCAGATTGTATGAATTACCGAAGTCTGTTAGTTTAGACAGAGATCCTTGATGCACTCGTTCTTTCGGCAAGGACTTCGATGAGATTTTGTTTTTTGATTACAACTTATTTCAGTTCTATATCCTCAAAATGACGGACAGCCAGGTCAGACCAGTCGAACTTAGATGTTATGCCTTGAGTTGGAACAAGATACGATTCGGGTTGTGACTGAGCAAAGGAAGATTACGCTGTCGAGAATGAGTTGACTTTTGATTGGCGGAATTGAAGGAGTAATTTGAGAGACACAGTTCGCGTTGGAACCGTGTTTGATTTCGAGGACGAAATATTTTCTTAGGGAGGAGAATTGTAACGCCCCGATTTTATCTTATTTGGCTTTATTTGAGATAATCGAAGATTACAGAGTTCAAGAGCCGACTTGATTTTGATTAGGGTCCTTTTTGCAAATTTCGGATTTTTCAGGGACTAAAATGCAATTTTGGGATTTGTTATATTATTTGGCACTTGGTTGACTTATCCATCACTTTTCATCTCCCCCATTTCGTTCTTTCACCATTGAAGCCGCCTCAAACGCCTTCCAAGCTTTCAGATTTGAGTTTCCGGTCGATCCGTCCGTTAGAATTTAATTCTGAAAGCAGATTAGCGATCACGGCTGCAAGAGCTTCATTCTATAGTAAGTTTGTCTTCGATCAGCTAGACTTCTATTTTTGGATGTCGTTAGAATCGATCGAGTTTTGAGTATGTTGTTCTTGGCTGAATTCTGATTTTATTCTCTGTCGTTTTTGAAAATGAGCGTCGTTCGGAATTGTTATGATTTTTGAAAGATTATTAGAGAATTTGGGTTTTGAAATTTGTTGGAATCAGATTGTTTTAGTTTATTGTTGGTTGATTTGAGTTTATTGGATTTATATTATGTTGTCTGCGATTTCGGTTTGATTAGAATATAGTCGTTATGCCGCCGGTTTGAAATTGGGATTTTTGAACCGTTTTGAGTTGATCGTTGTTGTTGATCTTCTCTTGCCTCTGAACAGATTCGTTCGAAGGCCGTTGAGTTGCAAGGTTGCAGGAGTGCATCGCTTTGAAGATTTTAGCCAGTATAGTATCGATTTCTTATTATCGATTGAGGTAGTTTGATTGAATCTTGTTTGAGGAACCGTTGTTGTTTCCAGGTTTGAAGCATCGACGTTTGAGAAAAGGTATAAGATGACTTAGACTGGAATGGAACGAGTGACTCGAATCCGACTTGATTCGAGTGTTCCGAAGAAATCACATACTTGCATGTTAATTGAATTACTTGAATTTATTGAATGAGTTATGTTTTGCATTGCATTCATCTTGTGCCAAGAATCCTTGATTTTAGCGGCCAGGACGTCCCTTTTATGTTAGACGTTTTGGGAGCTTTTAAGCGAGTGGCCTAGGCGTAGAGGTTCGCCTAGTGCTAGCATACTCCTTATAGTCGCACCAAAGTCTAGAGGATGGAGATACGTAGCACCATCTCGATCGGGAGAGTCGGTGAGTTGTTTACGTGATCTCATCCTCGGGATCCCAAAATCAAAGACAGCAATTTATTGATTATCCGGACTTGATAATCCCAGAGTTTTAAAGACATGCATTTCATTTGATTTCTCTTGGAATTGCATGGTTGATATTTGAATATCTGAAAGTTGATGTATTTCATTTTGAGATGCTTATCTGATATTGCATGCTAGTCTCTTTTACTGGGAATATTATTCTCACCGGATTTACCGGTTGTTGTCTTGTCTTTGTATGTGTGCTTGGAGATAGGTGGGGCAGGACCGAGTCAGAGATCACATAGCTAGGTGGTCGAGTTGATAGAGTGAGGCCTTGGTGTGTAGAAGTCGATTTTTGTAATCGAACATAGATTATTTCAAACTCGATTTGTATTTTGGATTGTAAAATTAGATAGAAAGCATGTTCTATTAGTTTGGATTGGATGTATAACTCTAGAACTACCTTGTTTTGTAATATGCATGTTGAAAGTGTTGATGCATGTTTTAGATTGAAGATTTGAATGGGATTTGAATGGTAGCAAGTTTGCCCTGTTTTTGATTTTTTTCCTGGGCAGAGGGCGCGCTCGATCCCACGAATCCCTAGGATCGAGCGCAGCCCTTAATTCTGTTTAGGCAGCAACTTTGCAAAAATTGGTGCCCTCAATCCTACGAGTTCGTAGGATCGAGCGCGGCATTATTCATCCGAAAACACTATTCAAAAAAAATTTCTTTTATTTCTTTTTCTTTTGGCTTTTGATTAATGACGTTTAATTATTGATTTTTCGATATTATCCGATTAAAACCGAGGTCTTCACACACGTATACCTCCACGAAGGGCATAACCACCTAACAAAACGTTCCTCCAGACGTAACAAAACTGACCTTATCTTGGTCCTCATGAGCCAGAGGGATCTGATGATATCCCTGATAAGCGTCCATAAAACAAAGCAGCTCGAACCCGGAAGTGGAATCCACCAATTGGTCAATCCGGGGCAGGGGATAGCAGTCCTTGGGGCAGGCTTTATTCAAGTCGCGAAAGTCAACACAAATTCTCCACTTTCTTGTATTCTTGGGCACCAACACCACATTAGATAGCCAAGTAGGAAACTATACCTCTTTGACGTGCCCAGCTTCCAGCAGCTCCCGAACCTGATCGGCAATGACCTTATCCTTCTCTGCCCGAAGTGTATTTTCTTTTGCTTAACAGGCCGGGAACCCGGGAGGATATTTAGCCTATGCTCAGCCAAGTGAGCCAGGATTCCAGTCAGCTCTCTGGGAGACCAAGAAAATACGTCCAGGTTCTGAGCCAGACAAGCTTTTAACCGCTCAGCCAAATCAGACTCCAAGCCCCGAGCAATCCTGGCAATCTTCCCCAATTGTCCAGGCATCAATTCCACCTCTTCATACTCCTCTTTTACTTCCCCTACCGCACATACCTCCTCTTGCCTGGAACCATTTCTTCTCTTCGTCCCTCGTGCCCTCTTATTATCCACCCGGATGGTGTCCGCATAACACCGCCGAGAGGAATGCTGATCTCACTTTACCTCGCCCACTTGATCACCCACCGGTAATTTGATCTTCTGGTGGTAAGCGGAAGCGACAGCCCTAAAGGCATTCAGGGCCGGTCTTCCTAGGATAATAGTATAGGAAGATGGGGCTTCCACCAGGGTAAAGAGGGCCATGACAGTCTTATTTATATCGCCCGATCCTAAAGTAATTGGTAACCATACTTCTTCTTTAGGACGAATGGTATGTCCCGCAAACCCATACATGGATGTTTTTACGGGGTTGATCTCACATCCCCGCAAGTCCATTTGCTCAAATGCTTCCTGGAATATGACATTTACAGAGCTCCCTGAATCCACAAACACCCTTCTTACGTCATAGTTAGCAACTCGAGCCCGGATAAGTAAAGCGTAGTTGTGGGGCAGACACACTCCTTCCAAATCCCCCGGCCCAAATGTAATGATTGGACAAGGATCTAACCTCTGGGCCTCGATTCCCAGGATTTCTCTTTTACTCCAAGATTTCCGAGCCCTATTAGAGTCCCCATCAGTGTATCCTCCCTAAATCATGTTGATCTCCCCTTTAGAAGATCCCTCTGGGGGTTCTTTGTTTGGCCTCCGAGGTTTCATCTCCCGGGTTTTTGGATGGTCGGGCCGTGGCACCCAGGTACGTCCCCGCTGCTTTTTCTCCACATGTCTTGCTTCCTTGGGTATGGGCTTCCCTAGTTCCACTGTGAGCCTCCGGCACTCACTGGTGTCGTGGGTATTAACTCGATGTATCGAGCAATATTTTTCCTGTAGTGACCCTGCATGGAATCACCTACTAACTGGCAACTAATAGCATGCATTAAACTTAATACAACAAAATTCTTAACAGAGTAAAAACGTGCAGAAACATAATCTATAGTTTACATAACAGCTTAGGAAAACATATCCAGGCTTAAATCTGTAGTGATACAACCATATCGAAGAACTTAAAAGTAACCATTATACAGCTAAGCAAATCCTGCTATATAAAATCCCCTGAAAAGCTCCGGCTTCCTAGTCCTGCCTCGAACTACCGGCTCCGTCCATCCTGCGACCTGCCCGTGGAATAAGGTGTCCAAGATAACAACTAGGACGTGAGCGCTAACGCACAGTACATAGACATGAGTAAACATATGTATATGATGCATGCAACATGATGACTGATAAATGGTCATCTGAAAAGTCATGCTCAGTACCGACACCAAATGAGTGCTGCCACCGCACGGATCAACCTTTGGGTGCAACCACACTCGTCTAATACACCAGAGTAGTCAGACATACATGTCCCCGCCGTTGCGGTACTCTCAGTGACACACTATCGAGTATAGAGCTGAGCGGCTCTATAATCAGGTATAACAAGGTATAGGCTCAATGTGTATGTGCACATGATATATGAATATATAAAACGGTAAAACATACATCATGCCACATAATAATGCCAAATAAATGCAACATATAAACATGTATACTCGCTGGAAATCTCAGTCAATGTGTATGTACCTAACACCGAAGTCTGAACTAATCTGGAAAAAGACAACCCCTAGCTGTCCTAGGTCAACTCCCGACCCGACCTGGTCTCAATCTTGACCCGAACTGGTCTCTTAGTCCGACCCCGCGCTCTTCCTTCCCGAGCTATTCCTTCCCAAATTCTCGAGCTACTATTTCCCTAGCTCCCGAGCTACTCTTTTCCGGGCAAAGATATGAAGTGAGATGGAAGTGATGTGAAAAATAACTGAATCCCCAGCTCCTATTTATAGACAAATATTTGGGGTCATCGAGATTCTTGAGCTGACGTCGAGACGTCCGAGCTCCTATAAGCACGCCATGTATCAGATGCTTGAGCTGAGTCACTACCATTATTGACAGCTCATGCTTAGGCGCCAACTGTCATTCATGCAAGCGTCCACACACCTGCCTGCCTGTCCTGGAGGGTTCGGGCTTCCCTATTAGCAGTTTGGGATTCCCTAGCAGCAGGTCGGGATTCCTTAGCAGCAGGTTGGGATTCCTTAATAGCAGTTCGGGATTCCCTAGCAGCTTTTCAAACTTCCTTAGTAACGAAATTCCCTAACAGGCGAACAGCAAAATTCCCTAGCCGTAGAATCCCTAGCAAGAGAATTCCCTAGCTAAAGAATCCCTAGCTATATAATCCCTAGCAGTAGATTCTCTAGCTGCTCATGTTTCTCTAGCTGCTCATATTCCCTAGCTATATAATCCCTAGCAGCATTTTCCCTAGCTGCTCATGTTTCCCTAGCTGCTCATATTCCCTAGCTGCAGTTCAGCAGTTTAGACTGGACCCTTAATCATTATTATCATATTATTATCTTAAAATGGAATCTGGGTTACTACATTCTCCCCACCTTTAGATATTTTGTCCGCGAAATAAAATCTAAAGACAAATTAAGATAACAATATGAAACAGAAAACCATGTCTTATTACAACAACGGTAATTACATCTTTACATGGTAATTAAAAGTACAAAGCAAACAACTCAGGATATTCTGCTCACATATGGCTTTCGGTTTCCCAAGTTGCTTCCTCAATGCCTCGGCGTTGCCACTGTACCATCACAAGTGGTATAGTCTTGTTTCGAAGAACTTTCTCCTTCCTGTCTAGAATACGGAGTGGTCGTTCAACATACGACAGATCTGGCTCTAGCTGAACTTCAGAAGACTGAATCACATGTGATTCATCAGCTATGTACTATCGAAGTAACGACACATGAAAAACATTATGTATACTGGAAAGAGATGGCGGTAACGCCAAACGATAAGCAACATCTCCGATCTTATCCAGTATCTGGAAAGGTCCAATGAAACGAGGTGACAACTTGCCTTTCACACCGAATCTCATCACCTTCCTTAAAGGTGATACTCGCAAGAACACATATTCACCAGGCTCAAACTGCAATGGCCTGCGATGAATATTAGCATAACAGGCTTATCTATCTTGAGCAGTTTTGATTCTCTGCTTGATCAAATCTACCTTGTCTACAATCTGCTGCACCAACTCAGGACCCTCGACTTGCCGTTCTCCTACTTCATTCCAGAATAACGGAGTACGACACCGTCGACCATACAATGCCTCGAAAGGTGCCATATCAATACTACGATGATAACTGTTATTGTAAGCAAATTCGATCAAAGGTAACTGATCCTGCCAAGATAAACCAAAGTCCATGACAGAAGAACGTAGCATATCCTCCAATGTACGAATCGTTCGTTCTGACTGCCCGTCAGTCTCCGGATGATATGCAGTACTTAAACTCAGAGTCGTACCCAACGTCTGCTGAAAACTACCCCAGAAACGTGAGGTAAATCGCGGGTCTCTATCACTGACTATGCTCACTGGAATTCCATGCAATCGCACTATCTCCTGGACATATAAGCATGCCATGCGATCATAAGAATACTCCCGATTGTAAGAAATGAAATGTGCTGATTTTGTCAGACGGTCAACAATGACCCAGATAGCATCACACTGACGCGAAGTCATAGGCAAGTGGGTGACAAAATCCATAGTTACGTGCTCCCACTTCCATTCGGGAATCTCAAGATTCTGCAGTAATCCACCTGGTCGTCGGTGTTCAGCCTTGACCTGTTGACAAACCGCAACATCAGGTACAACCACTTGATTTGATAAGCATAATAAACCATCTGCCTGATAATGGAATCCAGATGTATTAACTCCATTGGCTAGACGTGCCAAACGCTGAGTCTTAACATCAAATATCTGAGCATCTCTGATCCGAGAATACAATGCTGGCTCAGATAGAATAGTATACAATCGAATCCCATTTCTCCCTTTCTTGTGCTTGAGCGTAAAACTCAATGAACAGCACTCTTGAATCATATGTGAAGTAACTTCACTAGTCTGAAGTGTAGAAAATCTCACCTGCCGACTCAAGGCATCAGCAGTAAGATTAGCAGAACCTGGATGATATTTTATTTCGCAATCATAATCCTTCAGAAGATCCATCCAGCGTCTCTGTCACATATTCAAATCTTCCTGGGTGAATAAATACTTCAAACTCTTGTGATCCGTGAGTATCTCAAATTTCTCGCCATAAAGATAATGTCTCCAAATCTTGAGAGAAAATACAATGGCGGCTAACTCGAGATCATGTACTGGATAATTATTCTCATGTGTCTTCAACTGTCGAGAAGCATAGGCAATAAAATTTCCATGCTGTGTCAGAACACATCCTAACCCCTGACCAGAGACATCAGTGTAGACAACATAACCTCCCGATCCAGAAGGTAGAGCTAACACAGGTGTAGTTGTAAGACGTCTACGCAGCTCGTGAAATGACTCTTCACAATCCGAGGACCATATGAAGGAAACATTTTTCCGAGTAAGCTGAGTCAAAGGCCTGGCCAACTGTGCAAAATTCTCGATGAACCGACGGTAATATCCAGCTAGACCCAAGAAACTACGAATCTCAGCAACCGTCTTCGGACGAGACCAGTTCAGCACTGCCTCTATCTTACTAGGATCAACAGATATTCTTTCACTAGAAATCACATGACCGAGAAACACTACCCGATCAAGCCAGAATTCACACTTGCTCAATTTCGCATACAGCTGCTTATCTCGTAACGTCTGCAACACAATCCTCAGATGCTGTGCATGCTTATCCTTGTCATGAGAATAGACAAGAATATCATCAATGAAGACAATGACAAATCTATCCAGATATTCTCGAAATACCTGATTCATCAGATTCATAAAGACTGCCGGTGCATTCGTCAAACCGAATGGCATCACCAGAAATTCATAATGCCCGTATCTGGTTCTGAAAGCAGTCGTAGAAATATCTAAGTCTCGTACCCGCATCTGGTGGTATCCCGATCTCAGATCTATCTTGGAGTAAACAGAAGTACCCTGTAATTGATCGAACAAATCATCAATTCATGGCAAAGGATACTTATTCTTGACGGTGACACGATTAAGCTTCCTGTAATCAATACATAATCGCATCGATCCATCCTTATTCTTAACAAACAAAACAGGTGCTCCCCACGGAGAAACACTCGGACGAATATATCCCTTATCATGCAGATCCTGCAACTGCTGTTTCAATTCCCTCATCTCTGACGGTGCTAGATGATAAGGTGCTCGGGATATAGACGTAGTTCCTGGTACTAGATCAATACCAAATTCAACCTCTCGAACCGGAGAAAAACCAGAAATCTCATCAAGGAATACATCAGAAAACTCGCTGACAACCAGTAGCTGATCGATACCCGAACTACTCGTGGACATATCAACTGCATAAATGAGGTAGCCCTCCCCACCTGACTCCAAGACATGACATGCCTTCAGAGCCGATACAAGTGACATCGGAGGTCGTGCACCCTCACCATAAAAGTACCAGCTATCACCCTCATCAGGATGAAACTGTACCAGACGCTGATAACAATCCACAGTAGCGTGATGCAAAGTCAGCATATCTATTCCCAAAATACAATCAAAATCTGCTATCGCAAATATCATCAGATTAGCCGATAACACATTACCCTCAAACTCTAGAAGGTAACCCATCACTAGACGCTTAGTTACTACCTCCTGCTCCAGCGGAGTAGATACAACTAAATCCATATCTAATGATACATAAGGTAATCTATGTATCTTAACAAAACGACTAGAAATAAAGGAATGCGACGCTCCAGTATCAATTAAAACAAGTGCAGGAATACCACATAACAGAAAGGTACCTGCCAATATGCGATCGCTTCCCTCCGTAGCCTGCTCCTGAGACAGAGCAAATACCTGCCCTTGAGTCTGTGGACGGTAACCAGAAGAACTCTGTGGTGTTGTCTGCTGACGTGGAAAAGTAGAAGCCTGAGATCCAACTTGTGATCCCGATCCACTAGCAGAACCCATGCGCTGAGAAAAATCTCTCCGCAGATGTCCCTGCTCACCACAAATATAACAAGCACCAGTAGCCTTCCGACACGAAGCCGCAGGATGCTTCCCACCACAGTGGCTGCAAAATTCCTCCTTCTTCTTCTTCTTCTCGAAACGGAAAGTACCTCGTGAATCACGAGAACCAGACAAAGTAGTAGTAGTAGTAGAAGAAGACATAGGTCCATATTGCACAACAGATTGATCCCTAGGCCCAAGAGATCCACTAGGCTGTCCTGGCATCATCAACAATGCCCGCCTATTGCTGTTCTCCACTTGACGGCAACGGTTCACCAAAGTCTCATAAGATGTCGGATTATCACATACGACAACTTGTGAGTAGATTTCTTGATTCAGGCCTAGCAAAAAGATATCATACTTGGACGCATCACTGTCATTGATATGAGGACTAAAAGGTAGCAGATCAAGAAATCGTTGCTGATATTGATCAATAGTCATTGATCCTTGCCTCAGAGTCAGTAACTCCATAGATCGTTCCTGTCGAACAGCTGGAGGATAATACAGTTTCTGAAACTGCTGACAGAAATCCCCCAAGTCACCTGTCCTCTCTCAGTACGTGCCTGAGTAGCTTTGGCATCCCAACATAAGCGTGCTCGATCCTCTAGAATGAATTCTAGAACTTTCAGTTTCAGCTCCTCAGTGCATTCGAAAGCTCGAAACGCACTCTCAAGTTTAGACATCCAACCTCTTGCCTGTTCAGGATTCTCACCTCCCAACAAGGGTTTCGGTCCTACTTGCATGAACTTATTAATAGAGTAACGACGTCTACCCTCATGAGGACGATGTCGATCATCCTGATGGAGATGGTGACGATGATGATGACCACCTCCCTGGCCAACACTTACGTGACTCTCATCAGCCATATCCTGAAAAGAATTGCACATTAAAATTCCAAATACGCAATAATTACTTAAGATGAGAGTAAATCCAAAATACTAATCCCAAAATCCATGCATGCTCTGATACCAAAAACTTAGTGACCCTGCATGGAATCACCTACTAACTGGCAACTAATAGCATGCATTAAACTTAATACAGCAAAATTCTTAACAGAGTAAAAACGTACGGAAACATAATCCATAATTTACATAGCATCTTAGGAAAACATATCCAGGCTTAAATCTGTAGTGATACAACCATATCGAAGAACTTAAAAGTAACCATTATACAGCTAAGCAAATCCTGCTGTATAAAATCCCCTGAAAAGCTCTGGCTTCCTAGTACTGCCTTGAACTACCGGCTCCGTCCATCCTACGACCTGATCATGGAATAGGGTGTCCAAGATAACAACTAGGACGTGAGCGCTAACGCCTAGTACATAGACATGAGTAAACATATGTATATGATGCATGCAACATGATGACTGGTAAATGGTAATCTGAAAAGTCATGCTCAGTACCGGCGCCACATGAGTGCTGCCATCGCAAGGATCAACCTCTGGGTGCAACCACACTCGTCTAATACACCAGAGTAGTCAGACATACATTTTCCCGCCGTCGCGGTACTCTCAGTGACAGACTATCGAGTATAGAGGTGAGCGGCTCTATAATCAGGTATAACAAGGTATAGGCTCAACGTGTATGTGCACATGATATATGAATATATAAAACGGTAAAACATACATCATGCCACATAATAATGCCAAATAAATGCAACATATAAACATGTATACTCGCTGGCAATCTCAGTCAATGTGTATGTACCTAACACCGAAGTCTGAACTAAGCTGGAAAAAGACAACCCCTAGCTGTCCTAGGTCAACTCCCGACCCGACCTGGTCTCAATCTTGACCCGAACTGGTCTCTTGGTCTGACCCCGAGCTCTTCCTTCCCGAGCTATTCCTTTCCGAATTCCCGAGCTACTCTTTCCCGAGCTCCCGAGCTCATCTTTTCCGGGCAAAGATATGAAGTGAGATGGAAGTGATGTGAAAAATAACTGAATCCCCAGCTCCTATTTATAGACAAATATTTGGGGTGATCGGGATTCTTGAGCTGACGTCGAGACGTCCGAGCTCCTATAAGCACGCCATGTATCAGATGCTTGAGCTGAGTCACTACCATTATTGACAGGTCATGCTTAGGCGCCAACTGTCATTCATGCAAGCGTCCACACACCTGCCTTGCTGTCCTGGAGGGTTCGGGCTTCCCTATTAGCAGTTCGGGATTCCCTAGCAGCAGGTCGGGATTCCCTAGCAGCAGGTCGGGATTCCTTAATAGCAGTTCGGGATTCCCTAGCAGTTTTTCAAACTTCCTTAGTAACGAAATTCCCTAACAGGCTAACAGCAGAATTCCCTAGCCGTAGAATCCCTAGCAAGAGAATTCCCTAGCTATAGAATCCCTAGCTATATAATCCCTAGCAGCAGATTCCCTAGCTGCTCATGTTTCTTTAGCTGCTCATATTCCCTAGCTATATAATCCCTAGCAGCAGATTCCCTAGCTGCTCATGTTTCCCTAGCTGCTCATATTCCCTAGCTTCAGTTCAGCAGCTCAACAGTTCAGCAGTTTAGACTGGACCCTTAATCATGATTATCATATTATTATCTTAAAATGGAATCTGGGTTACTACATTCCCGGTCGTTTTGGAGGTAATGTTTGGGCATTCTCCTCACACAGATGGATCTCTCGATCCCGGGCTATCTTGTGAGGAGCGTAGGCGGCAAGCCTCCCCGGTTTATCCTGCCTTTTTCTCCCTTGACCACTTTGGTTTCCTTTCTCCATGTGTCCTTCTTTTCTGTCTTTTTTCCTCTTTTGTCGTTGGGTCTCCTCCATATTGATATATTTCTCGGCTCGAGCCAAGAGGTCCTCAAAGTATCGGGGAGCCCTCTTGACTAAAGACCGGAAGAATTCTCCTTCTTTGAGCCCTTGCGTGAAAGAAGTGATTTTGGTTTCCGGTGCACACACAGGTACTTCCAGGGCCACTCTATTGAACTTCTTAATATAAGCTCTTAAAGACTCCTCATTTAGCTGTTTTATCTCGAAGAGGCTGAGAGTGGTTTTTTTGTATCGCTTGATGCTGCTGAAGTGTTGTAAAAAGACTTTCCTGGAATTCTTTGAAAGTCGTAATACTTCCTTCCTCCAAGTTTTCGAACCATCTTTGGGCGGAGTCCACCAAGGTAGTCAAAAATACCTTGCACTTGATTTGATCACCATAACAATGTAATATGGCCACATTCTCAAATCGAGTCGCATGCTCTTCTGGATCGGTGCTGCCATCATACTCCTTGATTTTGGCAGATTTGAAATAGATCGTCAATGGCTCCCCAATGATTTCCGGGGAGAAAGGACAGCCCAAACTTTTGACCCGCGAAGATTTCCGCGGGTCCGTGTTCTTCAGTTTTTGTATTTTTTGTTTCAACATCTTCATCTCTCCCGCCATGGTGATATTTGCAGACCCAGCATGTGAATTTCCCTCCTCTTCCAAGTGTATGCCCTTGCTCTTCTTTTTTTCGGGCCTCGGCTCCTGTTCTTTTTCTCCTTCTAGTCCTTTTTCGTTCTCCTTTCCTTGGCCATATTGTCCTCTTTCTTGTTGTAATGTCATGATTGTTTGTACAACAGCATCTACCATAGCGTTCATTTGTTCTTGAATTGCGTTAATTGCTCGATGACAGCCTTCTGGATCATCAATGATGGTCATATCTACGCCTTGAACTCACTTTCCCACAGACGACGCCAATGATGCGATTATCACAAAATGAGTACTCGGGAGTGGGTAAATTCCCAGATGAAAATATAGGCGAGTGCCTTATTTGTTTGGAAATGAAGTTTATACGGATATTTGAGAGAGTGAGTGTGTGCGGAATGATCCCCCTCTTGAGAGATTCTCCCTAGGCTTTTATACTCGTCCGTCCGGGTCCTCAATGATTATTGGGTATGGGCTTACTGACCGCTTTCAAGATGATGGGATGGTTACCACGTGTGATTTAGACACCCCGTAATTTTCGAAAAGAGCCCACTCCGTTGGAACGTGGTTAGTAATGATTTGGTCTGTGATTTGAACCTGATATACTCCAAGTAGACGTGGCTGTTTCCTGGCCCTAAGAATAGAAAATCTCGGGTCCCATCAACTTTCCTTTCTTGCCTACCCTCCGAAGGGTTACTCCTAGATACCTGTCTCCCCTGCTTTTATCCGGGCTTATTTCGACTTCCCGGGATCTCCAGGGCTTCCCGGGCCTCTGGGATGGCTCGGGTACTTAAACCATCCGGGTTATACCATCATCCAGGGTATTCCCCGGGTCCTAGCCACTCGGAATATCTTACTAGGATATCAGTTATCAATATCTGAATTAAGTCCATAAACTAGAGATCGATGGAAAATATCTTTGCACAAAATATATATTAGTGTTAATATATATCGTGACAGAAATGAAATATAAAGAGATTCGAGATGACTCTTTTTTTAAAATTTGGTGGCTAACGTTTAGTAGTGTTTGGGAGAACTTTTAGAAAACATTTTTCAATTTTTTTTTAACAAAATTTTGAAATTTTTTTTTAAAAAAAACTGAAAAGTATTTTTTTAGTAGTTTTCTCAAACACTACCCAATTTTGTTAAAAAAAAAAACTAAAAAGTGTTTTTTTTAGTAGTTTTCTCAACCACCACCCGATCGTTTATTGAAGTTGAATCCATATCCATGGATGAGGTTGTGCCCATCGTGACAAAAACATAAACTGATAAGATAAGAATAAAAGATAGCATTTTGTCCTTTAGGTGGACCTGCCTGTATTATTTACTATTAAATATTGGTTTTTCTGTGCTCCATCGACTATTTAACAATTTATTTTGGACATGTCTGGCGACTTTGAGAAGTTCCTCACAATTTAATTTGCGGACGTGTCGATCGATCGATCAATCGAGTTATAAGGATAAATACGTGATGTTAAACAAGAAATATTATTTTTGATATAATAGTTATCGTAATACTTTTTCATTATTTGGATTGAGTTGGAAATATATATTTTAGGAAATTTATTTGTCAAACATTCTCGTAGGAGCTTTTGTGATTACTAGCAAAATTAACGTGCGATACACATGGAAACATTTTTTGTTATCGATAAACATTGTTAGATAAAATTAATTGAGATGAGAAGATATTAACGCGCAGTTAATAAATGATTTTTATTTTAATAATATATATTTTTTTGAAAAAAAACATATTATATGTCTTAGTGATGTAATTAATATAATCTTTGACATTGCAACTAATAAAAATATTTGCAACATTTTCGAACAATGTAACACTTGCAGTTTCAATGTTTGTATTATTTACGGTCATGATTATTTTACACTCAAATTAACAGTTTAGAATAAGACATTATCAATAATTCATGTAAGCTTATAAATATAAGTGTTACGTTTATTATAGTTTTACATTAACACAATATTGACATTGCAACTAATAAAAATATTTACAACATTTTCGAATAATGTAACACTTGCAGTTTCAATGTTTGTATTATTTACGATCATGATTATTTTACACCCACATTAACAGTTTAGAATAAGATATTATCAAATGTAACTTATAAATATAAGTGTTACGTTTATTGTAGTTTTAAATTAACACAATATTGATATTGAAACTTATGTAATTATTACAGCTCGATCGAGTTTTCTATTTTTTTATTAATCGTGAGAAATTATGACATGCTTCATATGTATGTATGATTTATTTTTTATTTATGATTTTGTAATTTTCTATGTTATATGTTGATCACTATTGATTTATGGAAAAAAAAATGGTATAGATAATGCATTCTAAACCTTAATTTAAATTATTGCGTCAAATATTTTTTTATTTTATATTTGAGATTTTTCTCTCTTTAACGATTTTTCATATCATGTGTTTTTTATTCTCCATGAAAAAATCATTATTATCATCATATTTAATAACAATTCTTGTGATACTATCTTCATCAATCATTTTTATTTTTCTATCATTATTATTTAATAAGACGATCTCTTTTTTATGCTAAAAATATTTACTTGCAAAAAATAACAATAATTTCATCATTCTCATTTGAATTCTGGTATGTTATTGTCTTCCATTACTTGTATGTCAGTATCGTTAACGATCAATATATTTGTTGGACATCCTCATTTCTTTTTTTTGATTTCTCATTTTTCGAAATCTAATGATCTCTTTTGCTTACAATGCTTTCATTGCTGAAATTTTTGATTGAATTTTGAATGAATTTAATTACAAATGTTAACATTCCATATTTTATCTCAATCGTTTTGTTGCATATTTTTCTTTATTTATTCATCTGATTGAAAATTTGCATCAACGTAATTTTTACAGGATCTTTAATTTAATGTGAGACGTGTCATCCATAATTTTTTTAGAATTTTTTTTTGATTTATTAACTAACCCGTAGTAGATTGATTAACATAGATATATTTACAGACTTCAATAATATTTAAATAATATCAATCTTATAGTTTTGTTAAAAAATAATTGAAGATATTCATCTCCAATTTTTGTAAAAATATTCTTTCGTTAATTGTAACATCTTCTCATAAAATAATTGTTATAGTTTTTAGATTTTTTGAGGAGGAAAAATAGTTAATTTTTTAAATTTAAACTTTTACATATATGATATTTGTGTGTTGGTTTGTTCTTTATTTATTATTTTGAATTAAAACTTGACTCCACATGAATTGATTTATTTCAACACCGATGTGTAATTTAATTTATATAGTTAAAAATCTGATATTTTGTTATATTTATGAACTCATGATATAATTATTTAGTTCAATAGGTTCTTACGCAAATTAAAATACATAAGATTTTTTGTTGAAAAAATATGTCATTCCGTCTACAAACAAATAAAAACTAAAGTATTTTGGTTTCAATCTTTTAGAGAACTGGATAAGTATTTAATTTAATTAATTTTTTTGTGGAAAAAATATGTTCACTTTATCTACAAGAAAATAAAAACTAAAGTATTTTGGTATTTCAATATTTTTGGAAACTGAAACCTTATCTTATATGCACACATTGTCAATTTTGACCTTATCATAATAATTGATTTTAAGAAAGTATCCTTATACAATTTATCAAATGTGTACTAACCAAGAACAAAGTTGAAAATACACAATGAAAAACTTTGACCTTGGTTCACACTTTTATAATTGGTAGGTATGGTATAGATAGATTATTATTATTATTATTATTATTATTATTATTATTATTATTATTATTATTCAAATTTTAAACAAGAATATTTATATGGAAAAATAAATTATATAAACATGCAACGTGGACATAAAAAAGAGAGAGAATGATAAATGAATTTTGGTTTGTTGTTTCGATTTTTGGTTTTTAAAATTTCTAATCTGAAATCAAATCAATTTATTTCAGTTTGGTTCAAATATTTTACATTACGGTTTGGAAAATAATTTTGGTTATATATCAAGTTGTATATTTTACTAATGTTGGAAAATTTGTCAACACTCTTTTAAAATATCTAAAATATGAAAGTTTTCAAAATTAAATAAGTAATTTAAATATCCTTTAAGTCCACAAAACGCATCCACGATGGGATTATTTTTTTATTATATTTTTTTAAAAGAAGGAAAGAACGATGGGCTAATTTAGAACACGTAAATAATAATATTAAAACAAACCACCTAAAATAAAAGAAAACCAAAAACATCATAACTCAAGAATTATAACTAAAAAATAAGTCATCACAAGACACACTAGAGCGTTTATGATGAAAATAACAAATGATGTTGAGAAGAGAGGCTGGAGTCTGGAGGCGTGAAAAGATTAAAAAAAAAAAAAAAAAAAAAAAGAAGAAACCTAATTAAATTTTTGATTAGTTTATTTATTTATTATTTATAAAATGGTCAGTTCGATTTTAATAATGTTCTTTTCTTTTGAAAATCTAATCGAACCGGAAGACCGAAATGGTCATCAATCAAAATCATGATCCATCGAAAATGTAAGGCTCTGAAATTAGTTTTCGTGATTATTGAAATTGATTCTTAATTATTTTAGAGATTTATTGAGCCGAGATTGAATCGAATTAAATTGGGAGTTTCAAGGACCGAAATGCAAAAATTGAATTTTATATATATTATCACATGCAAATTGGTTGACCAAGTCTCCCTCACTCTCCTTCTCCCTCTCACTCTCTCGATCCCTCTCTCTTCTCCCGGAAGCCATAGCCAACGATTCCTCAAGCTTTTATTCCGTCTGATTCGCACGATCCGATCGTCAGATTTTGATTCCGAGTTGAGTTTCACGATCACTGCAACGAGGGCTTCGTTCTGACTTAAGTTTTGCTACGATCATCGAACTTTGATTTTTTTTGGGTTGTCAGAATTTGATAAACTTGGAGTATGTTGTTCTTGAGTGTATAGATCGTGTATTCGAAGTCGGTTTGGAAAAAGAACGAAGTTTGGATTTTATGTGAATTTTGAGGCATAAATTCGAAAATGGGGTTTTGGTTTTGTTGAGGTTTGTTGTGTTTTGTTGGTTTGAAAGATGATATGTGTAGTGATCCTGCATGGAATCACCTACTAACTGGCAACTAATAACATGCATTAAACTTAAAATATAGTGACCCTGCATGGAATCACCTACTAACTGGCAACTAATAGCATGCATTAAACTTAATACAGCAAAATTCTTAACAGAGTAAAAACGTGCGGAAACATAATCCATAATCATAACAGCTTAGGAAAACATATCCAGACTTAAATCTGTAGTGATACAACCATATTGAAATGCTTAAAATAAACTGTCTAAAACATTTATACAGCTAAACAAATCATGTTGTATAAAATCCCCTGAAAAGCTCTGGCTCCCTAATCCTGCCTCGAGCTACCGGCTCCGTCCATCCTGCGACCTGCCCCGTGGAATGGGTGTCCAAGATAACAACTAGGACGTGAGCGCTACGCCCAGTACATAAACATGAGTAAACATATGTATATGATGACTGGTAAATGGTCATCTGAAAAGTCATGCTCAGTACCGGCTCCACATGAGTGCTGCCACCGCACGGATCAACCTCTGGGTGCAACCACACTCGTCTAATACACTAGAGTAGTCAGACATACATGTCTCCGCCGTCGCGGTACTCTCAGTGACAGACTATCGAGTATAGAGCTGAGCGGCTCTATAATCAGGTATAACAAGGTATAAGCTCAACGTGTATGTGCACATGATATATGAATATAGAAAGCGGTAAAACATACATCATGTCACATAATAATGCCAAATAAATGCAACATATAAACATGTATACTCGCTGGCAATCTCAGTCAATGTGTATGTACCTAACATCGAAGTCTGAACTAAGCTGGAAAAAGACAACCCCTAGCTGTCCTAGGTCAACTCCCGACCCGACCTGGTCTCAAGTCCGACCCGACCCGACTTGGCCTCTTGGTCCGACCCCGAGCTCTTCCTTTCCGAGCTATTCCTTCCCGAATTCCCGAGCTCCCGAGCTAATTTTTTCCGGGTAAAGATATGAAGTGAGATGGAAGTGATGTGAAAAATAACTGAATCCCCAGCTCCTATTTATAGACAAATATTTGGGGTGATCGGGATTCTTGAGCTGACGTCGAGACGTCCGAGCTCCTATAAGCACGCCACGTATCAGATGCTTGAGCTGAGTCACTACCATTATTGACAGCTCATGCTTAGGCGCCAACTGTCATTCATGCAAGCGCCCACACACCTGCCTGCCTGTCCTGGAGAGTTCGGGCTTCCCTATTAGCAGTTCGGGATTCTTTAGCAGCAGTTCGGGATTCCCTAGCAACAGGTCGGGATTCCTTAATAGCAGTTCGGGATTCCCTAGCAGCTTTTCGAACTTCCTTAGTAACGAAATTCCCTAACAGGCTAACAGCAGAATTCCCTAGCCGTAGAATCCCTAGCAAGAGAATTCCCTAGCTAAAGAATCCCTAGCTGTATAATCCCTAGCAGCAGATTCCCTAGCTGCTCATGTTTCCCTAGCTGCTCATATTCCCTAGCTATATAATCCCTAGCAGCAGATTCCCTAGTTGCTCATGTTTCCCTAGCTGCTCATATTCCATAGCTGCAGTTCAGCAGCTCAACAGTTCAGCAGTTTAGACTGGACCCTTAATCATGATTATCATATTATTATCTTAAAATGGAATCTGGGTTACTACATTCTCCCCACCTTTAGATATTTCGTCCGCGAAATAAAATCTAAAGACAAATTAAGATAACAATATGAAACAGAAAACCTTGTTTTATTACAACAATGGTAATTACATCTTTACATGGTAATTAAAATTATAAAGCAAACAACTCAGGATATTCTGCTCGCATATGGCTCTCGGTTTCCCAAGTTGCTTCCTCAACGCCTCGGCGTTGCCACTGTACCATCACAAGTGGTATAGTCTTGTTTCGAAGAACTTTCTCCTTCCTGTCTAGAATACGGAGTGGTCGTTCAACATACGACAGATCTGGCTCTAGCTGAACTTCAGAAGACTGAATCACATGTGATTCATCAGCTATGTACTATCGAAGTAACGACACATGAAAAACATTATGTATACTGGAAAGAGATGGCGATAACGCCAAACGATAAGCAACATCTCCGATCTTATCCAGTATCTGGAAAGGTCCAATGAAACGAGGTGACAACTTGCCTTTCACACCGAATCTCATCACCTTCCTTAAAGGTGATACTCGCAAGAACACATATTCACCAGGCTCAAACTGCAATGGCCTGCGATGAATATTAGCATAACAGGCTTATCTATCTTGAGCAGTTTTGATTCTCTGCTTGATCAAATCTACCTTGTCTACAATCTGCTGCACCAACTCAGGACCCTCGACTTGCCGTTCTCCTACTTCATTCCAGAATAACGGAGTACGACACCGTCGACCATACAATGCCTCGAAAGGTGCCATATCAATACTACGATGATAACTGTTATTGTAAGCAAATTCGATCAAAGGTAACTGATCCTGCCAAGATAAACCAAAGTCCATGACAGAAGAACGTAGCATATCCTCCAATGTACGAATCGTTCGTTCTGACTGCCCGTCAGTCTCCGGATGATATGCAGTACTTAAACTCAGAGTGGTACCCAACGCCTGCTGAAAACTACCCCAGAAACGTGAGGTAAATCGCGGGTCTCTATCGCTGACTATGCTCACTGGAATTCCATGCAATCGCACTATCTCCTGGACATATAAGCGTGCCATGCGATCATAAGAATACTCCCGGTTGTAAGGAATGAAATGTGTTGATTTTGTCAGACGGTCAACAAGCATCACACTGACGTGTTGTCATAGGCAAGTGGGTAACAAAATCCATAGTCACGTGCTCCCACTTCCATTCGGGAATCTCAAGATTCTGCAGTAATCCACCTGGTCGTCGGTGTTCAGCCTTGACCTGTTGACAAACCAAAAAATAATTAATTTCAAAATTCAATTTAACGGATAAAATATTTAAATTTTCAAAAAATTCAAATTTATCCAAAAATCAATTTTAAAATTTTCGGACTCGAACAATTCGATCCGATGCCTCGTGGACCAATCAAAAACAATTTTCGATCGGACCAAAAATAGAATTTTAACATATTAAAATTTAATTTAAAATTAAAAAATTAATTTTTTTTCCCGCGGGCCGCCCGGGACATTCCCGGGCTGCCCGCGCCCTAATGGGGTCGGGCCGGGCATCCCGGCTGCCCCTAGGGCAGCGACGATCGCTGCCCATGGGCAGCGCCGAGCGCTGCCCTGGGCGCTGCCCGGGTTTTTGCCCGAAAAAAAAATTTTTATTTTTAAAATATTTATTTTGTTTCAAAAACCGAGGCTTAAAATTTTTTTGTACAATCGATTAATTTAATCGCTTGATCTGAGCAACCTGGCTCTGATACCACTGTTGGAGAACGCGGCGATCAGATCAATTAGGATTGATACCCGGTGCAGCGGAAGTTTAAAATTTTTATATGAAACGATTCCATAATGGGTATCAACCTTACGATTAAATTGTGTGTGTAAAAATTAAATAACGATTATAAATTTTTACCTCCAATCTCGAAGCGAGATTATGGACACCAACAGATTTCTCTGCTCTTGTTGTATATCCCTGGAACTGATGGACGAACTGTTCTTCAATCAGGTCCACGAACGGATATTTAATCCCTCTGATAGATTGCACTAGAAAATCTATCAGAAGTTTCTACGAAGAGATTAACGAATTTGATCCGTTAAACCAGACTGCAATTCAAAATTCACAGACTGGATTTTCCGAGCAGAGGGGAGAAAGGGGGCGGCCACTACTGAGAGAAAAATAGGGTTTTTTCGAAAATTGTGACCTGTTGTGTGTAATTTCTGTACTGCAATAACTTATTTATAATGTAGGCCACTAACAGCTTAGGGCCCATTAGTCATAAGTTCAAGCCCGACAAGCAAAGCCCGCATGTTCAAAAATTAATATAAAATTCATCGTGACTCCGATTGATAAACCGATTTCACCAATGTGCACAGAAACCATTTCTGCACCTTTTAAAGTCAAGATAAATTTTTCTGAATCCGAATTCAGTGGTTTCCAAAAATGCCCATCACTATGTCATTTTAGGAAATCTTACTCCTCTACTCTTAAATAAGAAGTCCAACTTCTTTGTTCATTAAATTTAACTCTTTAAATTTAACTATCTCAACGGGGATTAAAAATCCATTACTCTGTGTGACCCTCAATGGTTCAGGGATACAGCTAGCCGTGGGCTCACAACTCCTTGTGACTCGGAACAACGATTTCCGACTTGCCCATCGAATCATGGTAAGAGCGTCTAGCAACATCGCCCCATGATTCCCTAGGTATCACTGATAGTGCCTGCAAGAACCATATAGATTTTGGTTAGCGTACAGTACGGTCCCTTCATCCATATATCCCGATCGAATCAACAACCATTGGTATATCGAGAGTCGTTCGAGATTCGATAACTATGCAATACATCTTGAAGATCAAATAGTGACATCGCATGTGTTACTAAGAAACCATTTCTTAAAACACATCATGTACTCTTGCCAGATATTCGTCACACTAATATCTCCTCAGATCGCATAGGATATCCACACTCGCAAGTATGTGGTGAATCCTTGACAACAAAGCATCGACTCCTATATGTGTTGTAACTGTACCCAATCCCGACACATGATGACCCGAATAGAGTCGGTAAACGAGTCAAAGCACAGTACTAGCATATAGAGTCTCAATGATGTTTCAAGTAGTAAGGACTAATGGTGTACAACCAAAACCGCGGACTTTATCCACTCGATAAGTGATAACCACTTGGAAAGTCCGGATAGGGTAGTTCGATCATTCATCGTATGAATATCCATTTGCATGCTTCGAACATCTCTATGTTCCTTACCAATGAAACGTGGTACTCTGCATCGCAAATGCTAGTCTCTAACTCGAGCGATCCTTATCCTTATTATCGGACGGCTCAATCGACTAGGAACAGTTTAGAATACACAGTGACTATAAGATGTGTTTCATGATAGACATCTCCATGTTCTACCACATCTTACATACACTATAGTATATTCAAGGTCTTTATCAAAACAACAATAGTATATCACAATATAACAATATGAAGAAAGATAAAGTCATTGCCATTAATAAAAGTGTAAATTATATTAAACAAAAGATTGTTTACACAAAGAGTCATCAAAGCCCTTAGCCACAAGTTGGCTCACCGGGCACCTACTCTTTCAATCTCCCACTTGCCCTAAAGCCAACTAGTCATACTACGTAGACCCATTGCTTCGCGATGTTTGTCAAATAATGGTCCTGGCAAGGGCTTAGTAAGTGGATCAGCGATATTGTCTGCAGAGGCCACTCTTTCGACAGTGATGTCTCCTCTTTCCACAATCTCCCGGATGATGTGGTATTTCCTCAGTACGTGTTTGGATCTTTGATGAGACCTTGGTTCCTTTTCCTGAGCAACGGCACCCGTGTTGTCACAGTACACCGGGACTGGACCAACAACTTCAGGAATGACGCCCAACTCTTGGACGAAATTCCTCATCCAAACCGCCTCTTTAGCAGCAGCTGACGCTGCAATGTATTCTGCCTCAGTGGTGGAATCCGCTGTGGTGTCCTGCTTGGAACTCTTCCAAGAGACAGCACCGCCATTGAGCATGAACACAAATCCAGAGGTTGACTTCGAGTCATCCACGTCACTTTGGAAGCTAGAGTCGGTATAGCCTTCCAATTTTAGTTCTCTTCCTCCATATACCATGAACATATTCTTAGTCCTTCGTAAGTACTTAAGAATGTCCTTCACGGCTTTCCAATGCATTTGACCGGGATTAGCTTGATATCTGCTCGTGACACTCAGAGCAAATGCTACATCCGATCTGGTAGATATCATCCCATACATGATACTACCTATGGCTGACGCATATGGTACATGTGTCATTTTCTCTATCTCTTCATCCGTCTTGGGACACATAGACTTGGATAGAGAAACTCCATGACACATGGGTAGATGTCCTCTCTTGAACCCATCCATTGAATACCGTTTCAATATGGTGTCGATGTAGGTTGATTGAGTGAGTCCTATCATTCTCTTAGATCTATCTCTATAGATCTGTATCCCTAGAATATAGGATGCCTCACCCAAATCCTTCATCGAGAATCTACCTGATAACCATATCTTTGTTGACTGCAACATCCCTACATCATTCCCAATGAGTAGGATGTCATCAACATAAAGTACTAAGAATGTCACAGCATCCTTAACTACTTTCTTGTACACGCATAGTTCCTCCGGGTTCTTGATGAAACCAAAATCCTTTATTGTTTCATCAAATTTCTGGTTCCAACTTCTTGATGCTTGTTTTAGACCATAAATTGATCTCTGAAGCTTGCATACCTTATGCTCGCTTCCCATGGATGTGTACCCCTCAGGCTGCTTCATATAGATTTTTTCTTTAATGTCTCCATTAAGAAAAGCAGTCTTCACATCCATTTGCCATATCTCATAGTCATACCAAGCAGCTATGGCAATAAGGATTCTTATGGACTTGAACATTGCAACTGGTGAAAAGGTTTCATCATAGTCAACTCCTTGTCTTTGAGTATAACCTTTCGCCACCAATCGCGCCTTGTAGGTCAATACCTTACCATCAGGCCCAAGATTTCTCTTGTAGATCCATTTACACCCTATTGGAACAATTCCATCGGGAGGATCTACTAAAGACCAAACTTGGTTTGTATGCATCGAATCTATTTTCGACTGCATAGCTTCATAAATTTGAATCCGCATCAGAAATTGCTTCCTTGAAGTTTCTTGGATCACATCCAACATCGAGTTCATCTTGATCCCCTTCAAGAATAAGACCATATCGAATAGGAGGTCTAGAAGTCCTCTTGGATCTTCTAGGTACAGGCGTGTCTATCAATGGTTCCTGAGGTGTAGGATCGTTATTTTGTATTTCGGGTTCTTCTCGAATTTCTTCGAGTTCCATCATCTCACCTTTCTTATCCAATAAGAACTCTTTCTCCAAGAAGGTGGCATTCCTTGAAACAAACACCTTTGTTTCAGCAGGATAATAGAAATAATATCCGATTGAATTCTTCGGATACCCTACAAAATAACATAAGGTAGATCGACTATCCAACTTATCTCCCACTGTCTGCTTCACGTAAGCAGGACATCCCCAAATCCTCAAGTACGAATACTTAGGAGCTTTGCCATTCCATAACTCGTATGGTGTTTTGTCCACTGCTTTAGTGTGGACGTTGTTCAACAACAATACCGCCGTTTCAAGCGCATAGCCCCAAAACGAAGGTGGAAGCTCAGTGAAGCTCATCATGGATCGAACCATGTCCAACAAAGTTTGATTGCGACGCTCCGATACACCATTCAGCTGTGGTGTCATAGGAGGAGTCCACTGAGAGAGAATCTCATTCTCTTACAGATAGTCCAAAAACTCGGTACTTAAGTATTCTCCACCTCGATCCGATCGAAGTGCTTTAATACTTTTACCTAGCTTGTTTTCTACTTCAGCCTTGAATTCTTTGAACTTTTCAAATGCTTCAGACTTATATTTCATTAAATATAAATACCCATACCTAGAATAATCATCAGTAAAGGTAATGAAGTAGGTGTGGCCATATTGAGTACCAACTCTAAATGGACCACAAACATCTGTATGGATCAAATCCAACAGATTTTGACTACGCTCAGGTTTCCCCTTAAAAGGAGATTTAGTCATTTTTCCTTTCAGGCAGGATTCACAAGTAGGTAGAGAGTTAATATCAGACATATCAAACATGCCCTCTCCCACTAGCTTGTTCATCCTCCTTGAGGAAATATGACCTAGCCTAGCATGCCAAAGGTTTGCCGGGTTTTGGCTATCGATTTTCCTTTTGTTTGTTGTTGCCGGTTTATCAACATAATTTATTGGAACGTCTTTTAGTTTTAAGTTATATAGATCGTTTTCAAGTTGTCCATTTCCAATCAAACATTCATTCTTGTATATATTGCAAATCCCATTCACAAAATTGCAAGAATAACCATCTCTATCAAGCATAGAAACAGAAATAATGTTTTTAATCAAATCCGGAACAAATAAAACATCTCTCAAAAGTAACTTAAAACCATTCTGCAAAATTAAATAAATATCTCGCACAGCTTTAGCTTCAACTCTGGAACCATTTCCGAGCCTCAGCTGGGTCTCACCCATTCTAAGCCTGCGACTTCTTGTCATCACCTGCAAATCATTGCAAATGTGAGATCCACATCCGGTATCCAATACCCAAGAAGTAGTATTAAGTGAAACATTTATTTCAATATAGAACATACCCTTCGCAGTTCGCAACTGCTCAAGATATTCCTTGCAGTTACGCTTCCAATGACCGGGCTTCTTGCAGTAATGGCAAACATCCTTGGACTTTTCCACGTTTGAAGCCTTTGTCTTGTACTTCTTCTCGGGTTCGATTTTCTTGGGTGGGGCAGAACGTTTCTTACCCTTTGTACTTGGCCCCTTCTTAGCAGAAGAAGAGGATCCCACCAAGAAAGCCGGTTTATCCTTCTTTAAAGTGGATTCATATGTCACAAGCATATTGACCATCTCTTCAAGGGAGGCCTCTATCTTGTTCATATTGAAATTCACCACAAATCCGTCAAACGAAGAAGGAAGAGATAGCAGTAGTAAGTCCACGTTGAGTTCATGCTCCAACACCAAATCAAGGGTTACTAACTTCTGTATGAGCCAAATCACTCGTACCCCATGATCACGGACCGAAGTCCCTTCACGCATGCGACATGTCATTAGCTCCTTTACAGTAGCGAACCTTTCAGCCCTCGATTGAGCCCCAAAAAGTTCCTTGAGTTGTACGTGAATGTCAGCAGCATTCACGGTGTCCTCAAATCGCCTCTGGAGTTCATCAGACATCGAGGCTTGCATATAGCATTTGGCCTTGATATCATGGTCCCACTATGTATCAAGTTTGGCTAACTCTTCCGGACTTATGTCAGCTGGTGCTTCCTTCGGAGGAGATTTTTCTAACACGTAGAGCATCTTCTCCGAAGTCAAGACAATCTTAAACTTACGGAACCATTCCGTATAGTTTGCGCCAGCCAATTTATTTTGTTCGAGGATCGAGAAAAGTGGATTACGCGAATTCATCTTTATGAAATACTGAAAAGAAACAGACAAATATCAGTGATTGTTTAATTAATTTACTAAGACAAAATAGGCGAAATTTATTTTATGAATCTCACTCCCACTATTTTAACGATTTCACTACCCTCTAGTGAAAACGGGAAACTGTTTTCCTTAGTGAGAACATGGAGTCCAATTGATAAACTATGGTCCCGAATAATATCAGTCAACCATAATTTTCAAAAGGTAGAGCCCAATTGCTTCCAAAGCAACCTCCACGTTTTTATCTCATGTCCAATAAGGGCCCAATAATATGACACCGTTTATTGTGACATGTCAAGATGATCCATCAATATTAAGTTGTGATGGACGGTCGCCATGTGGATCCCCCAATAATATGAGCCGATCCCATGGGAGTTCCACCCAACTTACAACATGTGTCGATCCAATGTACAGCTTTCCGACGAACGGGCCCCCCCAATAATATGAGCCGGACCGTATCCGCGGGTAGCATCTCATACATTGATCGTTGATGGAAGGTAGGAACATTTAAACAAATTTAAATTTCCTTTATTTATCTTGATATCAATTTTAAATCATATTTAAAATGAGGGATTTTAATTTTGAAAATTTGTCTCATCATTTTTAAAATTTTGTATGCTTGCCGGATTCACACAATTTTGTCTAAAACATGCATACAAACAATAATATCATATATTATATAGGATGATCGATTCCATTTCTAATCGACCCGTGGTTGCCAATCACGAGTCTTAGTCCAATCCTAGGTAATATGCAGTATGCAATGCAATCCTATTACATTAGCTTCCAATTTACATTTCTTTTGTCTTTATTGTCTGCTGGGCCCACCTCCATCTTCAAATCTTCATCTCCCACTAAATCTAATGTATTTACAATAAATAACAATGACAAGTAGGGGATACATTTTTAAGGGGTGGGAACGGGCCATAAACCAAGCCCACTTTTATTACATATGACAATTCATATTGGGCTGTAAACCAGGCCCATTAATAAAACCAACAACAATAAAAAAAAATGTAAATTCCTAACATACACCTACAAAATTGGTCATGGCAATCGATCATCCTTATCCAATAACATTTAATTCAAAATTAATTTATTGGATAACATGCAATGGCAATTTAAATTTAAAAAGATAAAATCATATTTCATATATAAAATCTTATTTTACATAGAAAATCATATTTTATCTTTTTATCAAATAAAATCATATTTTATCTATAAAATCCAATTTTATACATAAAATCATATTTTACTCAATATATCCATAAGATCATATCTTATCATCAATTGTACCAAAAATAATTAATTTCAAAATTCAATTTAACGGATAAAATATTTAAATTTTCAAAAAATTCAAATTTATCCAAAAATCAATTTTAAAATTTTCGGACTCGAACAATTCGATCCGATGCCTCGTGGACCAATCAAAAACAATTTTCGATCGGACCAAAAATAGAATTTTAACATATTAAAATTTAATTTAAAAATTAAAAAATTAATTTTTTTTCCCGCGGGCCGCCCGGGACATTCCCGGGCTGCCCGCGCCCTAATGGGGTCGGGCCGGGCAGCCCGGCTGCCCCTAGGGCAGCGACGATCGCTGCCCTGGGCAGCGATCACATCGCTGCCCTGGGCGCTGCCCTGGCGCTGCCCGGGGCAGCGACCATCGCTGCCCCCCCGGGCAGCGATCCAATCGCTGCCCGGGTTTTTGCCCGAAAAAAAAATTTTTATTTTTAAAATATTTATTTTGTTTCAAAAACCGAGGCTTAAAAATTTTTTGTACAATCGATTAATTTAATCGCTTGATCTGAGCAACCTGGCTCTGATACCACTGTTGGAGAACGCGGCGATCAGATCAATTAGGATTGATACCCGGTGCAGCGAAAGTTTAAAATTTTTATATGGAACGATTCCATAATGGGTATCAACCTTACGATTAAATTGTGTGTGTAAAAAATTAAATAACGATTATAAAATTTTTACCTCCAATCTCGAAGCGAGATTATGGACACCAACAGATTTCTCTGCTCTTGTTGTATATCCCTGGAACTGATGGACGAACTGTTCTTCAATCAGGTCCACGAACGGATATTTAATCCCTCTGATAGATTGCACTAGAAAATCTATCAGAAGTTTCTACGAAGAGATTAACGAATTTGATCCGTTAAACCAGACTGCAATTCAAAATTCACAGACTGGATTTTCCGAGCAGAGGGGAGAAAGGGGGCGGCCACTACTGAGAGAAAAATAGGGTTTTTTCGAAAATTGTGACCTGTTGTGTGTAATTTCTGTACTGCAATAACTTATTTATAATGTAGGCCACTAACAGCTTAGGGCCCATTAGTCATAAGTTCAAGCCCGACAAGCAAAGCCCGCATGTTCAGAAATTAATATAAAATTCATCATGACTCCGATTGATAAACCGATTTCACCAATGTGCACAGAAACCATTTCTGCACCTTTTAAAGTCAAGATAAATTTTTCTGAATCCGAATTCAGTGGTTTCCAAAAATGCCCATCACTATGTCATTTTAGGAAATCTTACTCCTCTACTCTTAAATAAGAAGTCCAACTTCTTTGTTCATTAAATTTAACTCTTTAAATTTAACTATCTCAACGGGGATTAAAAATCCATTACTCTGTGTGACCCTCAATGGTTCAGGGATACAGCTAGCCGTGGGCTCACAACTCCTTGTGACTCGGAACAACGATTTCCGACTTGCCCATCGAATCATGGTAAGAGCGTCTAGCAACATCGCCCCATGATTCCCTAGGTATCACTGATAGTGCCTGCAAGAACCATATAGATTTTGGTTAGCGTACAGTACGGTCCCTTCATCCATATATCCCGATCGAATCAACAACCATTGGTATATCGAGAGTCGTTCGAGATTCGATAACTATGCAATACATCTTAAAGATCAAATAGTGACATCGCATGTGTTACTAAGAAACCATTTCTTAAAACACATCATGTACTCTGGCCAGAGATTCTTCACACTAATATCTCCTCAGATCGCATAGGATATCCACACTCGCAAGTATGTGGTGAATCCTTGACAACAAAGCATCGACTCCTATATGTGTTGTAACTGTACCCAATCCCGACACCTGATGACCCGAATAGAGTCGGTAAACGAGTCAAAGCACAGTACTAGCATATAGAGTCTCAATGATGTTTCAAGTAGTAAGGACTAATGGTGTACAACCAAAACCGCGGACTTTATCCACTCGATAAGTGATAACCACTTGGAAAGTCCGGATAGGGTAGTTCGATCATTCATCGTATGAATATCCATTTGCATGCTTCGAACATCTCTATGTTCCTTACCAATGAAACGTGGTACTCTGCATCGCAAATGCTAGTCTCTAACTCGAGCGATCCTTATCCTTATTATCGAACGGCTCAATCGACTAGGAACAGTTTAGAATACACAGTGACTATAAGATGTGTTTCATGATAGACATCTCCATGTTCTACCACATCTTACATACACTATAGTATATTCAAGGTCTTTATCAAAACAACAATAGTATATCACAATATAACAATATGAAGAAAGATAAAGTCATTGCCATTAATAAAAGTGTAAATTATATTAAACAAAAGATTGTTTACACAAAGAGTCATCAGATTAGCCGATAACACATTACCCTCAAACTCTAGAAGGCAACCCATCACTAGACGCTTAGTTACTACCTCCTGCTCCAGCGGAGTAGATACAACTAAATCAATATCTAATGATACATAAGGTAATCTATGTCTCTTAACAAAACAACTAGAAATAAAGAAATGCGATGCTCCAATATCAATTAAGACAAGTGCAGGAATACTACATAAGAGAAAGGTACCTGCCAACATGCAATCGCTTCCCTCCGTAGCCTGCTCCTGAGACAGAGCAAATACCTGCCCTTGAGTCTGTGGACGGTAACCAGAAGAACTCTGTGGTGCTATCTGCTGACGTGGAAAATTAGAAGCCTGAGATCCAACCTGTGATCCCGATCCACTAGCAGAACCCATGCGCTGAGGACAATCTCTCTGCAGATGTCCCTGCTCACCACAAATATAACAAGCATCAGTAGCCTTCCGACACGAAGCCGCAGGATGCTTCCCACCACAGTGACTGCAAAATTCCTTCTTCTTCTTCTTCTTCTTCCCGAAACGGAAAGTACCTCATGAACCACGAGAACCAGACGAAGTAGTAGTAGTAGTAGTAGAAAAAGACATAGGTCCAGATTGCACAACAGATTGATCCCTAGGTCCAAGAGATCCACTAGGCTGTCCTGAAATCATCAACAGTGCCCGCCTATTGCTGTTCTCCACTTGACGACAATGGTTCACCAAAGTCTCATAAGATGTCAAATTATCACATACGACAACTTGTGAGTAGATATCTTGATTCAGGCCTTGCAGAAAGATATCATACTTGGACGCATCACTGTAATTTATATGAGGACTAAAAGGTAGCAGATCAAGAAATCGTTGCTGATATTGATCAAAAGTCATTGATATTTGCCTCAGAGTCAGCAACTCCATAGATCGTTCCTGACGAACAGCTGGAGGAAAATACAGTTTCTGTAACTGCTGACAGAAATCCACCCAAGTCACCTGTCCTCTCTCAGTACGTGCCTGAGTAGCTTTGGCATCCCACCATAAGTGTGCTCGATCCTCTAGAACGAATTCTAGAACTTCCAGTTTCTGCTCCTCAGTGCAATCAAAAGCTCGAAACGCACTCTCGAGTTTAGACATCCAACCTCTTGCCTGTTCAGGATTCTCACCTCTCAACAAGGGTTTCGGTCCTACTTGCATGAACTTATTAATAGAGTAACGATCAACCCTCATGAGGACGATGTCGATCATCCTGATGGCGATGGTGACGATGATGATGACCATGAAACGACCCTAACTCTCTAAATGTAATTAAATACGCGGAAATTTTTTTTTTTTTACACTTACTAAGTAAAAATATGTACATACATGCCCATACATATATGCACAGAATAAATAGATTTAAAAATAAATAACTTAAATAAAAATGCAACCTTCAATAAATTAAATATCTGAGTCAAACATTTAATAAAATACTGACATAAGCAAAATAAATAAAATTTGCATGCACTGAAAATATTTAAATAAAATGAGTAATAATACCATCACTGAAAACAAATAAAATGTATGACATGATAAAAATATTCAAAACATGACGTAGACTCAGACAACGGTCACGGGGTTACTGCATGTCCGCTCATAGGTCCTCGCCGCCGGTGGGTACTACATCCTCCTCTACGTACTCACCTGCACCATATCAGTGTAGTGAGCCTAGAGGCCCAACATGCTAACATAACAAGGGTTCAAAATAATTTAAATAACTTTAATACTAATACATAACATATACATGAATGAGCATGCTTAAAAATATCATGAACATAACTTAAAGTTAAATTAAACTTGAATATGATAATATTACATAAACATTGTTGAGCAAAGTATTTTCTAACATCGAAAGGTCGTATCCATAGTGTAACCATACATACATTAAATACTGATCAAACCAACATACGTGGCGGTGACGAATCACCTCTTAAATTGACAGTAAACTGTCCTTCAATAGTTCACATATGGGGACGAATCCCCCTTAAATTATCACACTACTTCAACTTCCAACATAAAAATTATTTTCTTTTGCTCAACCTTAAACATTAAAATCATGCATAAAAATTATTTCATGAATGCATGTACATAAATAAAATGTGTGTCCTTCATATATATTTAATTTAATTTTATACTAACATATAAATATTAAAAATAACTTCCATGCATAAAAATAATTAAATATATATTCAGGACACATGCAATTTCTCATGGGTTGTACTGAACTGCTGGCCCTAACACTCAAGCTCAATTCCTTAATTTTTGGCCCATTAACACTGAGATTGGCTCATTAACACATTTCTAAGTCCAATAAAATTTTCTGGCCCAATAACACTCTATTCTGGCCCAATAGGCCCATAAGCCCAACGACTGGCCCAATAATTTCCATGGGCTCTAAAGCCCATAAAAATTAGTGGAATAACTTAAATTAATTATTTAGGCCCACTAAGAAAATTAAATATAGTCCATTAATTTAATTAAACTAATTAGCCCAATTAAACACTTAGACTTATTAATTAACTTAAAAATAAAATACCCGAGCCCAACTAACTTGACCCGGACCCGGACCCAACTAACATAACCCAGAACCTACTGACTTGACCCGGACCACCAACCCGACCCGAACCCAACACTGAAACCCTAAACCCGTCGCCCCCCCTACTCTCGTTTCTGCCGCGACCGTGAGCAGCAGCCACTCCTTGGCTGCTGCCGGCCTGCTCCGGCCGCCCTTGGCCGAAGCGCCGCCGCCCAGACGTAGCCCACGTCTGGGCGGTTTGAACCTAGCCACTAACCCAGCCCCATGCAACCCACAGAACCGAACCCGAGCCCCCTTCCACGAAGCCCTATTCTGCGCATCCAAGGGACCCGACCTGCAACAGCTGGTTTCCTGGGCTCGTTTGGCTCGAGCCACTCGAGCCATTCGAGTCTAGGCAACCCTCACACATCCTAAATCCCTTCGACCAGCAGTGGTACGAACCATGGCTAAGAAAATCATGAATATGATCAAGAATCACAAGAACGAACGCATAAAACCATAACAAATCTCGTTTTTTCTGAAAATTCTTGAAGGAAACTGATGCTCACGCACACACACGCATAAACACTGATATGGAACATTAAAAACGAAAAGAAACATGCACAAATAATTCACATCATAATTTAATCCATAAATCTAAAATTTTAAATAAATAAATTTCCTAATTATGCATGCGAATTTTACGTATTAAAATACCGTGTGTTACAATTCTCCCCTCCTTAAATTGGATTTCGTCCTCGAAATTAAAGTACTTACCCGAACAACTCCGGGTAGCGAGTCCTCATGTCTGCCTCGGTCTCCCAAGTAGCTTCCTCCTCCGAATGATTCAGCCACTGGACTCTGACCATCGGTATGACCCGCGTCCTCAATTTGCGCTCCTCCCTAGCCAAGATCCGTATAGTACTCTCCTCAAATGCTAACTCCGGTGTCAACTGAAGAGGCTCAAAATCCAACACATGTGACGGGTTCGAGATGTATCTCCGAAGCATGGATACATGGAATACATTGTGCACTGCCGCTAGCCCTGGTGGTAGAGCTAGACGGTAGGCCAACGTGCCAACTCTCTCCAAGATCTCGAATGACCCTATATATCTAGGGTTAAGCTTGCCTCTCCGGCCAAATCGCACTACTCCCTTCATAGGTGACACTCTCAGAAACACGTGATCACCTACTGCGAACTCCAAATCTCGTCGTCGAGTATCTGCATAACTCTTCTGACGACTCTGAGCAGTCCTCATTCGATCCCGAATCTGAGTCACAATGTCAGCTGTCTGCTGCACGATCTCAGGACCAAGTAAAATCCTCTCACCAACCTCATCCCAATGCACAGGAGATCTGCATCTCTTCCCGTACAATGCTGCATAAGGATTCATACCTATAGACGACTGAAAACTGTTGTTATAGGTAAACTCCACTAATGGCAGTCTAGTCTCCCACGAGCCCTGAAAGTCTATTACACAAGCTCTCAGTAGATCCTCGAGAACCTGGATCACTCTCTCAGACTGACCATCTGTCTGGGATGAAAAGCTGTGCTGAACAGTAATCTGGTCCCCAATGCTATATGCAGACTCTTCCAAAACGCGGATGTGAATCTCGGATCTCTATCGGATACGATAGACACTGGTATGCCATGCAGTCTAACAATCTCCTTGATGTAAAGCTCTGCATACTGTGTCAAGGAGTAAGTAGTCCTCACCGGTAAGAAATGAGCTGACTTGGTGAGTCTATCCACGATCACCCAAATAGCTGTGCAACCTCTGGCACTCCTCGGTAAACCAACTACAAAGTCCATCGTAATGTTCTCCCATTTCCATTCCGGAATAGGAAGAGGTCTAAGAAGTCCTGCTGGACGCTGATGCTCAGCCTTGACCTGCTGACAAGTTAAACACTCTGACACAACTCTCCCGATGTCTCTCTTCATCCCGGGCCACCAATACAATAGCTGCAAATCTCGGTACATCTTCGTACTTCCGGGGTGAATGGAGTACGGAGATGTGTGAGCCTCTACTAGAATCTCAGCTCTCAACTGATCGACGTTCGGTACCCACATCCTACCACGGTACTGAACAATGTCATCCACAACTGTATACAGAAGACCACCCTTGGCCTCATCTCTTTGTCTCCAACGCTGCAACTCCTCATCAGTAGACTGTTCCTCTCTGATCCGATCCCGTAAAATCGGCTGCACCGTCAACACTGACAAGCTCGGTGCATGACCACTCGAGTAAAACTCCAAATCAAACCTCTGAATCTCACTCTGCAGTGGTAACTGCACTGACAAACACGATACCACTGACGACTTCCGACTCAAAGCATCGGCCACTACATTAGCTTTACCTGGATGGTAGCTAATGTCACAGTCGTAATCCTTAACCAACTCCAACCATCTCCGTTGTCTCATGTTCAACTCCTTTTGAGTGAAGAAGTACTTGAGGCTCTTGTGATCAGTGAAAATCTTGCACTTCTCGCCATACAGATAGTTCCTCCAGATTTTCAAAGCGAAGACCACTGCTGCTAACTCCAAGTCATGTGTCGGGTAGTTCTGCTCATGAATCTTCAACTGCCTTGACGCATAAGCAATAACCTTACCACACTGCATAAGTACTGCGCCTAAACCTAGCTTAGACGCGTCGGTGTACACCACTAACTCCTCGTGTGGTACTGTCATCGCTAAAACTGGTGAAGTAGTGAGTGCTTCCTTCAGCTGATCGAAGCTCCTCTGACAGTCTGAACTCCAAATAAACTTCGCGTTCTTCTTGGTTAAGGAAGTCAAGGGTACTGCAATAGAGGAAAAATCCTTGATGAACTTCCTATAATATCCTGCCAAACCCAAGAAACTGCGAATCTCCGAAGCATTCCTCGGAATACCCCATTTCTGCACTGCCTCAACCTTCGACTGATCCACTGCAATCCCATCTCTCGAAATAATATGGCCAAGAAATGCCACCTGCTCGAACCAAAACTCGCACTTGCTGAACTTGGCATACAAACGATGCTCCCTCAAAGTCTGCAAGGCTGTCTGTAGATGCTGCCTATGCTCCTCAATGCTCCTAGAGTAAATCAAGATATCATCAATGAAAACTATGATGAACTGATCAAGATACGGCTGAAATACTCGGTTCATGAGATCCATGAAAACTGCTGGAGCATTTTTCATCCCAAATGGCATCACTAAGAACTTGTAATGCCCATAACGTGTCCGAAAAGCAGTCTTGGACACATCTGCATCTCTAACTCGCAGCTGATGATAACCAGATCGCAGGTCAATCTTGGAGAACACCGAAGCTCCCTGTAACTGATCAAATAGGTCCTCTATTCTCGACAGTGGGTACTTATTCTTCACTGTGTCTTTGTTGAGCTCTCGATAATCGATGCACAATCTCATACTTCCATCCTTCTTCTTCACAAATAACACTGGAGCTCCCCACGGAGAAAAGCTAGGACGAACAAAGCCTTTCTCTAATAACTCCTGTATCTGCTTCTTCAACTCTTTCATCTCGGTAGGAGCAAGTCTGTATGGTGCCTTAGAGATAGGCACGGTGTCTGGCACTAAGTCGATGCTGAACTCCACATCTCTCACTGGTGGAATTCCTGCAACATCCTCCGGAAAGACGTCCGAAAAGTCACGAACCACCTCTATCTCTGAAAATGGTCTGCTAGATGGTCCTGAGGCCGTGACAATACTTGCTAGAAAACCTTGGCAACCCCGTTTCAACAGCTTCCTCGCCTGAATAAGAGATATCACCTGAGGAATATCACTGCTTTGAGATGCATGGAAGGTAAACGGGTCGCCTTCTGATGGTTTCACTGACACTGATCTCCGACGAAATTCAATCAAAGCACCATTGACTGTCAACCAGTCCATACCCAATATCAAATCGAATCCACTCAACTGCAAAACCACCACATCTGCGCGAATGGAGTGCCCTTGAAGCTCCAACTCCAGTTCTCGAATGACACTAGAGGTAGAAATAATCTGTCCTGATGGCATAGTGACATCATAACCACTGTCAAAAATCTCAGGTATGATGCCTATCCGTCTGATAAACTCCAGAGAGATAAACGAATGCGTAGCCCCTGAATCTAGCAACGCAAACGTGGAGTTGTCTCCAACTAAAATTCTCCCTGCACGCAGAAGAATCCCAACAATTTCATACCACTACTAAACTTTCCCCCAAAGATAAGTCACTAATAACCCTTAATTCTAATCACAAGTAAAACATGCTTCTTATTCTAACATGCAGATAGAAAAATCCCAAATACAAATTATTTCACAAAGAAAAATCGAAATTCTTAACCAAAGGAAGAAATTATAAAATACTAGGGGTAAGATATACCGGTGATCAAGGACGTATCTGGGTCTGCCTCCTCTGCTTGCATAACGAACACTCTACCAGCAGTGTTCTTCTTCCTCGGGCAATTAGCTATCAGGTGCCCTGGCTCTCTACAGTGGAAACAAACTCCTGCTCCCAGAAGACAAGGTCCCTAATGCATCTTCTGACACTTCGGGCAAGTAGGAAAACCTCCAGTATTAGGGGCCCCGCCCCTCGGCTGCTGTGGCCTCTGCTGCTGGTTCGGGCCCTTAGATGGCCCAGTATACTGCTTCTTCGCAGGAGGCTGCAAAGATGGTCGCTGAAATCCAGACTGAATCTGTCTCTTCCCCTGCTGCTCTCGCTGTATCTCTCTCCTACCCTCCTCTGACCTCAGTACTCTACTAACTGCCGCCTTATATGTAGCGACGTCCATCATACGTACGTCATGCTTGATATCCGCCTTCAGTCCCTCCACAAACTGCCTCATCTTCTCCGGTGGACTGTCTGAAATCAGAGCCACAAAATGACAGCCCCTCTCGAACTGCGTCACATATTCAATCACTGACCTGTCCCCCTGCCGGAGACTCATAAACTCCCGGATCATGCGACTGCGCACATCCTCCGTGAAATACTTGGCGTAGAAGATACGCCTAAACTCCGCCCAAGTCAATGTAGAAAGATGTACTCCCCTGGCAGCACCCTCCCACCAAAGAGCTGCATTTCCCTTCATCATATAAGTCGCACAGTTCACCCTGTCGGCGTCAGTAATCCCCATGTATGCAAAGATGGACTCCAAAGAGCGAATCCACCCCTCAGCCACCAATGGATCGGTGGTACCAGTGAACTCCTTCGGTCCCTTCTTCTGGAACCGCTCAGCTACGTCCTCCTCGTGGGACAGTCTAGGACGTACAGCCTGCTGCTCCAACAGAGCAGTAATCTTTGCCATCATATTAGCATTGGCCTGCTCCAATGCTGCAAGAGGGTTCTGCAGAGGTGGAGATTCCCCACGTCTGTTCATAGTTCTCGGAGGCATTCTGCACCACCACATATTTCTTTACGTAAATCGCCATGCATAACTAAGTGTTTTAACATTAATGCTAACTTAAATTCTTAAAAGTAAATCATGCTATAAACACTTAAAACTTACAGACCGGTAGCGTGGATTTCTGAGCTCGCATAGCAGTAATGACCCCTCCAAGGACCGTGTTTTGATACCAACTGAAACGACCCTAACTCTCTAAATGTAATTAAATATGCGGAAATTTTTTTTTTTTTTTACACTTACTAAGTAAAAATATGTACATACATGCCCATACATATATGCACAGAATAAATAGATTTAAAAATAAATAACTTAAATAAAAATGCAACCTTCAATAAATTAAATATCTGAGTCAAACATTTAATAAAATACTGACACAAGCAAAATAAATAAAATTTGAATGCACTGAAAATATTTAAATAAAATGAGTAATAATACCAGCACTGAAAATAAATAAATGTATGACATGATAAAAATATTCAAAACATGACGTAGACTCAGACAACGGTCACGGGGTTACTGCATGTCCGCTCATAGGTCCTCGCCGCCGCTGGATACTACATCCTCCTCTACGTACTCACCTGCACCATATCAGTGTAGTGAGCCTAGAGGCCCAACATGCTAACATAACAAGGGTTCAAAATAATTTAAATCACTTTAATACTAATACATAACATATACATGAATGAGCATGCTTAAAAATATCATGAACATAACATAAAGTTAAATTAAACTTGAATATCATAATATTACATAAACATTGTTGAGCAAAGTATTTTCTAACATCGAAAGGTCGTATCCATAGTGTAACCATACATACATTAAATACTGATCAGCGTGGTAAACCAACGTACGTGGTGGTGACGAATCACCTCTTAAATTGGCAGTAAACTGCCCTTCAATAGTTCACATATGGGGACGAATCCCCCTTAAATTGTCACACTACTTCAACTTCCAACATAAAAATTATTTTCTTTTGCTCAACCTTAAACATTAAAATTATGCATAAAAATTATTTCATGAATGCATGTACATAAATAAAATGTGTGTCCTTCATATATATTTAATTTAATTTCATACTAACATATAAATATTAAAAATAACTTTCATGCATAAAAATAATTAAATATATATTCAGGACACATGCAATTTCTCATGGGTTGTACTGAACTGCTGGCCCTAACACTGAAGCCCAATTCCTTAATTCTGGCCCATTAACACTGAGATTGGCCCATTAACACATTTCTAAGCCCAATAAAATTTCCTGGCCCAATAACACTCTATTCTGGCCCAACAGGCCCAAAAGCCCAACGACTGGCCCAATAATTTCTATGGGCTCTAAAGCCCATAAAAATTAGTGGACTAACTTAAATTAATTATTTAGGCCCACTAAGAAAATTAAATATAGCCCATTAATTTAATTAAACTAATTAGCCCAATTAAACACTTAGACTTATTAATTAACTTAAAAATAAAATACCCGAGCTCAACTAACTTGACCCGGACCCGGACCCAACTAACATAACCCAAGACCCACTGACTTGACCCGGACCACCAACCCGACCCGGACCCAACACTGAAACCCTAAACCCGTCGCCCCCCTACTCTCGTTTCTGCCGCGACCGTGAGCAGCAGCCATTCCTTGGCTGCTGCCGGCCTGCTCTGGCCGCCCCTGGCCGGAGCGCCGCCGCCTAGACGTAGCCCACGTCTGGGCGGTTCGAACCTAGCCACTAACCCAGCCCCATGCAACCCACAGAACCGAACCCGAGCCCCCTTCCACGAAGCCCTATTCTGCGCATCCAAGGGACCCGACCTGCAACAGCTGGTTTCCTGGGCTCGTTTGGCTCGAGTCACTCGAGCCATTCGAGTTTAGGCAACCCTCACACATCCTAAATCCCTTCGACCAGCAGTGGTACGAACCATGGCTAAGAAAATCATGAATATGATCAAGAATCACAAGAACGAACGCATAAAACCATAACAAATCTCGTTTTTTCTGAAAATTCTTGAAGGAAACTGATGCTCACGCACACACACGCATAAACACTGATATGGCACATTAAAAATGAAAAGAAACATGCACAATTAATTCACATCATAATTTAACCCATAAATCTAAAATTTTAAATAAATAAATTTTCTAATTATGCATGTGAATTTTACGTATTAAAATACCGGGTGTTACAGACCACCTCCCTGGCCAACACTACCGTGACTTTCGTCAGCCATATCCTGAAAAGAATTGCACATTCAAATCCCAAATGCGCAATAATTACTTAAGATGAGAGTAAATCCCAAATACTATTCCCAAAATCCATGCATGCTCTGATACCAAAAATGTAGTGACCCTGCATGGAATCACCTATTAACTGGCAACTAATAGCATGCATTAAACTTAAAATGTAGTGACCCTGCATGGAATCACCTACTAACTGGCAACTAATAGCATGCATTAAACTTAATACAGCAAAATTCTTAACAGAGTAAAAACGTGCGAAAACATAATCCATAATTTACATAACAGCTTAGGAAAACATATCCAGACTTAAATCTGTAGTGATACAACCATATTGAAATGCTTAAAATAAACTGTCTAAAACATTTATACAGCTAAACAAATCATGCTGTATAAAATCCCATGAAAAGCTCTGGCTCCCTAATCCTGCCTCGAGCTACCGGCTCCGTCCATCCTGCAACCTGCCCCGTGGAATGGGTGTCCAAGATAACAACTAGGACGTGAGCGCTAACGCCCAGTACATAAACATGAGTAAACATATGTATATGATGCATGCAACATGATGACTGGTAATGGTCATCTGAAAAGTCATGCTCAGTACCGGCGCCACATGAGTGCTGCCACCGCACGGATCAACCTCTGGGTGCAACCACACTCGTCTAATACACCAGAGTAGTCAGACATACATGTCCCCGTCGTCGCGGTACTCTTAGTGATAGACTATCGAGTATAGAGCTGAGCGGCTCTATAATCAGGTATAACAAGGTATAGGCTCAACGTGTATGTGCACATGATATATGAATATAGAAAGCGGTAAAACATACATCATGCCACATAATAATGCCAAATAAATGCAACATATAAACATGAATACTCGCTGGCAATCTCAGTCAATGTGTATGTACCTAACACCGAATTCTGAACTAAGCTGGAAAAAGACAACCCCTAGCTGTCCTAGGTCAACTCCCGACCCGACCTGGTCTCAAGTCCGACCCGACCCGACCTGGCCTCTTGGTCCGACCCCGAGCTCTTTCTTCCTGAGCTATTCCTTCCCGAATTCCCGAGCTACTCTTTCCCGAGCTCCCGAGCTACACTTTTTCGGGTAAATATATGAAGTGAGATGGAAGTGATGTGAAAAATAACTGAATCCCCAGCTCCTATTTATAGACAAATATTTGGGGTGATCGGGATTCTTGAGCTGACGTCGAGACGTCCGAGCTCCTATAAGCATGCCACGTATCAGATGCTTGAGCTGAGTCACTACCATTATTGACAGCTCATGCTTAGGCGCCAACTGTCATTCATGCAAGCGTCCACACACCTGCCTGCCTGTCCTAGAGGGTTCGGGCTTCCCTATTAGCAGTTCGGGATTCCCTAGCAGCAGGTCGGGATTCCCTAGTAGCAGGTCGGGATTCCCTAATAGCAGTTCGGGATTCCCTAGCAGCTTTTCGAACTTCCTTAGTAACGAAATTCCCTAACAGGCTAACAGCAGAATTCCCTAGCCATAGAATCCCTAGCAAGAGAATTCCCTAGCTAAAGAATCCTTAGCTATATAATCCCTAGCAGCAGATTCCCTAGCTGCTCATGTTTCCCTAGCTGCTCATATTCCCTAGCTGCAGTTCAGCAGCTCAACAGTTCAGCAGTTTAGACTGGACCCTTAATCATGATTATCATATTATTATCTTAAAATGGAATCTGGGTTACTACAATATGGATGATATAGAATGGTTTGATGATGTTGATGATTTTTGGTTTGACCGTTTATAGCCGTTATGCCGTCGAAATCGAGTTTGAATTGGAGATTTTATTGTTTCGGTTTGATTTCCGGGTTTTGATTGAATTGGTAGATTGATATCGAACCCGTATATTCTTCATTTTCAGATTTGGATTGGAGTTTTGGATTTGGATCGAACTTGGGAGTTGATTCGAATTGAGAATTGAAGACGGTATATTGATTGAGTTTATTTGTTTTGATTTGTTGTGATTCGATTGATTATTTATTTGAGTTCGTTGTTATTTTCAGATTTTAATTCCCGACGGACTTGAAAGGTAAAAGACGACATTGAATTGAATGAGATTTAATACTCGAGTTCAAATTGATTCTCGAGTCCCGAAAATCACATACTACATGTTGTTTGTTTGTGTGAACTTGATTGATTATTTGTTTACACTTGCATTCATATTGAGCCGATTATTCGATTCGTTTTGAATATAGACGATTTAGGGAGCTATATTGAAGTGGCTTTGGATTTCGAGTTTTTTCAATTTCCAGAATACTTCTTATAGTTGCTCTAAAGTCTAGGGGTTGAGTTGAACGACATCCACCCCGAATGGGTGTGTCGGTGAGTTATTGTGAAGACTTGGCCCCGGGATTCCAACCGTATACCGATTGATATTTCGATTATCTGATTTGATAGTCCCGAGTTTTGAAGTCATGCATTCATTCATTCTCATTTTGAATTGTTATTGATTATTGCATTTCAATCTGAGGTGTTTATTTGATATAGCATGCCTGTCTCCTTTTACTTAGAAATTATATTTCTAACCGGTTTATCCGGCTGTTGTCTTTGTTTGTGTGTGTACTTGGCAACAGGAGGATCAGGAGCTGGACCAATTCGTTTGGGTTAGCTTGGGGTGAGAGGATAGAAGTGAGACACCGCGTTGTAGGGTCGAGTTTGTTGTACTTGTATTAGTTTTGTTGAGTCGTTTGAACTCTATTATTGAACTCGACCTAGTATTGTATTTTGGGCAGAACTTAGATTATGGCATGTTCTAAATATTGCTTTATATTGTGCTTGAGTTTGGATTGATTGGAATTGCCTTTGTTGAATTTTTCCCAGGCTTCTCTCCCTCTCTGCCCGTTTTCCCTGCGCTCGGGCGAGGCATCACCTCGCGCGCGCGCGAGAAGCCTCGAGTGGCTCGGGAAATTTTGCCCGCGCGCGTGCGAGCTTTCTCCTCGCGCGGGCGCGAGCATTTCCGCGAGCCTCTGCTCGCGTAGCTTGCGCGCGCGCGAGGCTCTTTAAAAAAAATTTTGTTTGTTTTTCCGCAGCTCTTCATGTTCGATTTTGTTTAATTATTCAAGATTAGTAGATTAGAAATGGGGTCTCACATTAAGTGGTATCAGAGCGATAAGATTCTTGGATTTGAACTAGAGTAAGCGGGGTAGATCGAGTCCGCATGAATTGAATTCTCGCATGTGATTGATTTATTTAAATGATTATTTTAAATACGTGCGAGCATGCTTTATTGATTCTTGAAATAATTGAATTATATGATTTGTGATTTAATTTATAAAGCATTTTACGTGATATATATCTGTAATTGTGCTATTATATGTCATTGGATACCATTGAGATTCATGAGTACTCAGAGCAGAGTTGGACAATGAGGTTTTGAGATTGAGTTTGAGATATTGTGTCCTAACCTTTGATATCAGATGACACCTTGATGATCTGTGAGAAGAAATCCACCACCTTTGACTCCTCCTTCTACTGAGAATCCGCCGCCAGTAATAACTCCTCCGAATTGTCAGGGTAGTACTGGAGTGGATCAGTTTGATGCAACCGCAACCCCGATGAAGACTCTATTGAAGAGATTTCGATCTTTCTGACCGCCTACCTTGACTGGTACCGAGAACTCCGTTGACTGTGAGAGTTGGCTAGAGGAAATCGATCAGCTCTTTGATTCCCTTGACTATACCGATGACAGCAGAATCAGGTTAGTCATTCACCAGCTTCAGGGTGTTGCCAAGAATTGGTGGACCACAACCAAGAGGGCAAATGAGAATCGAGGCACCGTTGTTACTTGGGATTTATTCAAGACTGAGTTCTACAAGCGGTTCTTTCCTGTCTCGTATTGTAAGGAAAAGTATGCCGAATTTGTGAAATTGAAACAAGGGAATTTGAGTATCGAGGAGTACGTGAGCAAGTTCGACAGTCTCTTGAGATTCGCACCTCACGTTGCAGATCACGAAGAGGCCAAAGACGATCATTTCATCAATGGCTTGAATCCTGAGATCTTTACCTTGGTCAATACCGGGAGACCCAAAAACTTCGCAGATTCCATGGATCAGGCAAAGGGCGCCGAAGCTGGGATTTTGATGCAACGAGGAAATCAAGTAGCTCCTCAGCAGCAGCAGAGATCTTTTCAGAACCAGCCTGTTCAGTTTCAGCCTCAGCAGTCCCAGTATCAATATCAACCTTCTCAGCAGTCGAATCAGTCCCAGAGGGTTGAGGGAGGCAACAGTGGCAAGAACAGGCGAGATCAGTATAGACCGAAGGGGAAGCAATTCAAGAAGTCTGGGAGCAGTTCATCGAACTCCAGTGGCTCTAGGCAGTTCAGTTCCGGACAAAATTCTGGGTTTTCAGGAGCATCGTGCAGTAAGTGTGGAGGACGCCACCCAACGAATCAGTGTCAAGGCATTTTTGGTAGTTGCAATATCTGCCAGCAGCCGGGTCACTTTGCTAGAGTCTGTCCTCAGCGAGGATCCGAAAGAGCTCAGAGCGGCAGTTCTTCTAGACCGCCAGCTCAGCCCAAGATATCAGCTTTTGCAGTCCATTCTTTTCAGCCCCAGAAGCAGTCTCGTCAGGGAGGTAACCAAAATCAGAACCAACCTCCTCGACAGCAAGCGAGGGTGTTTGCCTTGACAGAGGATCAGGCCAATGCAGCCCCGAATGACGTGATAGCAGGTAACTGTTTGATCTTTGGTTATCCTGCGTTTGTTTTGATTGATACAAGTGCTTCTCACTATTTTATTTCTGAAAGATTTGTCGTGATGCATGATTTATTTGCTGAGCCTTTATCTGATGTCGTTTCTATCACTTCACCTTTGGGTGGGGAAACTGTTTCGGTGAGATTGGTCCGTAACTGTGTGTTAGAATCCGAGGGGAATTCGATTGAGATTGACTGCATTGTACTTGGATTATCTGATTTTGACTGTATTGTCGGGATTGATGCTCTGACCAAGTATAGGGAGACAGTAGATTACTTCCAGAAAGTGGTTCGTTTCAGACCTGAGATGGCAGATGATTGGAAATTTTTCGGTAAGGGTTCTCGATCCAGGATTCCTTTGATTTCTGCATTGTCCATGTCTCGTTTGATTCAGAGAGGAGCAAAAGGATTATTGATTTATGCAGTAGATGTTCAGAGGTCTAGTCCTGAGTTGACTGAGATACCGATGGTTAGCGAGTTTCCGGATGTATTTTCAGATGAGATTCCTGGGTTGCCGCCGATTCGAGAGATCTAATTCAACATCGAACTTGCACCAGGTACTCAGCCCATTTCTAAAGCACCTTATCGAATGGCTCCGTTAGAATTGAAGGATTTGAAGGAGCAGTTAGAAGATTTGATTACCAAGGGACACATCCGACCTAGCGTATCGCCTTGGGGTGCTCCAGTGCTCTTCGTGAGGAAGAAAGTAGGTTCTATGCGACTCTGCATTGACTATCGCCAGTTGAATCAAGCGACGGTCAAGAACAAGTATCCTCTACCTAGGATCGACGATCTTTTTGATCAATTGCAGGGTTATTCAGTGTATTCGAAGATAGATCTGAGATCAGGGTATCATCAGCTGAGAGTTCGCGACGAGGATGTGCCTAAGACAGCTTTCAGAACCAGATATGGGCATTTTGAGTTCGTAGTCATGCCGTTTGGTTTGACAAATGCTCCAGCAGTTTTTATGGATCTGATGAATCGTATCTTTCAGCGATATTTGGATGAGTTCGTCATTATCTTCATTGAAGATATTCTGATCTATTCGAAGAACCGTTCAGATCATGTATAGCATTTGAGGATTGTATTGCAGGTTTTGCGAGCCGAACAGTTGTATGCTAAGCTATCGAAGTGCGAGTTTTGGTTGGACCGAGTTGTTTTTCTAGGCCACATTGTATCAGAAGATGGAATTTCTGTCGACCCCAGTAAGATCGAGGCAGTTATGAATTGGCCGAGACCGACATCAGTGCCAGAAATCCGAAGCTTCATGGGTTTAGCAGGGTATTATCGCCGATTTATTGAGGGTTTCTCTTCCATTGCTAAGCCGATTACTCAGTTGACCCAGAAGAATTGTAGTGACCCTTACCTGGATCACCTACTAAACAGAACTTAGGCATGAAATTAACTTAATTAAATGGATATCAGAATAAAACTGCGGAAACCAAAAACAATATACAATCCAAAGGAAAGAAATCTGTAAATACCCAAATATTATACAACATGATCGAACTACTGAATCAATCTAATAACAACAGAATAAAACCTAGGCGAAGCTCCAGCTGGCCAACAACTGCCTAGCCCCTCTTGAATCTACCCGCCTCATCCAATCGCAAACCTGCCCCATGGAATAGGGTGTCCAGAAACACAGAGTACGAGACGTAAGCATAAAACGCTCAGTACGAGAGTATGAGTATACATGCATGCAAAGTGAACTCCCTATAAACTCAAGGTCAAGGATCAGATAAAAGAGACAGACCGGGCCCTGGTATGTAGCACGTTGTGCCGTCGCTTCAGGAGGTGGCTCCCATACCAAAATACCAGTGGATACTCCGGACCCAAATCGATGGAAGTCCATCCACATACAGGATAAGATACAACCCTACTAACAGACATCTCGAAGGAGATAGCTCAATATGCAAATGAATGCAGCATAAATCAATGACATATAAATCATGCAGTCACATAATACATGCATACTTAGTCAGGATATCTCAAACAGTGATTTCGTACCTCAAATCAGTGCAAGATCTACCAACTCTAGGTCCACGCCTATAGTCTGCTCTACACTTTCAAATGATACTACTATCATTAAAGTGCTCTAAAAATCTTAACTAAGCAATTGCATACTCCTAAATATTTATAGGAAGCAAAATCTATACCTTCGTCCGTCGTTAGCCCTTTGTTGTCGATTGCCTCAAAACTAGGCCACAGCTCCGCTACGACGCCTGGACTGCTATGCCACTTCCGGATTCCCAACGGGACGCCTAGAATTCCCTAGATCTGAATTAGAAGACTAAAGAATCGAGAGAGAAGAGGTGATTGGTGCACTTCAAAAATGAGCTCGGCACCCCCTATTTATAGACGGAGTTTGGATCGTCCGAACTGGACTTCGGGTCGCCCGAACTGGGCTTCGGGTCATTCAAACCCGATATTACGTCATTTCTTAAGTCAGCATGATGACATCATCCATGACGACTGTCGGCAGCATGTTCGGAGAGTTCGAACCACTCTTTGGATCGTCCGAACCCTGACTTCGGACCGTCCGAACCTTGACTTCGGAGCCTCCGAACTCGATGACCCTCAAACCATTTTCAAGTGTTCTGAATCCAATTCCGGACTCCGTTAACCCATTAAGATTTCCCTTAATCACGTTTACTCTTAACTAGTAGGATTAATGAATTGATTAATACTTAATCACTAATTTTGGGTACGGGCTACTACATTCTCCCCCACTTAAGATGTTTCGTCCTCAAAAACAGATCTTAAGTACTGAATGTAAAACAGAAATCAGAAACATTATTTATTCCAGTCAAACGCTTACAGAGTTTACAACTGAATACAACTTAAACCGAAATTAAAACAACTCAGGATGGTCTTCACGCATCATGTCCTCAAGTTCCCAAGTAGCTTCTTCGGTGCCTCGGCGCTGCCACTGAACTAAAACCAGAGGAATGACTTTGTTCCGCAAAACCTTATCCTTATAATCCAGGATACGAATAGGTTTCTCAACATAGGTCAAATCCTTGCTCACCTGAACCTCAGACCGCTGCAGAATATGAGACTCATCCGCCACATACCGTCGCAACAGAGATACGTGGAACACGTCGTGAATACTGGAAAGATGCGGTGGCAAAGCTAGTCGATAAGCCAAATCGCCAATGCTCTCCAAGATCTCAAACGGACCGATAAATCTGGGAGACAACTTGCCCTTAAGGCTAAATCTGAGAATTTTGCGAAAAGGTGAAAAAACACTTTCTCCCCGACATCGAACTGCAAAGGCCTACGCTTAGTGTTAGCATAGCTGGCCTGACGATCCTGTGCAGTCTTAATCCGTTTTTTGATTTGATCAACAATGTCTACCGCCTGCTGGATAAACTCTGGTCCCTCAGCCTGTCTCTCCCCCACTTCTTCCCAGAAGAGTGGAGTACGACAACTTCACCCATACAACGCCTCAAAAGGTGCCATCCCAATATTAGTATGATAGTTGTTGTTGTACGCGAACTCGATCAATGGCAAATGATCCTGCCAGGCTGAACCAAAATCCATGACGCACGCTCTAAGCATATCCTCCAAAGTACGGATAGTGCGCTCTGACTGACCATCAGTCTCCGGATGATAGGCAGTACTCAAACTGAGAGTAGTACCCATCGCACGCTGAACACTCCCCCAGAATCTAGAAGTAAACCTGGGGTCTCGATCGCTGACAATGCTCACAGGCACTCCATGAAGTCGAACGATCTCCTGAATGTACAACCGAGCCATACGATCCACATTGTACTCCCGGCTATAGGCAATGAAATGCGCTGACTTGGTGAGTCGGTCCACCACAACCCAGATAGCATCACAGTTCCTCGGGGATACCGGAAAATGGGTCAAAAAGTCCATTGTAATAAACTCTCATTTCCATTTAGGAATAGGCAGACTGTGAAGCAATCCTCCAGGTCGTCGGTGCTCTGCCTTGACCTGTTGACACACCAAACATCTCGAAACAAACTGATAAACACTGCGTTTCATTCCCTTCCACCAGAAACGAGTACGTAGATCCTTGTACATCTTGTTGCTCCCAGGATGAATACTCAACTTAGTGCGATGCGCCTGAGACAAAATCTCCTCTCGCAACTCTTCATCCTGCGGAATCACAAGCCTACCAGACAAACAGAAAGCCATCTGACTGATAATGAAATCCAGACGAGCTACCCTCGTTATCTAGACGACCTAAATGCTGGGTCTTTGAATCAGACATCTGAGTATCTCGAATTCGCGAATACAAAGCTGGCTCAGATAATACCGCAAACATCTGGATACTCTGCATACCTTTCTTATGCTTGAAGGTATATCCCAAAGTACAACAGTCACTGATCGCACTAGACATCGAACAAGTCTGAAGTGCGGATAGTCGCACCTTGCGACTCAAAGCATTAGCAGTGAGATTAGCAGCTCCCGGATGGTACTTAATCTCGTAATCATAGTCCTTAAGCAAGCCCATCCAACGTCTTTACCTCATGTTTAACTCCGCCTGAGTGAACAAATACTTGAGACTCTTATGGTCGGTGAAGATCTCAAATTTCTCTCCATACAGATAATGACGCCAGATCTTCAAAGCGAAAACAATGGCTGCTAACTCCAAATCATGGACTGGGTAGTTCTCCTCGTGAAACTTCAGCTTTCTAGAAGCGTATGCAATCACATGCCCATTTTGAGTCAGGACACAACCTAACCCTTGAAGAGAAGCATCAGTGTACACCACATACCCTCCAGATCATGACGGTAATGCCAACACCGGCGCAGAAGTCAACCGCCATCGAAGCTCACAGAAATTCTCCTCACACTCGGAGGACCACTCGAAATCCACACCCTTGCGGGTAAGCTGCGTCAAAGATCGAGCTAGCTGAGAGAAATTCAAAATGAAGCGACGATAATAGTAGCCCGTAACCAAAATCAGTAATTAAGGATTTAATCATAATTACTTGGATAGAGTTCGGAAGATCCGAAGGTGAGTTCGGAAGCTCCGATGCAGGATCGGAAGCTCCGATGGTATTACGTCAGGCATGACGTGTGGCAAGATTGGAAGCTCCGATCAGGATCGGAAGCTCCGATCACCCCTATCCAAAGTCAATAAGTGATATTTTGACACGTGGCAGATCAGGATCTTCGGAAGCTCCGATGGCAGGATCGGACGTTCCGATCAAGGTTCGGACGTTTCGATCGAGGATCGGAAGCTCCGATCGTTGTCTATAAATAGAAGGCCGAGAATTCATTTTCAATTTCCAATTCCGGATTTCCTCTCTACTCTAGTCGTATTCGAGTTGTTCTAGCCTTCCTAGGCTTGACCCGGGAGTCGTCGAGGCGTTCGATAGTCGTAGCGGAGTTGTGCCCAAGTTCTGGAGGCATCGACATCAAAGGGCTAACGACGGACGAAGGTATAACTTTTGCTTCCTATAAATATTTAGGAGTATGCAATAGCTTATTTAAGGATTTTAGAGCACTTTAATGATAGTAGTATCATTTGAAAATGTAGAGCAGACTATAGGCGTGGACCTAGAGTTGGTAGAGCTTGCACTGTTTTGAGGTACGGAAGTACTGTTCGAGATATCCTAACTGAGTATGCATGTATTATGTGACTGCATGGTTTATATGTCATTGATTTATGCTGCATTCATTTGCATACTGAGCTATCTCCTTCGATATGTCTGTTAGTAGGGTTTTTCCCTATCCTGTTAGTGGTTGGACTTCCATCGATTTGGGTCCGGCATATCTACTAGGTATGGGAGCCACCTCCTGAAGCAACGGCACAGCGTTGGGTTGATACAGCTATTCGATTTGGTTGTATAATATTTGGATAAATTACAGATTCCTTTCCTTGGGTTTGTATTTGTTTATGGTTTCCGCAAGATTATTCTGATATTTGTTTAATTAAGTTAAATGCATGCCTAAGTTCTGTTTAGTAGGTGATCCAGGTAAGGATCACTATATTTATGGTATCAGAGCATGCATAGTATTCTTGGGATTTAGACTCTGCATAAGGTAACCATGAGGTACTTTTGTAGATGGCAGATCGTGACGACCAGAGTTCTCATGGCAGTATTGGTGGGCGTTGGGGTGATGCCGACCGGGAGCCTCGTCGGGAACACCGCCATCGTCATCGAGATGAGGACCGTTTCAGTGTACATCGATTCTTGCAGATGGGGCCTAAGCCCTTAGTTGGAGGTGAGTCTCCGGAGGATGCGGAGAATTGGTTAGACCGCATGGAGACGACTTTTCAGACTTTCCACTGCACCGAGGAGCAGAAGATGGAGACCCTTGGCTATCTTCTGGATGGGCGAGCCCGTAGGTGGTGGAGGCTTACTTCTGCACCTTTGGTTTCGGCTAGAGGAGTGGCCACCTGGGCCGAGTTCCGCACAGCTTTTCAGAAGCTGCATTTTCCTCATGCACTCCGTTAGTTGAAAGCGGGCAAGCTACTGAGTCTGCGCCAGGGAGCCATGTCTATTGATGAGTATCAGCAGAAGTTCTTTGATCTGATATCCTATTGTCCCGAGATTGCCGACAGCTCTGGGATGAAGTATAATTTGTTCCTTCAGGGCCTTAACCCTGAGATCCATGATCGTGTGGCGGTTGGTGATGACATGTCTTATGAGGGTTTGGTGAGCCGTTGTCACCAGGCGGAGGACAGCATTCGGCGGAACAGGTCTTTCTCTCAGTCGAGACCTGCTAGTTCTTTGGGTCCCCGTGCCCAATCTTTCAAGAAGTCTGGATCTACTTCTTCTTCCTCTGGATCTGCTGGTGTTGTCCGTTTTGGTAAGAAGGACAAGTGTGATCACTGTGGGAAGAACCATCCATCCGACAAGTGTCGTAGAGCTTCTGGAGCTTGTTTCCATTGTGGAGAGACTGGTCATATCCGGAGGGATTTTCCACTATCTGGGGGAGGCGGTTCTGGTTCTGGTTCAGGATCTGGTTCTCAGGCCACCGTTCAGCAGAGGTCGCAGGGACAGCCTATTGGGAGTTCTCATTTGAGGCCACGAGCTTCTGGCCAGGTGTTTGCCCTGAGACATGATCAGGCAGTGGAGGAGAATGAGAAAGTCATCGCAGGTACATTTCTGCTTTATGGTATACCTGCTCTTGTACTTATTGACACTGGTGCATCTCATTCCTTCATTTTTGCACGTTTTGTTAAGAGGCATAAGTTACCATGCATTGCACTAGATGTAGTGATGTCTGTTTCTACTCCGACGGGCCAATCTGCTTTGGCTAAGCGTCTAGTGATGGGTTGCCCTTTAGAGTTCGAAGGGAACATTCTGTTAGCGAATCTCATGGTCCTGGCGATGGACGACTTTGACTGCATTCTGGGAATAGATATGTTGACTACATATCAAGCTTCAGTGGACTGCTATCAGAGATTAGTACTGAAAGAGTGGGTGCCCGGTTAGCCAACTTGTGGCTAAGGGCTTTTATGACTCTATGTAAAACAATCTTTTGTTTAATATAATTTACACGTTTATAATGGTATTGACTTTATCTTTCTTCATATTGTTATATTATGATATAATATTGTTGTTTTGATAAAGACCTTGAATATACTATAGTGTATGTACGATGTGGTAGCACATGGGGATGTCTATCATGAAACACATCTTATAGTCACTGTATATTCTAAACTGTTCCTAGTCAATTGAGCCGTCCGCAAATAAGGATAAGGATCGCTCGAGATTGAGACTAGCATTTGCGATGCCGACCACGTTTCATTGGTATGGAACATAGAGATGTTCAAAGCATGCAAATGGATATTCATATGATGAATGATCGAACTACCCTATTCGGACTTTCCAAGTGGTTATCACTTATCGAGTGGATAAAGTCCGCGGTTTTGGTTGTACACCATTAGTCCTTATTACTTGAAACATCATTGAGACTCTATATGCTAGTACTGTGCTTTGACTCGTTTACCGACTCTATTGGGGTCATCAGGTGTCGGGATTGGGTACAGTTACGACACATATAGGAGTCGATGCTTTGTTGTCAAGGATTCACCACATACTTGCGAGTGTGGATATCCTATGCGATCTGAGAAGATATTAGTGTGACGAATCTCTGGCCAGAGTACATGATGTGTTTTAGGTTACTTGGTGTTCCTAGTAACACATGCGATGTCACTAATAGATCTCCAAGATGTTATGCATAGTTATCGAATCTCGAACAACTCTCGATATACCAATGGTTGTTGATTCGATCGGGATATATGGTTGAAGGGACCGTACTGTACGCTAACCAAAATCTACTGGTTCTTGCAGGCACTATCAGTAATACCTAGGGAATCATGGGGCGATGTTACTAGGCGCTCTTACCATGATTCGATGGGTAAGTCGGAAATTGTTGTTCCGAGTCACAAGGAGTTGTGAGCCCACGGCTAGCTGTATTCCTAAACCATTGAGGGTTACACAAGTAATGGATTACTAAAACCCCGTAGAGATAGTTAAATTTAAAGAGTTAAATTTAATGAAAGAGAAGTTGGACTTCTTAACTAAAGGGAGTGGGATTTCCTAAAATGACATAGGGATGGACATTTTTGGAAATCACTGAATTCGGATTCAGAAAAATTATCTTGACTTTAAAAGATGCAGAAATGGTTTCTGTACACATTGGTAAAATCAGTTTATCAATCGGAGTCACGATGAATTTTATATTAATTTTTAGAACAACGGGCTTGGCTTGTTGGGCTTAAGTTATGGATTGTGGGCTTTAAGGAGTTAGAGTCCTAACACAATTATAACTTAACCTAGTCTAGAAATTATCTATAAATACATGTAGTGGGTTCGAAAATTACGTGTGATTCAGTCTTAATTTTTGAACACTGCATATTATTTTCTAAGGGTTTTTTCAAAAATCCTTGCTCCTTTTTGAGAAAATTCGGATTGTAATTTTTTGTGAAAAATTACAATTCTGAATTAACAGATCATATCTGTTTATTCTCTACGCAAAACTTCTGATTGATTTCTAGTGCATTCAATCAGAGGGTTTCTGTTTTCTGTTCGTGGACCTTATTCCGGTGATTGATCGTGACGCCATCAGTTCCCGAGATTTACAAGAAGAGCAGATTAAATTCTGTTGGAGTCCATTATCTCATTTCGAGATTTTAAGGTAAAATATTTAATTGTGATTATTTATTTTACTTACACAATTTAATCGTAAAAGTTTTGATACCCAGATATGGAATCGTTTCATATTAATAAAATAAATTTTTAAACTTCCGCTGCACCGGGTATCAATTCTAATTGATCTGAACACCGCTTTCCAACAAGTACGCTTTCATCTGGAGGGGAGTGATAGCTGGTATTTCTATGGAGAGGGAGCGCGACCCCCGATGCCTTTGATATCAGCTTTGAGAGCCTGTCGAGCTCTAGAGTCTGGCGGGGAAGGCTACCTTATCTATGCAGTTGATTTGTCCGCTGAGAGTATTGGGATAGAAAGCATTCCTGTTGTGGATGAATTCCCAGATGTATTTCCTGATGAGATTCCGAATTTTCCTCCTGCTAGGGAAGTCGAGTTTGGCATAGAGTTGATGTCGGGTACTTCACCAATTTCTCGAGCACCGTATCGTCTGGCTCCGTCAGAGATGCGTGAATTGAAGAATCAACTACAGGATCTTTTAGACAAAGGGTACATTCGTCCTAGTGTATCTCCTTGGGGAGCTCCTGTTTTTTTGTGAAGAAAAAGGATGGTTCTATGTGGTTGTGCATTGACTATCGGCAGCTGAATCGAGTCACTGTGAAGAACAAGTATACGTTGCCTCGTATTGATGACTTGTTTGATCAGCTGCAGGGCACGTCAGTTTACTCCAAGATTGACTTCAGATCTGGGTATCATCAGTTGAGAGTCCGTGATCAGGACGTAGCAAAAACTTCATTCCGTACTCGCTATGGGCATTACGAGTTCCTAGTGATGCCATTTGGTTTGACTAATGCGCCGGCTATATTCATGGATCTGATGAACCGTGTCTTCAGGGAGTATTTGGACAAGTTTGTCGTGGTCTTCATTGACGACATCTTGGTGTATTCGCGTAATACGGAAGAACATGTTTCTCACTTGCGGTTGGTACTTCAGACTCTTCGAGATGAGCAGGTGTACGCCAAGCTGAGCAAGTGTGAGTTCTGGATGGAAAGAGTGGTCTTTCTTGGCCATATCATATCCAGGGAAGGAATTTCTGTTGATCCAAGCAAGATTGAGGCGGTGCTTAATTGGTCGCGTCCGACGACAGTTGCTGAGATCCGTAGTTTTCTGGGTCTAGCAGGGTATTATCGTCGCTTCATTCTGAACTTCTCTCAGCTAGCTCGACCTTTGACGCAGCTTACCCGCAAGGGTGTGGATTTCGAGTGGTCCTCCGTGTGTGAGGAGAATTTCTGTGAGCTTCGACGCCAGTTGACTTCTGCGCTGGTGTTGGCATTACCATCAGGATCTGGAGGGTATGTAGTATACACTGATGCTTCTCTTCAGGGGTTAGGTTGTGTCCTGACTCAAAATGGGCATGTGATCGCATACGCTTCTAGACAGCTAAAGCTTCACGATGACAACTACCCAGTCCATGATTTGGAGTTAGCAGCCATTGTGTTCGCTTTGAAGATCTGGCGTCATTATCTATATGGCAAGAAATTTGAGATCTTCACCGACCATAAGAGTCTCAAGTATTTGTTCACTCAGGCGGAGTTGAACATGAGGCAGAGACGTTGGATGGACTTGCTTAAGGACTATGATTGCGAGATTAAGTACCATCCGGGAGCTGCTAATCTCACCGCTGATGCTTTGAGTCGCAAGGTGCGACTATCCGCACTTCAGACTTGTTCGATGTCTAGTGCGATCAGTGACTGTTGTACTTCAGGTTATATCTTCAAGCATAAGAAAGGTATGCAGAGTATCCAGATGTTTGCGATACTATCTGAGCCAGCTTTGTATTCACGGATCCGAGATGCTCAGATGTCTGATTCGAAGACCCAACGTTTAGCTCGTCTAGCTAACGAGGGTAGCTCGTCTGGATTTCATTATCAGTCAGATGGCTTTCTGTGTTTGTCTGGTAGGCTTGTGATTCCGCAGGATGAAGAGTTGCGAGAGGAGATTTTGTCTCAGGCACATCGCACTAAGTTGAGTATTCATCCTGGGAGCAACAAGATGTACAAGGATCTACGTACTCGTTTCTGGTGGAAGGGAATGAAACGCAGTGTTTATCAGTTTGTTTCGAGATGTTTGGTGTGTCAACAGGTCAAGGCAGAGCACCGACGACCTGGAGGATTGCTTCACAGTCTGCCTATTTCTGAATGGAAATGGGAGTTTATCACAATGGACTTTGTGACCCATTTGCCGGTATCCCCGAGGAACTGTGATGCTATCTGGGTTGTGGTGGACCGACTCACCAAGTCAGCGCATTTCATTGCCTATAGCCGAGAGTACTTTGTGGATCGCATGGCACGGATGTACATTCAGGAGATCGTTCGAATTCATGGAGTGCCTGTGAGCATTGTAAGCGATCGGGACCCCAGATTTACTTCTAGATTCTGGGGGAGTGTTCAACGTGCGATGGGTACTACTCTCAGTTTGAGTACTGCCTATCATCCGGAGACTGATGGTCAATCGGAGCGCACTATCCGTACTTTGGAGGATATGCTTAGAGCATGCGTCATGGATTTTGGTTCAGCCTGGCAGGATCATTTGCCATTGATCGAGTTCGCGTACAACAACAGCTATCATACTAGTATTGGGATGGCATCTTTTGAGGCGTTGTACGGGCGACGTTGTCGTACTCCACTCTTCTGGGAAGTAGTGGGGGAGAGACAGGCTGAGGGACCGGAGTTTATCCAGTGGGCGATAGACATTGTTGATCAGATCAAGAAACGGATTAAGACTGCACAGGATCGTCATGCCAGATATGCTAATATCAAGCGTAGGCCTTTGCAGTTCGATGTCGGGGAGAAAATGTTTCTGAGAGTGTCACCTTTCCGCAAGATTCTCAGATTTGGCCTTAAGGGCAAGTTATCTCTCAGGTTTATCGGTCCGTTTGAGATCTTGGAGAGCATTGGCGATTTGGCTTATCGACTAGCTTTGCCACCGCATCTATCCAGTATTCACGACGTGTTCCACGTATCTCTGTTGCGACGGTATGTGGCGGATGAATCTCATATTCTACAGCGGTCTGAGGTTCAGGTGAACAAGGATTTGACCTATGTTGAGAAACCTATTCGTATCCTGGATTATAAGGATAAGGTTTTATGGAACAAAGTCATTCCTTCGGATATAAATGTTAAAACCGAAAATTATTTGATTCGGTTTCGGATTATATATCTCAAAACCGAACCGACTGAAAAAATCGAAATTTTATTAAATTAATAATTTATTTATATAATTGTTTATATTATATATTTTATGAGATAATACCTAATGAATAAAGAATCATTTTAAATAATTTTTAGTTGATTGTTGTTTATTTAAGTCATTTAGACTTTTAATTTAAATATTTTACAAAAAAATCATTTGAAAGATAACATATTATATTTTAAAATATATTTATAATATTAATTAAAATAATTATATCAAAACCAAAATAACCGACCGAAATAACCAAACCGATTTAGTAAAAAACCGAACCGAACCGAAGGAAAACGGTTCGGATATCGGATTATATATTTCAAAAATCGAAAACCGAAAATCGGACCGAACCGACCGATGAACACCCCTAATTGAAATAACTTAAATCGGGTTAAATTTTAATGGCCAAAAAATATTTTGAGTACACACATTTAATTATATTGTCATTATGATAATATATATATATATATATATATATATATATATTATATCCTATCTCTCTCCACATGAAAGGGCCCGTGTCCTGATTTAATATTTAATGATCAAACAACCAGGATTAACTAATGTAAACAGCGAAAACGAGTTAAAAATTTGCGTTTTGGGCCTACAGAAAATTCGGCATGACCTATTCGTAAATAGGACATCCCAAAAAAAAACTGTACAACACAACCAGCAATATATACTCGAAAATAGAGACACAAACCCAATTTACAAACCTATAGCCGCACTGGCCAGAACTAAACACATGCAGAGCCGGTGAGGCTCGATCACACAAATAACAATCCAAAACAAAGTCCAAAACTATCGATACAGATACACAGGTCATCACCCCGGTAAATATAAAACTCGCTAAACTGATATATACATATATCTGGGAACTCGACTCCACGCTCGTCTCACTGGGTACCACTAGATGATGCTCCACCAGATGCGTCAAATCCCCCTGGATAACCTGCTATGAAATCACAAACAACCACAACATAAAAAGAAAACAGGGGTCGGACCCCAGTACGACGAACTAGAAAAATTACGACAAATATAACTGACATGAATAAAATCAAGTACAATGCAATGAAATGCAATGTAATGTGTGGCAGGTATCAATAGAATAAGGGATACCAAATGGAGTCCAAACGAAACGTATCACAATAATCTCAGTGGCCACCCGTGCCAGGAACGCAGCAGACCTCGAATAATCACTGCTAATCCATACACGTAGCATCGGAGGGTGACAGGAGCGACCCGTCCAGCCTCATGCTGTCATCAGGAGTGTCGTACGTAGCATCGGAGGGCGACAGGAGCTACCTGTTCGTGCCTCATGCTATCTCAGGAGTGCACTAAACAATGTCACTTGCTCCATGATGACTCAATACATCTCAAGAGATCAATATCAATAGCAATCAAAGGAGTAAAGACTCAATGTGCTATGAAAAATTGTAAATGAGTGAATGCAATCATATAATCCACATAAACACATAAAGCACGTTATCACTCATTACAAAATACTGAATATCATTACATGCCATTATAGGCGTTGTAATATAAACAGCTCATACGTACCTCAACCAACACTTAATTACCACAGAAATATCTCAAGTAGTTCTCGAATAATCCAATCCTGTGGAAAAACCATTTATTTCATATCAATTCTTATTCCCATTTATATAATCTGAGAATTACTGAAACTAAGTTTAAAAATCAAACTAACATTTTCAAAAATGTATTTTTAATATCAAAACATCCTATCAATGTCCAAGTATCGAATATACGACGCTATATATCGAATGAACTAAATGTTTCAGAATCTGACATTTTCTGAAATTTACTAACAAATCCTAAAATTATTATAGGACAAGTTTAACGCATCTAAACATCTAAACTGCGATTTACATAACTCTAAACTTCAAAAATCCCAAGTAAAATAATCTGGAAATTCGAAATAATTCCCAATTAAATTCTGAAAAATAACCATACCTCAATTCAATTAAAATATAACACCTACAATCAAGGATTAAACAAATATAAATCACTGGAATTCAAATTAACCAAAAATCCCTAAAATTCGAACCCTAATCTCGAAATCTACCTCTGGAAATTTCGAATCTTGTGCAAAGCTTCGAGTTTAAGCTCTAAACAACCTAAACCAAGGTTTCTTCCCGAATTCCGGCGAAAACGAGCGGCGGAGGTCATGACTGCCGGAATCGCGTTCGAACAGGTCGCGAGAAAACTTACGATATCGGTATCAAATTAAAGCTTACATCGCGAGGATTCCAAAACTATATTTACTTTTGAAATCCGGCCAAAAACGAAGGAGATACGGCCATTTAAAGTGACGGGAAAAAATTTTGAAAAGAAAATAACAAAGATCGGTAGAGAAGATGAATACCGAGGAGAGAGAATACGATGGAGAGGATAATATATATTTCATATATATATTTATGGATATGTATTAGTTTAATGTGTGTCTTATTTATTCATTCGGGGTTAAAATTTGATCCGATTTGAATTATTTCAACTTCTGTGTGATTTATAAATCAAATATGCAATTTAATATCGTCTATAAACCGATATTTATTCATACATATTTTTAACACACAAATTAATTGGCATATTAAAATCGGGTCCTTACATTTCTCCCCCTCTAAAAAGAAGATTTCGTCCTCAAAATTAACACACATCAAACTTCTATACAAAGTAGTCAAACATCTACCACTGATAATACATAGGGAAATCGGAGTACATAGAATAATTCATGACATTGTCAAACAAATGAGGCCATTCTTGACGCATTCTAGACTCCAATTCCAACGTAGCTTCTTCTCTCCCATGTCTACTCCATTCCACCATAACCAAAGGAATCGTCTTGTTCCTAAGTTGCTTTTCTTTTCGATCAAGAATCTGCGCTGGATATTCAATATAGCTAAGGGAACTATCAACTCCACATCATCAGCCCTCAAGATATGAGAAGGATCTGGTTCATACTTCCGCAACATAGATACGTGAAATACATCATGTATCACAAACAAACTCTGCGGCAAGTTCAAACGATACGCCAAAATACCAATCTTCTCAACAATCTCGTACGAACTGATATAACGAGGAGCTAATTTTCCTTTACGCCCAAATCTCATAGTACCACGAAATGGTGATACTTTCAAGAAAACAAAATCGCCAACTTGAAATTCTAAAGGTCTACGCCTGTTATTAGCATAGCTGCCTTGACGATCCTGGGCTGCTTTCATTCTTTTCCTGATCAGTTCAACTTTTTCTTTCATCTCTTGAATAAACTTTGGTCCCGACAATTGTCGTTCTCCTACTTCTTCCCAACATATCGGAGATCTACATTTTCTGTCATACAAGGCTTCAAATGGTGTCATCCCGATAGATACTTGATAACTATTATTGTAAGAGAATTCCACCAAAGCTAAAGATTCTTGCCAACCACCACTGAAATCCATCACAATAGCTCGTAATAAATCCTCGAGTGTCTGAATAGTTCTTTCAGATTGACCATCTGTCTGTGGATGATAGGCAGTACTCATGGCCAATTTAGAACCCAAAGCGGATTGCAAACTAGACCAAAACTTAGAAGTAAATATGGGATCACGGTCTGATATTATAGTAACTGGCACACCATGCAATCGCACTATCTGATCAATGTACATTTTCGCCATTTTCGCATATGTCCAAGTACGATCATATGGAATAAAATGAGTAGATTTAGACAATCTATCCACAATAACCCAAATGGCATCACAACCGCGATTAGAACGAGGTAGGTGTGTCATGAAATCCATAGTAATGTGTTCCCAATTCCACTGTGGTACTTCAAGACTAAGTAACATACCACCTGGTCTCATTCTTTCAGCCTTCACTTGTTGACACGTCAAACACTTAGCCAAAAAATCAGAAATATCTTTCTTCATACCTTCCCACCAATAATGGGCTTTCAAAATATGATGCATCTTTCGAATTCCAGGATGTAAACTATGTCGACTACAATGAGTTTCTCGTAGTATATCTTCTTTCAAATCTATCAAATTCGGAACCACAAGTCTACCATTATAACGCAAACATCCATCAGAAGCAACAATGAATCTATCTGACTGACTGGCTGGAGTTAATTCTTTCAAATTATGAATGTATGGATCAGTCTTCTGTGCTGCTTTGATTTTTGAAATTATTCGTGGTTCAACTTGAATATATGAAATTATGAAATGATTACCTTTAGCTCGATAAGTCCATCCTGAAGTTCCCAAATGCTCATGAAGTTTAGAAATAGTTAAAGATGCCAACATCTTAGTATGAACTTTTCTGCTCAAAGCATCTGCAACTTGATTCACATTTCCTGGCTGGTATTGAATGTCACAGTCAAAATCCTTAAGCAGTTCCAACCATCGACGTTGTCTCATATTCAAATCAGGCTGTGTGAATAAATATTTCAGACTCTTATGATCGGAATAAATCACAAACTGTTCACCGTACAGATAATAACGTCATATTTTCAATGCATGCACAATGGCAGCCAATTCTAAATCATGAACTGGATAACGAATCTCATGTGGTTTCAATTGACGAGATGCATATGCAATCACGCGTCCATTTTGCATCAAAACACAATCCAGTCCATTCAAAGAAGCATCTGTACATACAACAAATCCACCTGAGCCTGAAGATAATGCTAGTACTGGAGCCGTAGTCAATTTTTCTTTCAAAGTCTGAAAACTAGCTTCACATTCCTCAGTCCACATAAAACGTCGATCTTTTTGAGTCAATATCGTCATAGGTCTTGCTATGTCAGAAAATCCCTTAATAAAACGCCTGTAATATCCAGCCAAGCCCAAAAAGCTACGAATCTTAGAGACATTGGTTGGACTAGACCAATTAAGAACAACTTCAACTTTACTAGGATCGACAAATACCCCTTGTGCTGATATCACATGTCCTAGAAATAATACTCTGTCCAACCAAAATTCGCACTTAGAAAACTTAGCATATAATTGTGATGTTCTGAGTTTCTGAAGTACTAATGTCAAATGTTCTTTATGCTCCTTCCTCGATTTAGAATAAATCAAAATATCATCAATAAACACGATAACAAATCGATCTATAAACTCCCAAACACACACGATTCATTAAATCCATAAAAACCGCTGGAGCATTAGTCAACTCGAAAGGCACAACTAAGAATTCATATTGTCCATAACGTGTTTGAAATGCTGTCTTGGGAACATCTTCCTCTCGAACTCTAAGCTGATGATATCCGGAACGAAGATCAATTTTAGAATACACAGATGTACCCTGCAACTGATCAAACAAGTCATCAATTCGTGGCAAAGGATACTTATTCTTCACAGTAGCCTGGTTCAATTGCCGATAATCGATGCACATTCTTATAGTTCCGTCTTTCTTCTTCACAAACAAGACTGGAGCACCCCAAGGCGACACACTTGGTCTAATATAACCTTTTTCCAGCAAATCTTGCAATTGCGTCTTGAGTTCTTTCAATTCTGCTGGAGCTAATCGCTATGGGGCTCGGAAAATAGGACTTGTCCCTGGCATCAACTCAATGCTAAGATCTATTTTCCTCTGAGGCGAAAAACCCGGAATCTCATCAGAAAATACATCAGGAAAATCCTTAACGACAGGGATATCTGAAACTTTCAATTTCTCATCCTTCGTTGTATCAAGAGCATAAACCATAAATCCTTCATTTCCTATCGACAATAATCTAAACATTTCCATTGCCGATACTAATGGAATGCGAGATTGTGAATCATTACCGTAAAAAAATTCCACTTATTGCCATAATACGGTCTAAATCTCACAATTCCATGGAAACAATCAACAGTAGCTCTATAATTCATCAGTGTATCCATACCCAAGATACAGTCAAAATCAGACATAGCTAGTTTGATTAGATTGGTTATCATGATCTTATCCTCAAATCTAATCACACAATTCAAAACTATCTCATTAGACATCAAGAAAACACCAGCAGGAGTAGCAACATACACAGTATCCAATAACGGAGTAAAAGCAATCTCATGCTCATCAGCAAATGTAACAGATAAAAATGAATGAGATGCTCCTGTGTCTATCAAGATACGTGCAGGATACTAAAAAATATAACAAATAACTGCAATAACTCCCCCAGGTGCATCTTGTGCCTGATCCTTAGTCATGGCATGCATTTGAGCCTGCTGTGGCCCTGGAAAACGCTGCTGACTCTGAGGAGATGGATACCTAGGCTATTGAGTTGACTGTACCGGAACATAAGGCTGTGTAGGAGCAAATTGCGGTACTGGAGCATATGGCCTGAACGATGGTCTTCCAGGAAACTGACCAAACTGTTGTGGTTGAGACTGTTGTCTTCCCGCATTTGGACACGCTCTGGCCAAATGTCCAACCAAACCACAGATAAAACAAGTCCCTGAAAATCCTGTACAATGTGCACTCAAATGGTTACCACCACATCTATCACAGTACACTCTACTAGTCGATCCAACTGAACTTCCACCACGACTACCACTGGAACTCGATGAACTGGACTGCTATTTCTTTTAAAATTGTTTTCCTCACAGTTTAAACCAAGGCTTCTTCGCTTGCTGAGAAGACTGAGTAGGCTGATATGGAGGTAAGCCCATCGGTGTCTGTTAACTGCTTCCAGCTCCTTGAGGAACAGATGCTGGAATTGATTGTGGTTCACCCCTGAGTAGATTTGCTTCAATCTTTTTTGCCTTTTCTACGGCTTTCATATAAGTTGATGGAGTTCCAGTAGTTAACCAATGTGTGGATAGTTCGTGTAAGCCCCTTCAGAAAATCTGAAAGCTTTGACCGATCATTCTTTGCAACGTGTGGGACATAAGGCAGAAGAGCAGAAAACTGAGAAGCATATTCAGCAACAGATTTATTGCCTTGCACCAACAGATTAAATTCATCTTCCTTAGCAGAATAGTATGATGGTGGTGCATATTCCTATGCAAATTGAGTACGAAATACTTCCCATGTAATCTTTTCACCAGAAGCAGAAAGTGTTTATGTCGTCGTTTCCCACCAAAGTTGCGCTCGATCTTTAAGTTGAAATGGAACTAACTTCAATCGAATTTCATCAGGATACTCTAGTCCAATAAACATATTATTGAGACTTTTCAACCAACTAGCAGCTTTCTCACTTCCTTCATTGCCAAAGAACTTTTGAGGACGCAACTCCTAAAATTGAGAAATTATTAATCGTATTCCTCCCATTTTCTCAGTCAATTGGGTCACTGTATCAGCCTCAGCCTGGACAGCTTTTGCCTTGTCAGGATTTACCCGTGGCTGCTGTTCCACCTCTAATTCCACATCTTTCGGAGGCTGAACAGCTGGTCGACCACGTCTTCCCCTGACAATATCATCAAGATTTCTAACATTTTCCGCTGCAGACTCTTCTACAACTTCTTTTCCTTTTCTACCTCTTCCTCCCGGTTCCATTCTACAAAACACAAGGATTTAAATACACAGGCAGAAAGAACGTAACGAACAGAAAACTATGATAGGAACTCAGAGTTCTAATAAGAATTCATAAACTAAGTTCTAAAGCCAAGAACTACTGGTTCAATCAGATAAGTTCAAATAATAAACACAACAAGTAAGTCATGTAAGAACAAGTAGTCACACACATACGCAACCATATTGTTAGTGTCTAAACTCGAGTGTCCTAGACTCTAATTCGAGCATATCCCAGTTTATGCTCTAATACCAAATGAAAGGGCTCGTGTCCTGATTTAATATTTAATGATCAAACAACCAGGATTAACTAATGTAAACAGCAAAAACGAGTTAAAAATTTGCGTTTTGCGCCTACAGAAAATTCGGCATGACCTATTCGTAAATAGGACATCCAAAAAAAAAACTGTACAACACAACCAACAATATATACTCGAAAATAGAGACACAAACCCAATTTACAAACCTATAGCCACACTGGCCAGGACTAAACACATGCAGAGCCGGCAAGGCTCGATCACACAAATAACAATCCAAAACAAAGTCCAAAACTATCGATACAAATACACAAGGCATCACCCCGGTAAATATAAAACTCGCTAAACTGATATATACATATATCTGGGAACTCGACTCCACGCTCGTCTCACTGGGTAACACTAGATGACGCTCCACCAGATGCGTTAAATCCCCCTGGATAACCTGCTATGGAAACACAAACAACCACAACATAAAAAGAAAACAGGGGTCGGACCTCAGTACGACGAACTAGAAAAATTACGACAAATATAACTAACATGAAATCAAGTACAATGCAATAAAATGCAATATAATGCGTGGCAGGTATCAATAGAATAAGGGATACCAAATGGAGTCCAAACGAAACGTATCACAATAATCTCAGTGACCACCCATGCCAGGAACGCAGCAGACCTCGAATCATCACTGCTAATCCATACACGTAGCATCGGAGGGTGACAGGAGCGACCCGTCCAGCCTCATGTTGTCATCAGGAGTGTCGTACGTAGCATCGGAGGGCGACAGGAGCTACCTGTCTGTGCCTCATGCTATCTTAGGAATGCACTAAACAATGTCACTCGCTCCATGATGACTCAATACATCTCAAGAGATCAATATCAATAGCAATCAAAGGAGTCAAGGCTCAATGTGCTATGAAAAATTGTAAATGAGTGAATGCAATCGTATAATACACATAAGCACATAAAGCACGTTATCACTCATTACAAAATACTTAATATCATTACATGCCACTATAAGCGTCGTAATATAAACAGTTCATACGTATATCAACCAACACTTAATTACCACAGAAATATCTCAAGTAGTTCTCGAATAATCCAATCCTGTGGAAAAACTATTTATTTCATATCAATTCCTATTCCCATTTATATAATCAGAGAATTACTGAAACTAAGTCTAAAAATCAAACTAACATTTCCAAAAATGTATTTTTAATATCAAAACATCCTATCAATGTCCAAGTATCGAATATATGACGATATACATCGAATGAACTAAATATTTCAGAATCTGAAATTTTCTGAAATTTACTAACAAATCCTAAAATTATTATAGGACAAGTCTAACGCATCTAAATATCTAAACTGCAATTTACATAACTCTAAACTTCAAAAATCCCAAGTAAAATAATCTGAAAATTCGAAATAATTCCCAATTAAATTCTGAAAAATAACCATACCTCAATTCAACTGAAATATAACACCTACAATCAAGAATTAAACAAATATAAATCACTGGAATTCAAATTAACCAAAAATCCCCAAAATTCAAACCCTAATCTCGAAATCTACCTCTGGAAATTTCGAATCTTGTGCAAAGCTTCGAGTTTAAGCTCTAAACAACCTAAACCAAGGTTTCTTCCCGAATTCCGGCGAAAACGAGCGGCGGAGGTCACGGCTGCCGGAATTGCGTTCGAACATGTCGCGAGAAAACTTACGATATCGGTATCAAATTAAAGCTTACGTCGCGAGGATTCCAAAACTATATTTACTTTTTAAATCCGACCAAAAACGAAGGAGATACGGCCATTTAAAGTGACGGGAAAAAATTGTGAAAAGAAAATAACAAAGATTGGCAGAGAAGATGAATACCGAGGAGAGAGAATACGATGGAGAGGATAATATATATTTCATATATATATTTATGGATATGTATTAGTTTAATGTGTATCTTATTTATTCATTCGGGGTTAAAACTTGACTCGGTTTGAATTATTTCAACTTCTGTGTGATTTATAAATCAAATATACAATTTAATATCGTTTATAAAACGATATTTATTCATACATATTTTTAACACACAAATTAATTAACATATTAAAATTGGGTCCTTACACCACAGTACTCTCTCCCCTGAATCTCATCTCCTCCGATCCACCTCTGCGTTTCTTTTCTTCTTCTTTTTTAAAATTCTTTCTGTCACTTCAATTGCTCGTATCTCCATCATTGGTGGTCAGTTTTTGAAAATAAATATAGATTTGGAATCATCGCGACGAGATCTAGCTAGTGATACCCTTTTTGCAAGGCTAAACTCAAAGTTTTTTCGTATTAATTTTTTTATTTTTAATTTAAAAAAATAAAACAATTTCAAAAATACTGCATGTCACAGCAAATTGGACGCTGGAATTTGCAGCTTCCGCCGCCAGCATCAGCACATGGGGACAGCAACCAATTGGCACGTCCCCATGTGCAACCCCACCCCCTTTTTTTGTTTTGTTTTTTTTTTAAAATTAATTATATTTTGTAAAATTATTATTTATTTAGTATCATTATGATAGTTTTTTTTCAAAAAACCTGAATTTTAATTTTAATTTTTGAATTTGACGATCGGCTGAAAAATTATTAAGAAAACAAAACAAAAAATTTATTGTTAAAAAAATTAGATTGATTAAATAATTTTTTTGATCAAATATATTTATAAAAAATATTTTATCTAAATAAACATATTTTTATTAAATTTATTTTATTTTTAAAATATAAATTCTATTTTTAACTTAAATTTGGGAAGCAAAGTTATATATTTATTTTAATTTGTTTGGATTTGTAGAGGTCTCTCGGTTCTGTGGATAAATTTAGAGGAGTTGATTCAAATTTATACAAAAATGCTAATAAAAAAATTTTCAACCTGAATTCGAGTCGAAACAAAATCATCTAAAAAATTGTAAACTCCAACCGACCCGAATATATCCGAATTAATCCTCTAGGTCTATCCATAGAACTAAAAAGACTTGCACAAATCCAAACAAATTATAAGAAGTCAATAACTCAACTAATAAGTCAATTTTGTTTTGGCTCGAAGTCAGGTTAAAAAATTTTTATTTTAAAAGATTTGAAATCTTCGAATCTAACTTTTTTTGAGTTCAATGTGTATTTTTTGAAATAAAAATATACTCGAGTGGTTGGGTCCAAATGAAATTGTAATCCAACATATTATTGAGCGAAATATAAGAAGTCAGTTCCCAATATTGTTGTATATAAATTACAAATCCGCCAGGAACTTAATTGGTATTAGCCAATTCTCTCTCAGCTGCAAAAATGGATGATTACAAACTAGCAATTCTCAGCGCCTTTCTCATCATAGCATCAATCATCTGGTGGTTTTGGATTTCCAAAACATCTAAAAAAGAAACACATCCGATTCCACCAGGTCCACGGGGCCTGCCAATTCTTGGATACCTACCGTTCCTTCAGCTTAACCTGCACAAACAATTCACAGAATTGGCTCAAAAATACGGCCCTGTTTACAAGCTCTGGCTTGGGAGCAAGCTAAGCGTAGTAATCAGCTCACCTTCCCTGATAAAAGAAGTTGTGAGAGATCATGACACGGTTTTCGCCAACCGGGATCCCCCGGTTGCCGCCATGGTGGCCACCGGCGGAGTAGACATAGTCTGGTCTCCGTACGGGCAGTACTGGCGTGACATGCGGAAATTATTTGTCCGAGAGATGCTGAGTAACCGAAATCTCGAAGCTTCCTATCATCTTCGAAAAGACGAGGTTAGAAAGGTGGTTAAAAGCTTGTGTATGAAGATCAAGACTGGTAGTTCGGTTGAAATCAGCGAATTGATATTCGTTACTGAACTGAACGTGGTGTTCAATATGCTTTGGGGTGGTACCATGGATAAGAAAATAATGGATAGAATTGGAAGCGAGTTCCGAGAGGCGATTTCGAAAGTTGTGGATTTGTTGGGGAAGCCTAATGTTTCTGATTTCTTCCCGGTTTTGGCTAAGCTCGATGTTCAAGGAATCGAGAAAGAAACAAAGAGATTGATGCCATGTATCGATGAAATTCTTGATTCTGTAATATATGAACGTATGAAGACGATGGCGAGTGGGAAAAGTAGGGATGAAGGAAGAAAGGATTTTTTGCAAATTCTTTTGGAGCTCAAGGAGCAAAATGTTTCAAATAGATCGATTGATCTGCCTCAAATAAAGGCTATATTAAAGGTAATTATTTCCTCGAAGTTTCTTCGATTTTAATTTTGACTTTCAAAAGCCAACTATTTAGTTTTGAGATACAAGAACAAATCACTCTAACTTCACTCTGTTATTCTTCCAACAATTCATGAATTGTTCCTTGTCTATCTCACATGTTGTTTGATCAATATTCTGTAATGAGTTGACCATCTGTTGCAACGTGAACTTCCCTTTGAGAAACTTGAGCTGATTCTAATTATATTAATATACATCTGTTGTTGACTAACGGTGTATCAATATTGGTTCAATCAACCACTTCCCATTTCAGTTATTATATTGAGTATGAGAAAAAAAACAGAATAAGATAAAAGAAAAAACAAGAAGGGAATTAGAATACATTTAATATTTGATGCATATATATATGAATGTTCAACATGAAAACTTGTAAAATCTATGTCTGACTGGGAATTTGTTTCTGCAACAGGATATTATCGTTGGAGGCACGGACACAACTGCGACAATCATCGAGTGGGCGATGTCCGAGGTTTTGAACGATCCACAAGTGAAGAAAAGAGTGCAAGACGAGCTAACACAAGTAGTAGGCCTAAATAACGCAGTGGAAGAATCCCACATACCAAGACTACACTATTTGGATGCCGTTATAAAAGAATCTTTTCGCCTTCATCCACCGGTTCCTCTGCTAGTCCCCAGGCTTCCAAGCCAATCCAGCGTAATCGGAGGATACACAATCCCGAAGGGCTCCAGAGTTTTCTTGAATGTGTGGTCCATTCACAGGGATCCTCTTGTTTGGGACAACCCTTCTGAATTTAAACCTGATAGGTTTTTTAATGGCTCTGGGAATTTTGACTTCACTGGGAACAATTTCCAGTATCTCCCGTTTGGATCGGGGAGGAGGATTTGCCCTGGAATTCTCCTGGCTGAGAGGATGGTGATGCACTTGTTGGCTACTCTTTTCCATTTGTTTGAGTGGAAATTGCCTGAGGGATCAGAAAATAATATTGATTTGTCTGAAAACTTTGGGATTGTTATGAGAAAGAAGACGCCGCTGATTGCTATTCCTTCTCCGAGGTTGCATGATTCCGAAATATATGCGTAAATTAAATGTATATCTTTTGTTATATGTTTATTGTCGAATTAAGTTAAGTCGAACAATCCAAATAATTAATTATTCATGAGTGAATTCTTATGTACGTATGTTCAGTATATTAATAACTCATGATATAAATTGTTTTAAATTCTTCTGTTCTCTATATTGTACGTTTTTTTAACTTTTAAGTACCATTCATACTTGAACATAAAATCACATACCCAGACCAGGATTTTTAAGTTGCCTTAATTAGTCGAAACATTTGTTTTAATTTACCAAATCCACCGTGGAAATTTACAGGCGTTGATAAATAATATGCATGTTGATGTATCTATATACAACAATTTTTTTTTTATATAAAAAAAAAAATTCACACCCGTGCATCCTGCATCACTCGTATCCAAAACATATATATATGTACCAAAAACAACAAAAAGAAAAAGGAAAAGAAAAAGAAAAGAAAAGAAAAGAAAAGAAAGCCCAGACTATGCTAGTAGTCTATTTGGTTGACCATATACTATACTTATTCATAAGTTATGGGTTTGCCCTACGTGTAATTTTTATTTTTAAATTAAAAGGACCACTATAATATAATCGACTTCCCCTCATTCCCCCCATGCATACCTAAGGCCTTGTCATTTTCCACGTCACTGAAACAGTCGAATCCAAAATCATGAACCCCAAAATCTTGACAATCCAATAGCCACGAGCATGAATCATCCCAAGTTTGCAAGCAAAAGTTGTTCACCTCTTCGTCGAAACACGGGAACTGCAGCGGAACCACAACTTGATCAGGCGGATCATCCCCAAACAGGCAGGCGATCAAAGGGTCGTTTTCGTACAAGCTGTTGTCATGTAGAACCGATTCGTCGGACGAACAATTTTCGCGTGGCGAAAACGGGTTTTCGTCTAAGTTGATAGCGGAGGTAGCTTCTGGGAATTGATGTTTGGCTGGTTTGGGGAAATTATCTGATTCATTGGACGGTGAGTTTGTAGTTTGGTTGGTGTTTGGGTGTTGGACTAGTAGGGGTTCATGTGTGACAGGATCAATTCCCATTTTGAGTAGCTTTTTCTTGATATGGGTGTTCCAATGATTTTTAATCTCGTTGTCTGTCCTACCTGGCAATCTTGCTGCGATTTTGGACCACCTGATTTACAAATTTGAGATTTAGTGTTAGTGCGTGACAATAATAATTGTTACGTGCCAGAAAGCATTACTGTGAATACAAATACAAGTATACAACTTTGTGGCTAAAAAAAATAATTTATTTTTGCATATAAAGAAAGATATAAGTGTGCTGCAAAAAAAAGAACTACTGCACAAGCTTGAACCAAAAAAGGAAAGGCTTTGTATATACTATTTCATCAATTTGTCATTACTTGATTTGTAATTATTGATTTATCTATAATTAGATAGTAATGAAATACGAATCGATTGGAATTTATGGAATAAGTTTATATTCTATATCTAAAATATTCTATATATATATATATACACATATATGCATATAGTAGTAAAAGATTACAAATTTGAAATGGAATGTTTAGTGGGCGAGAGGCGAACGCGACTAAAAATAATTCTCATCATGATCGACCAAGGAAAAAGGGCACTAATTTCGAAAGGTTCATGGAGCAGTAGTATTAATATTAATTTTGGTGAGACTAAAAGTTGAAATGCGAGCTCGATTTTTATGAAGAGAAAGTTGAGAAATAATTATTAGAAATTCTCCTAAACGCTATCTTAATTTTAGCATTTTAAAGAGCTAAACATACAAACCTTTAATATTGTCCAATTTCAACTCTATTTTTACTTTTGTATATGTAGTGTTCTGGTGACGTTTCCTCCCCTAAATTGATACTGAGGTGCCACCTAAAATATATAACGCTTTTTTTATATATATAAAATATATAACGCTTTAGTGGCTACTTGGACTATAAAATATATAGCCTAGTTCTTGTTGTGTCCCAGAATCAGGCCTGCGAAGCAAAATTGCGTGATGATTCGTATAATCAATCACTAAATAATATTGATATTCATTTTATAAAAATGATTAATTCAAATTGTTATAATTAATTGAATTTTTTTCTCTAATTTATATGAAATAGGGACGTCGCAATCATTATCTTTTCATAACCCCTTGATCCATTAGCCACGGGAATTTAAAGATGACTTCTACAAGTCCCTGACATATTATCACTCTCTTGTCATGCCCGCATATCACTTATATTTCGGTGTATTTGCTGGTGACTTTGTATATCTGATATAATTCAAGTGTAGAAGTCTATTATAGCTCATTATTAACCAATGAACACTTTTTTTTTTTCACCCACACGGATATAAAGGCATCAGACTATGGAAAAAATAGAGATAATATGAATACAACACTAATAGATTTGGGAACAGTAGTCATTTTGAAAAAATCACTTATTTTTTTAGAAAAATGTTTTTCTTAAAAAGTTAGATGTTTGGTTACAATAGACGTTTTAAAAAAAAAACACTTATTTAAGCACAAATAAGTGTTTTTTTAAAAGCCAAAAATTTTGAATTTTTTGGCTTCTGCTTATGTTTTTAATTAAAAAAATACTTTTTTAATATTTATCCAAACACTAAAACCACTTCTGCTTTTGTTAATAAAAGCACTTTAAAAAGCTGAACTTATTTAAGTGCCAATAACTTTTGTTTCCAAACGGGCTCTATACTATAAAAAAAAAAAAAAAAACACTGATAGATTATTTTTATTTTTAAAAATAAAAATAAAAGATAAAGCTCTCGCTTATGGCTTTGATTTCTTTTATAATCTTTATTTATGATTACTTATTTATTCAAACATCGTTTTTTATTTAAAAAAATGTTTTTTTGAAAAAAAAAATAATACATAACTTTTGACATATAAAGATAGACAATAGCGAGAAGATTAATGACATGAATTTAAATTTCAAGTGCAAACCTTTGTCTACCCTTGATGATATTCTTGATCATCTTCTATATTCAATTAAAATCTTTTAGAATATTTACTATCATCATATAGTTTATTAATTAACGACTCATTCGAAATTTATTTCAAAAAACAATCTATATATGAGTTAGTTATGGTATATGTAGAAAAATGTGTGCGAATATTTGGAACCTAAAACTTTTTTGATTAGCTGCATTTGGTCCCTTTCTATATAAGAAGTTGAACGTATAAGGAAAAACAAGTACCAAAAATGATCAAGAGAATATATATATATATATATATACCTGTTGCCGAGGCGCGCGTGAAGATCAATGACCAACTGCTCTTCCGCCGGAGTGAGGAGGCCTCTCTTCAAGTCAGGGCGGAGATAATTCGTCCAGCGGAGGCGGCAACTCTTGCCACAGCGGCGGAGTCCCGCTAGTTTGGGGACGGCCCGCCAGCAGCATTGGCCTTTGGTCAGGATAAAATTGATAAGTTTGTTGTCTTCCTCCGCCGTCCACGGCCCTTTCTTCACCCCAGCTTTGTCGCAACACGGTTGTCTTCCCATCTCCACCACCAGTAGCAGCTACTAATAATTAAATTAATATAAATTCATATATATGTACTTATCAATTATATTTTAAAACTTTGGTAGAAATCAAAAGTCCCCCTTACCCACCTTTATATACCCCAAAGCTAAGGCATCAAACGTATCCATTACTTTCTTCTTCTTCTTTTTTTTTTTTTAAAATAATAATAATACAAATTATTTGATGTATGTGTGTGTGTGCATGTGTTATTATATACGTATGGCCCACCATTGGATTTATGAAAGGCACTGATGAACTGCAAGCATGGCTTTAGATGTTATTATTGGAGCAACTCCACATGGGTAAACCTAAAACAAAAGCTACAATGAATTTGAAGCCTCCCACATACAATTATATATATATGTTGAGGCTTCTTAATTTCATTCGAAACTCAGTTCTTTATATTTTGCGATTTACAAATATTTTAATTTCAGTTGTGAGAAATATAATTTTTAAACATATGATTTTGTCTTGGTAAAAAAAAAAAAAGATTTCCTTAGTGTTTAATTTTTTTGAATTTAATGTCGAACTCACAAAAAAAGGAATTTCTCAAAAATTTCTAAACAAAAAATCGCCATATATAAGATCCCGAAAATATTTGGCTATAATATAAAACCAAATACGCAAGGATCACCTAAAGTGGTGATTGCTGTGTGACACACGCATTCGTCATCACTAACGTCATCACCCGTTTGCTTGGATCCGTTTTACGGGGAGCTTCATCATGAGTTGTGATCATTAAACTTCAAATAAAATAATGAGTTGGAAATATCTTTTGTATGATTATATATATGTAAGGAATTAAGTATATATCAACTAATTGCATTATCAATTTCAAGAAATATTTTAATTGTTATATATTATACGTTCATCTAAAATGATAAATTTGTAGGTATTTATATATATTTTTTCTTTCATATATAGGACATTAATGTAATTGATTCGTGCATGTTTGTTGCAAAGAATAATCTGATCGTCAGCTTCTCAAAAAAAAAATAATAATAGTCTGATCGTCAAAAAATAAAAGAAAAACGAAAATTTTCAGCAATAATACGAACCATTTCATAAATAAAATTGACTGGGCCCAAAAAATATGTTTAAGAAAAAGAAAAAAAAAACACTATGGATCGCTGGGTGTCCCCACGAAATCCATTTGATACTCGGCTCATACTGTGGATTCAAAAACCATGTATAAATTAGTTCCAAAAAAAAAACCATGTATAAATATGATTTTTTCTGTAAATAACAACATATTTTCTGCATGAATTAGCTAATATAGGTGTATTTGTATTTTCACCTATCCACTACATATAGGTGTAAAATCTTGAAAAAAATATGAATTTATTTATCTACGAAAGCATATAACATAAGAATATATATGGAAAATTTGGATATACCTTTAACTTGAAATATAGTGATAAAATTTTATATGATCGTATAATTGAGCATTTACCGTTTTATGTGTGGAAATAACGTATAAATATATACCATCAAGCATCATCTGAGTCAAAATAATATTTTCTGTTATAACCTGCTTGAGACGAGATCACACTAAGATGTAGAAATCATTTTGTTCGGAAATCCCTTCAATTTCTGAGTGATAAATACTATTCGAATTAATTAAGCAGATGATATGAATCTGATTATATTCGAGTTCTACGAGTTGGATGCTTGTATCGGGTGAATCAACATTACACCTAGAATAGCACTCTTGTTCTTTACTTTTGTATAAGATGTTTGTGCCAACATCTCATTTCAATTGGAGTCCAACAGTATTTTTTTTTTTTTTATCTTGCAATGTAATGTTCGCATGAAACATCTTATACAAAGACACTGAGAGTTTTTACTTCTGATATAAGTAGGCTGGGTTTTCGGTATATCATATCAAAAATACCACAAGTACCGATACCGATACCGAAATTTCGAAATTTTGGTATTTAAAAAATTCATACTGATATCTAACAGATATCGAAAAAATGTCTGTATATCGAAAAAAAATTTGGTACGGTACGGTATCCCAGCCCTTCATATAACATAGATTCAATCGACTGCATCTCAATACATGCAAAATTAAAATGCCTCGACTTGGTACACTGGATGGAGTCAAAGGCTTTAACTAAATACATTGAAAACCGAGTGAAATCGATCATTTGGTAGTTATAAGTTACATTGAAATCAATTTATTAGTGAAATGAAAAAAAAAATATAGTTCTTTTGGGGGAATAAATGAAGCAAAAGTCTTTGCCAGCTAATATGATCCGGTTTTTTGCTGATTAGGCCAGTGATAATATTCTAATACTAATATTTTCACGTTGAAAATCATAATTGGCATCAAATCTGGTCTCCCGATCAAAACAAATTTCCGGATTTTTCCATCAATTTTCAATTTCTAAATTTTATAGAGAACCGGCCGTGTACTGTGTCACTACTGTCCTTGGAAAATTTAAGTATTTGTGTAAACCAAATTGCCTTTGTACATGAAATTTGTACAAGTTATTTGAATGATGTTACGAGCGGTAGCTTAAACTGCATTTTCGCAATACGTGTCTTATATAGAGGATTGATTTTAGTCACATTGAACAGATTATGGCCATTAAATTGTTTTATCATTTGTGATTTGGACACAAATTGCAATAAATTATGTTATCTGAGGCTTAGAATGGTGGCAGGTAATAATTCCAACAATTTGGTCTTTGACTTTGAGGAACTACCTGGGTTCGCTTTGTTTTTTTTTAATATACATATTATTCATGATGCGAACTCAAACTCGATCGAGAACTATTAATTTCATGAAATTTTTTTCTATCTGTATTGTTGCAGAGTTGAACTTGATTATTATTTTAGTCTTAAATTCTGAACTATATATTATTAGTTATTGGGATATGGTAGTGTCATAGTGTCTGTCAGTGAATTGAGAGAGTATGGGAAAAAAAGAAGGATTTTGGTGATAAAATCGACGATATTGTAAAATTTCGACATAATTTTTCGTAAAGCATAGGTTAGATAATAAAATAATAAGAAATAGATTAACATCAATAAAATTTTGATTGTGGTGAAAGTAAGATGGATTTGGTGGACGGAATGATTTTCCTGACATGTATTAAAGCGTAGGTTTGACAAATCGAAAGAAAAACGTGTTAAAGATATCAAGCGACTCCCGTTAATATTAGAAACAGCATAAGTTACAAATACATTTATTATATATCAATAATGTACAATCAAGTCAACCTGTTTTACAGATATAGATCTATATAACTGTCTTATAAGAGACCTACTCAATATATTTATGATATTTTTATGTAAGACTGTAGCTATGATGTACAATATATCACGATTGTAAAATGTATTGTTCATTCGAAAACAAGATCAACCCCCTGCATTATAGTCTCTAACATCATGATATTGTAAAACGTATTTACAAAAATAAAATTACCATTGTTTTTCCTTTTGAAATAATTAGGAAAAAAAAGAAGTAGATAGTTATCAAATTGTCCATTTACCTTGTAGTTTCCTGGGCTGCCCCCATAACTCAAAGCAAAATATTGACAAATAAATTATATAAATTAACTAATGTTAAGCTTTTATTAACTAGCACGTTACATGCTAATCCTGAAGTCATCAGGTTAATCCCCATTAGCAAGAAAAGTTTCATTCTCCATCTCAAAGGCAAAACTACATCATTATGTCTTAGGAACTATCAATCACACAATTTAATGGGACTCGCTGGCAGGCAAATCAGTATTTTGTGGTGTACCAATATTTCTCCAAACATTTCGGCAATTTTGTTGAGTGAAAACAATAAATGATCGTAGCATGACCGACAGTCGAATAAAATTGTCTGAAAAAAATTAATAAATAATAGTTGTAAAAAATTTCAAATTTCATTAATTAAATATATTCTAATTAAACATACCCGTAAATGGAATTATTCCTGGAATGTGACAAAATATTGTCCACATATGAGCATTAAGCGCCTCCTGTAAAGATGACGGAATTTGGGTGTAATCTCATCGTCACATGGAATTTGGCGCTAATTATAATGGAGTGGTCATTGAAAATTTAAGTACAATTAATTATATCTTCGGCCAATACCTAAAATCAACTTTTGAAAGGTTATTATCACAATTAACATGGAGTTGTCGGCCAACTTAAAGACTTTAAACAAGTTTTAGGAGTACTTACAAAGTTAACTCCATAGTTAATGGACTAATGACAGGACTTGGAGAAGATCCATGGTCTTTTCTTGAAGTTAATGATATATATATTGCTTCTTTTCGTCTCACAAAGAAGACATAAGAATGAATTTTTTTTTATGTTATATCTAGATCAATTTACCTAGTGAAATTATGTATGCCTTTTTCAGATAATTCTATTCCGAAATTAATATATGGATCTGCGCTTATAAACAGAGTCTTTGGTGTGATGTTTTGGGTCCTAATAATGGGTTAATGCTTGTTAAGTCGATAATGTCCATATATGTGTGTGTGATAAATTGGCGTCCAAGTAAAATAAATGCATAAATATGGTCTGTGGTGAATGGGGTAAAATTTATTAGACAATATACTGATATAGTGTAAGCTTAATCTTGTTTTGGATTGACCGTCACATTTTTCTATTCTTATAAATAACGATAAAAAGTACTGTGACAAGCAATGGTCACGGGACTGCGGTAGGAACATAGTCTAAAATTGAAATTGTATAATTTACTGATTCTAAAAACAAATATTCAACTGTTCGAGATAAATTTTTTTAAAAAAAAGACACTGCAAAGTCTTTCAAATTATTATCCGTTACATAAAAATTGAGAGAAGATGATTGGATTGATTTGTTTCATTTTTCGAAATGATCGGTAAAGTTGATGTGCTTGGTGGTGGACTTTTATTCCAATAGCTTTTTTTAACCATTGGAAGAAGTCAAGTGTACTCATAATTACCACGTACATTTCATTCTTGATTTCCCCACGGCCTTTGCGAATATGACTCTGGAATTGAGTTTGGTGCGTCGGCCACAATTTTATATAATGTGTCACTTCCACAATAATTAGATTTTCTACGGTGTATCTCATAACGTATTTGGTTTTTCCTCTCGTTTGTAATTTGTCTAGCTGAATGGTGAAATTCTTGTTGGTTATAAGCTTGAATCAAACCATCTCCTTCAATAAATTTGCAAGTTACTTTAAAAATAAATAAATTCTATGTTGTCAAATTTAAATCTCTAAATTTCTAACATATGTGATGTAATTAAAACATAAGTTCCACATGATTTAATGATTTTGCGAATGAAAAGAACATAACCCAACTTCGTGAATTGTCAGTGGCGTCGATGTATCGGATCGGGCATATTCGTAACTCGGACGATCCAAAGAAATTGCAGTAAGATTTCAAACCATGTTATATCTGAAACGTTACCAATTAGTCCTTTTTAACTAAAAATCGAAATGGATCAATCCAGGTTCGAGTTAACTAGTATATATTATTTATTTTAATAAAAATAACATTAAGATAAAAAGTTGAAAATATGACAAGAAATTATTCATATATGAAATATCTCGACATGTGTTTTTTATCTCTAAACCAGACCACCTCACCCAGCATAGATACCGTATATAAACGTACATCCATCATTTTAAGGGGAAGGGGTGCTATAAAGTATAAACTGGAACGACTCGACTCGTGACCTGATCTATTCGACGGCTCGTGTGGCACATGCTAAATCTACATCGAATTATATCGAGCTTGACTCGCAAACTCAAGCTTTACGAAAAGTTAACAATTGATGCTGGAAACAAATTTCATACATCAATATAATTATCAAGCCACGCAGGGAAATTAACATGGAATCGAATACAATATTCCGCAATAGCACTGATTAATGTATCTCATCTTATCATAGCAAATTAAATTACAATAAAGTGTTCACTCAATAGAGAAACATAGTAGCCGAAACCATGAGTAGGAGGAGGGCTGGCATTCCAGTCCATGAAATTCTGTCCACGCCATTCTTTTTATCAGGTGTCCCTGCATGCAGTCACAATTAGCATAAATTAAAACTCTCTGATTGTTATTTAACTTAATTAAATTTTCTTCTAATCTGTTACCTATATCAACATTTTATATCATCAAAATGGTGGATTCCAAAACCTACTCAGCCAGACAAATTAATAACATCTGACTGTACGCATCTAAAGAAATATAAATTCATGGATTTGAAAATAAGCAGAAAAAATTGAGTATACTTCCTCTCTGAAGATTCGAAATCATCTATTCTCATATTCTTCCATCCAACACATAACATGCATCAGACCCAATTAAAATTCCTCGATTTTTAGCATGTTCTTCCCGATCAAATGACATAAAATGAGTGTTTCTTTAAGTATATATCAGTGTTCGAAAATTCGGCCTAGGCGCCCCCTAAGCGCTAGTCGGCCCCTGGCCGCACCGGAAAAGTGATAATCGGCCGCCCTAGGCGTCGGCGGCAGTAGGCGGCCATAGGCGCGCCTTATCGGGCTGTGCGGGAAGATGCACGTTCAGGTTTTTTTTTGGGCTTTTAGGTTTTTTTTTGCTTTTAAGTTTTTTATTGAGCTTTTAATTAAAAGCCCAATAAAAAAAATGAAAGCCAATGAGGCCTCAAACTAAAGTCCAACAAGCCAAAATAACTTGTTGGCTTGCCCTAACCATCTTCATCCTCATTTGAGAGGAATCCAACGAAGAGGCCAGAGTCAAGAGAAAATAGAAAAGGTTTTTACCCAGACCAATCTTCATCTTCATTTGATGTACTTCTGATTTCTGAACAAAGAAAAGAAGCTATATACTTGAAATCATTTTTAAATTTGATGTTTTTTTTTGTGTTGGAGTTATATAATGTGATTTTTTTTGTTATACCGCGGAATTCGCCTAGCGGCGCCTAGTCCCCGCCTAGGCGGCACCCGACCAGCGCCTAGCGAATTTTAGAACCTTGTTATATATATATATATTAGATCAATTCAAGTTATATGGGCTTATATGCGAATAATTATGTATTGTGGACGGTCTCTTAAGTTAAGTCCAAACTAAAGTGATGAATTAAAGTTCTCAGTTATTGGGCTTTAATGTATGTGATACTTTGATGTGTAGACATAGCAATTTATTTATTTGGCCATGTGAGTTAACTGTTTTCGTAAAACAGTCTACGGTAACTCAGGTTGTACTTGGACGGGTGAGGGCCTGATCATGACAATAATATAAAAAACAATTGCATATATAGGTATAGAAAACCTCGGTTACGAATTTAATTTCAAACTGAAGGCGCTCAATTAAAAAGAATAATAATAATAATAGATAGTGAGAAGAAGCAAGGTAACTAACAGTTACCTGGAGGTGGAACAGCGGAAGCACCTGGAGCTAAAGCTGCCGAGACAGAAGAAACCAAAACCACTTTCTATTAGTCCACAATTACAATCCAATTCAAATTAATTACTTTAAACCAGTTTCTAATGCTTGTCGTTTATGATAATAATTCGCAGCAAAAGTCGATCGAGTAATAATATACCAAAACCTCGCATATATTTAATATCATTTAACAAACGATCCACCGAATCATCTATAAATTAGCAAATTGGAACACTTTGTCGCAAATATACCAATGAAATTGAGCATGACATGCAGATGAAATTCATTAGGTAACCATAAACGCCATTGATCAAGATTTAGTGTGATTGATAGCGAACGAGGGCGGGGATATCGTATCAATGAAAATTATTGTAAAAATATAACTTGTACGTACAATTCCAAGAAAAACATAGAACTTACGAACATCAGTTTGCCAAAACATATCATTATTTTCATTGCTTTGGTCTTTTTGACTGGTCAAAGTTATATCTTGTAGTCATGTATCTTGTTGGTAGCATATTAATATGTATAGAACTCGTTTTATCAAATCTCGTTTTTTTTTCACATAATTTATTGAATCAAATCATTAATTATTTATATTACATGAATTCAATCATTGAATTTAAATTAGTATATTACTCATTATAAATAATATTATTAATATTTTATTTATTATTAAAAAAACAAAACGATAATTTATCATTTTTATATAAAATTTAATCAATCAAATCAAATAAACTATGAATCAAATATTATATTTACTATCATTTTTTTTATTATTATTAAATATAGTATTTAGCTATGTATTATTTATGTATTATTTATATAATCAAGCCTACAAACAGTACCTTAATTCGATATATATCACCAAATATTTAAGTGTAGGTAGATATGACGCCTCGTCAACAAGCTAGCAACTAGCAAGTCAATTTAATTTCCAAAATTTCCGGTGTTTAACAAAAATTTACTAATTAAATCAATTTCACAGTGAATAATTATATTATATAACTTTCAAAAGGCTCAAAGAGCTAGTCAAGAATTTGAACTAGACGCGATTGCATTTGAAATTACGTAATGTCTGTAATTTATTTTGGAAAGAGATTTTTTTTTTTTTTTAAAAAAAAAAGAAGAGATAATTTTGTAATTTTAAAACGGGGACTCGTACGTACCGTTGCAGGCGGTGACGTCATTAGGGAGATTACAGCGTTTGGGAAGGGCGAGGGCTTGTTGAGGGTCGATCCCCAAAGCACGCAATCCCCCAGGCTGGTTGTAAATCTTGCACAGGCAATCCAGCTGAGTGGTCACCACTGTTTTCATTGCGTCGCAGCAATCTGCCCCCGGTGTGGTCGTGCTGTTCAGGTACTGTCCACACAGCGCCAGCTTCGAAACACAATCAGTCGACTGACCCTCCGCCACTCTGCTGGCGGAGACCACCACCAGCACCACCGCCAAGACCATGGTACTCGTAATTCTTGCCATCTTCTACTTGCTAGTAAAGAAAGAAAAAAGAGGGTACTGTTGGGGTGTTTGCTATTTGGTGGGTTCCGTCGTCTGAAATTAAAGTGGGAAATGGAAGAATTTAAGATGATCGGGATTATTCGTATGGATCCATCTAGTCAATGATTTTATTTAATGTTTGGACAGCCTGGGATACTGTGGGGTACGCGTCAATTGCTTCCTCTTCTCTTTTTTTAGTCAAATCACAGTTGTCTCCGGATCATCGGTATGCATTAATAATAATATAAATTAATTCAGTCATATAAAACTATATAACAATAAGAGCATCAAATCTCATGTGAGGTGGCCTATCCGATATTATTAATGTTCAATATATAATCATGTAATATTATAAAAATCGAATGATGAGACGATTATTCATGATTGGGTAGTTATACAAGATGTTCATCGTATTTATATATTCAACTATAAATCATTTCATCCTCACATTCTCACAACTAACTAACCCGAGGCAGCATTTATTATATTCTATTTGTATAAATAAATAACTCCAACTCATATTTAAATATGTGTGAGTTTTTTTTTATGAGTGGATATATTATCGAACTTCCGATTCTAATTATTTGTATCGGTCGATAATTGGAATATAATTTGGTGTTGTTTACATTGACTTCCTAGGTTTTTAATTCTCCCCTCTTTTTAGGCACGTTACGGACTGGATCAATTTGGGTTTTGATCAGCAACTTATAAATTCACACCAACATTTGAAAAGTCGTCATTGGATTTGAAGTGACAAATTTTGAAATTTGATCCATACACATTTTTTGGTGGGGGATCCAAGCAAACGATTTTCCATATATTCATATTACGGTGGTCGTAATTCAACTTTAATTTAATTATATATATATATTTATATATATTTGTACTCATTACTTTATTTTTGCCAAACGATCGAGTTTAAATACAAAATAATTACTATTAGAATTATTGTGCATCGATCACTTTAGCCTCTTTTCAAAAGAAAATTGAGACGATCGAGTAATTGATCTTTCCCAATTAATTATCTGTTTTGACCAAGAAATCGGCCTGCAGAGTCATCGAGACTCGGCAAGAGTCGGAGGAAATTGTCTTTCATTAATTTAAAAAAATATTGAAATAGTTGGAACTAATAGATGATTATGCCAATTGCTCAAATGCTGGGTCACGGCACAAAATATTAATAACAGAATTAGCAGTCCCGTTGACTCGGGCAGTCTCCGTTGAAGGCTTCTACTATACTATGGTCTATGTAGTCTAGCGTACAAAATCCAAAGATAATTGATATCATATACCCGGGATGACGATACCCCGGGTGGATTGGACCCGAAAAGATGGTATTAGCCTCTCGGAACAGCGGAGCAGGTCCTAGCCCGACTATCTTTAGGAAGTGTGATGATATCACATACCCGTGATGACGATACCTCGGATGGATTGGACCCGGAAAGATGGTATTAGCCTCTCGGGACAGCGAAGCAGGTTCTAGCCCGACTATCTTTAGAAAGTGTGATGATATCACATACCCGGGATGACGATACCCCGGATGGATTGGACCCGAAAAGAGGGTGTAACTACGACATGTTAAACAACCCGGGACTGGGGGGCAGTAACCTGGGATCTGCAAGAAAGGCTTAACCTGGGAGGTCTTAGCATCCGGACCGATACAGGAGATCGAAAGGGGCCTGGGAGCTAGAACCTCCCGGAGTAAGTCTTCGGAAATTAGAAAAGGAAAGGAACACCAGTGGGGCCCCGGCCTTTCTATTTTTAGGGCCAGGAAACGGCCACGTTTATTTGAAGTATGTCAGGATCAAATCACAAATTCAATCATTACTGAACACGATCCAAAGGAATGGGCTCTGTCCGAAAATTATGGGGGTCTAAATCACACGTGATAACCATCTTATCACCCTAAAAGTTGTCAGTAAGACCATACCCAATAATCATTGAGGACCCGGGTGGGCGAGTATAAAAGCCCATTCTGGGGGGCAAGGAGAAAAAAGGACGAACTCTCTAAAAAGAATGTGGGTAGAACTTCGTCTCAAAACGGATAAGATATTCATATATTTTGTATCTTCACTTACCTTTTTCGCTCGGAAATTTACCCATCCCCGGGTAGTCATTTTGTGATAAACACATCATTGGCGCCGTCTGTGGGAAACTTGAGTCTAAGGCGTAGATATGACCATCATCGATGATCCTGAAAGCTCTCGTCGAGCAGTGGCCGCAATCCAGGAGCAAGTGGACGCTATGGTGGACGCGGCTCTACAAAGAATCATGGCGATCAAACAAGGAGAAAAGGAGGGCCAAAGGAAGGATAAAGAAAAAGAAGTAGAAGGGGAAGGAGAGCCAGAATCGAGGCCCGAGAAAGAGAAGAGTGAAGGCATACACGTGGAGGATGAGGGAAATTCACATGCGGGATCGGCAAATGTTACCATGGCAGGGGAGCTGGAAATGTTGAAGCAAAAAATACAAAAACTGGAGAATACTGACCCGCGGGAATCCGCGCGGATCAAAAGTTTGGGTTGTCCCTTCTCTCCGGAAATCATTGGGGAGCCATTGCTTGTCTATTTCAAATCCGCCAAAATCAAAGAGTATGATGGCAGCGCTGATCCCGAGGAGCATGTAATCCGATTTGAGAATGTGGCAATGTTGCATTGTTATGGGGATCAAATCAAGTGCAAGGTATTTCTAACTACCTTGGTGGACTCCGCCCAGAGATGGTTAGAAAATCTGGAGGAAGGAAGCATCAAAACTTTCAAAGAATTCCGGGAGGTCTTTTTGCAATACTTCAGCAGCAGCAAGCGATACAAGAAAACCAACCTCAGCCTCTTCGAGATAAAGCAGCTGAACGAGGAGTCTCTAAGAGCTTATATTAAAAAGTTCAATAGAGTGGCCTTGGAAGTGCCTGCATGTGCACCTGAAACCAAAATCACTGCTTTCACGCAAGGGCTCAGAGAAGGAGAATTCTTCCGGTCTCTGGTCAAGAGGGCCCCCCGGTACTTTGAGGACCTCTTGGCTCGAGCCGAGAAATATATAAATAAGGAGGAGGCCCAGCGACAAAAGAGGAAGAAGGACAAGAGGAAAGAGCAGAAGGAGAGAGGAAACCAGGGTAGTCATGGAAGAAGAAGGCAGGATCAACCAGGAAGGCTTGCTGCTTTTGCTCCTCACAGGGTAGCCCGGGATCGGGAAATACACTTGTGTGAGGAGAATGTCCAGCCATTGCCTCCGAAAAGGCCGGAAAAATACTGTTCGATACACCGGGTTAACACACACGACACTAGCGAGTGTCGGAGGCTCGTCGTGGAACCAGGACAGCCTGTGCCTGAGGAAACAAAGCATGTGGAGAAAAAGCATAGGGGACGCCCCTGGGTACCCCGGTTTGACATCTCACGAGACAATAGGCCTGACCCCTCGAAAGCCCGGGAGGTAGCGTCACGGGGGCCTGACAAAGGACCCCGAGAGGGACCTTCCAAAGGGGTGATCAACATGATTTCGGGAGGATCCACTGATGGGGACTCTAATAGGGCTCGGAAATCTTGGAGCAAAAGAGAGGTCTTGGGAATCGAGGCCCGGAGACCAGATCCCTGCCCCGTCGTTACCTTTGGGCCCAAGGATTTGGAGGGAGTGTGTTTACTCCACAACGATGCTTTACTCATCCGAGCGCAGGTAGCTAACTATGACATAAGAAGGGTGTTTGTGGATTCGGGGAGTTCTGTGAATGTCATTTTCCAGGATGCATTCGAGCAAATGGACTTGCGGGGATGTGAGGTTAACCCTGTAAAAACATCCCTGTATGGGTTTGTAGGACATACCATTCGGCCTAAAGGAGAAGTGCGGATGCCTATTACGTGAGGATCGGGCGATATAAAGAAGACTGTCATGGCCCTCTTCACCGTGGTGGAGGCCCCATCTTCCTACAATATTATCCTGGGAAGGCCGGTCTTAAATGCCTTTAGGGCTGTCGCTTTTGCTTACCACCAAAAGATCAAATTCCCGGTGGGGGATCGAGTGGGCGAAGTAAAGGGAGATCAACACTCATCCCGACGGTGTTATGCGGACACCATCCGGGTGGATAACAAGAGGGCACGAGGGACGGAGAGGAGAGATGGTTCTAGACAAGAAGAGGTGTGCGCGGTAGGAGAAGTAAAAGAAGAAAATGAGGAGGTGGAGGTAGTGCCTGGACAGCCAGGGAAGATCACCCGGGTGGCTCGGGGGATGGAGCCTGCTTTGGTTGAGCAATTAAAGATCTGCCTAACCCAAAACGCGGATGTGTTTGCCTGTTCTCCCAAAGAGCTAACTGGAGTCCCGGCCCATTTAGCAGAACATAGGCTAAATATCCTCTCAGGATCCCAGCCCGTCAGACAAAAGAAGAGACACTTCGGGGCAAAAAAAGACAAGGTCATTGCTGAGCAAGTCCGGGAACTTCTGGAAGCGGGGCACATTAAAGAGGTACAGTTTCCTACTTGGTTATCTAACATAGTGCTGGTACCCAAAAGTACAGGGAAATGGAGGATGTGCATAGATTTCCGAGACTTAAACAAAGCCTGCCCCAAGGACTGCTATCCCCTCCCCCGGATTGACCAGTTAGTAGATTTTACCTCTGGTTATGAGCTGCTTTGCTTCATGGATGCTTACCAGGGATACCATCAAATTCCCCTGGCTAGGAAAGATCAGGATAAGGTCATTTTTGTTACGTCAGGAGGAACGTTTTGTTATGTGGTTATGCCTTTTGGGTTAAAGAATGCAGGAGCCACCTATCAAAGGATGATGGACAGAGTTTTCAAAAATCAATTGGGCCGAAATGTCGAGGTGTATGTGGATGATATCCTGGTGAAATCCAGGACCAGGAACCATTTTATTCCTGACTTGGAAGAAACCTTTGGTACCTTGCGAAGGTACGGGGTGAAGCTTAACCCGGCCAAGTGTGTGTTCGGAGTGAAAAGCGGGAAATTCTTGGGATTCGTAGTGACCTAGAGAGGAATAGAGGTAAACCCGGAGAAAGTAAAAATCCTGAGGGAGATGCCATCACCCTCCTCCATTAGGGAAGTGCAGCGGTTGACTGGAAGAGTCACTGCCCTGTCTCGTTTCGTCGCTCGGTCTGCCCACCGGAGTCATCCCTTCTTTCAGGTGTTGAGGAAGGTCCAGAGATTTGGATGGAGTGAGGATTGTGAACGGGCTTTCCAGGAATTAAAGGAGCATCTGGCAAATCTGCCCATCCTGGTTAAGCCCGAACCAGGGGAGAGATTGTGGGTTTATATCTCCATGACAGAGTTTGCTGTGAGCACGGTGTTAATAAAGGAAGAAGGAGGAGATCAAAAGCCAGTTTATTATGTAAGTCATGCTCTGAAGGGGCCCGAGATTCGATACAGTGAAATGGAAAAGATGGCCCTGGCCCTTATTTTGACTGCCCGGAATCTCCGACCTTATTACTTCCTATCTCATCCGGTCATCGTCCTGACCAATAGCCCCTTGGGCCGGGTGATGACTCAACCAGATGCTTCAGGTCGATTGGTCAAGTGGGCAGTAGAATTGGGAGAATATGATATAGAGTACAGGCCTCGGGCAGCTATTAAGGCACAAGCTTTGTCTAACTTTCTGACCGAGGTCATCACATTTGGACAGGAGGAAGTGTGGAGAATCTTTGTGGATGGGGCCAGCAGTTTGGAAGGAAGCGGAGTGGGGGTGATCCTCATTTCTCCTACTCAGGAAAAAACTAAAGTGGCGATAAGATTATCATCTTTCAAGTCAAACAATGAAGCGGAGTATGAAGCAGTAATCTCGGGCTTGAAATTGGCTCGGGAGGCGGGAGCCAGGCATGTGATTGTATATTCGGATTCTCAACTGGTAGTACAGCAAGTCCAGGGAACTTTTAGCATCAGAGAGAAGAGATTGCAGGAGTATGTGGGACTTATCAAACAGCAGGGAGAAGAATTTTCTAGTTGGAGCATTGAGCAAATTCCCAGGGAGCATAATGCGGAGGCAGACGCCCTTGCCAGGGTGGCATCATCCCTCACTGGTATTGATAGCCGGGTGGTGATACAACAGTCCGGGTCGGTGATGGCCCTTGAAGAAAGGGAAGAAGAGGCCTCGGAAAGATCCTGGATGGCTCCCCTTGTAGAGTACTTGCAGACAGGAATCCTTCCTGGGGAGGAGGCACATGCCCGGAAGCTCAGGAGGCAGGTAGCTCGATTCACCCTGATTAATGAAAAGTTATACCGGCGATCTTTTCAGGGTCCCTTGCTAAGGTGCCTAGCCCAAGGAGAAGTGAGGTATGTACTTCAGGAAATACACGAAGGCTGTTGCGGAGATCACGGAGGGGCTCTGAGCTTGGTCCGGCGTACCCTATTGGCGGGATATTGGTGGCCCACCCTGCAGCAGGATGCCCGGCAGGTAGTCAAGACGTGTGAAGGATGCCAAAGGTTTGGGAACTTTTTTCATAAGCCAGTGGCGGAGTTACAACCAATGTGGGCATCCTGTCCTTTTGATCAGTGGGGCATGGATATCGTAGGACCATTTCCTGTGGGCCCTGGACAGAAAAAGTTCTTATTGGTGGCAGTGGATTATTTCTCTAAATGGGTGGAGGCTGAGCCATTAGCAAGAATCACTGAAGAGGCGGTGTTGGATTTATTTGGAAGAACATTGTTTGCCTGTTTGGTTTGCCTCGGAAGTTTGTCTCGGACAATGGGAGGCAGTTCCAGGGAAAGAAAATAAAAGATTGGTGCATAGAGATGATGGTAAAGCAGGTATTCACTTCCGTGGCGTACCCCCAAAGCAACAGACAAACGGAATTAACTAACAGGACTATCATCCAAACTTTACAAACCCGACTTTTTGGTGCTGGTAAAAGTTGGGTGGAGGAGGTTCCCGGTGTGCTATGGTCTTACCGCACTACCCCCAGGACGGCCACAGGAGAAACACCCTTCAGCTTGGTGTATGGGTCCGAGGTTGTGATCCCAGTGGAAATAGGACAAACCTCCCCCCGGGTGAGAGCTCACCAAGAGGGAGAAACCATGGACAGGACGCAAGAATTAGACCTGATTGAAGAAAAAAGAGAACGGACCGCTATTCGAATGGAAGCCTATCGGAGCAGGATAGTCAAGGCGTTCAATCAAAAGGTCAAAACCAGGGAATTCCAGATAGGAGATTTGGTACTGAAGAAAGTTAACCCGGCAGGAGGGGTAAAGAAGCTAGAAGCAAAGTGGGAAGGACCTTACAAAGTAATTCGGAGGATAGGAAGGAGCGCCTAGTATTTGGAGGACATCCGGGGCAAAGTCCTACAGAGGCCGTGGAATACTCTGCATCTTAAGTCTTATTATCCTTAAAAGTACATATACGCCTGTAAATTATGTTTCTGCCATGTGTATAAATAAAAGGTATGTTTTGATCTATTGTAAATCGCAAAAATACTCAAAGGCCCGTGGTAATTCACGAGTCATGTAAACCCAGGTGATCCACCACCCTGGTACTCAAAGGCCCGTGGTAATTCACGAGCCATGTAAACCCAGGTGATCCACCACCCTGGTACTCAAAGGCCCGTGGTAATTCACGAGCCATGTAAACCCAGGTGATCCACCACCCTGGTACTCAAAGGCCCATGGTAATTCACGAGCCATTTAACCCAGGTGATCCACCACCCTGGTACTCAAAGGCCCGTGGTAATTCACGAGCCATGTAAGTCCAGGTGATCTGCCACCCTGGCACCAAAAAACCCAGGTGATCCACCACCCTGGTATCAAAAAAAAAAAAAAAAAAGCCCAGGATTCCTGGCGCTCGGGCATCGAAAATGCCCGAGAGAGTAGGCCACCCTCGTGGTATATCAAAACAAGGGATTTATCCAAGCATACAGAAAAAATCATTCGAATAAAGAGACGAATCAAGAGCAAAGTTTTTTCCTTAACAAACAAAATATACATGTGTAAAAGTTAGGAGCCCAAGCCTAAAAGCTCCAATGAATAGTCTAAATCTAAGAACCCGAGGGGTCGGTCCCCTCTTGAGATTTCTGCTCTTCTCTGGCGTCTACCCTTTCCTGGGGCACTTCTCCTTCATTTTCAGGACCGGAGGGTAAAGAAGCAATGGCCAAATTAAGATCTGGAACTCCTTCCCGCATCAGGCCAGCTGCCTCGTACTGAGCAGAACAGAGGTAAAAGCCTTGGGTGAAGAAGTCGAAGGACTTATCCATCACCGTCTGCTCGAACTCCTTGGAGGAAATGAAAGAATTCCGCCATTCAGCTTCGGTGCCAAAGCGCTCCTCCAAAGCCTGCGCAGCATCCAGAGCTGAAGAAAGATGCATATCCGCCTCCGTACGGGCGATTACCAACTGGTTCTGCATCACCTCCGCGGAAGCCTGAAGCCCACTCACGGCGTTCAAAGCCAGGTCTTTTTCCTGCCGAACTTGACCAAGCTCCCGGGTAATTTGCTCTATTTGAGCCTCCAAAGATTGAATCTCGGCAGAGCGGCGATCTTGGATCTCAACTAGCTTACGCTGCCATCTTTCCTCCACCCGCGCCACATCTGCCCAGAAACCCTCCAGCGACTCTCGGAGGGATCGAACCTCCGCTTCATGAGTCTCTCTTAGGGCGGTTGCCTGCGATAAAAGCAGGGTGATATGCTCCTCAAAAGAGCTGCACCTCTCGCTCTCTCGGGCGAGACTAGCGTTCGCCTCATCAAGGGCATTGGCCAGCATGCATAAGCCCTGCATCCAAAGCAACCAAGGGATTAAATAAAGATGTGCACAAGCACATTTTTTCAGGTATCTAAAGGGCAGAGTTTACCGTATAAGCATGAGAAACACCCTCCGATAGTTTGGAGGTGATACCATGAGCTGCCAGTAAAGAGTGGTCTTCCGGGGAGAGCAAGCTTTGGATTTGGGCAACTTTGGAGGAGGCTGTCCCTGATAAGAACAGAGGAAATCGAGAGCCCCAGGAGGTAGAATCCACTTGGTCACCCTAGGCGTGAGAAATGGGGTCACCCGCAGAGACAGAAGCGTCCCAGCCCGGGGCCCGAAGGGCCATAGAAGAAATAGGAGCAGATGAGGCCGGGTCCTTGGACAGCGGGATGTCCTCCGAGCCCGTCAGGTCGGTCATCTGGGATACCTGGCCGATTTTCCTCTTACGATGGGAAAGCGGTACCTCATCTTCCAAGTCCTCCGATGACAAAGATAGCTGGGCTTGGGAAGCAAGTCGAGGTGGGCATAGCGCCGTCACAGAAGTCCCGGCAACAGCAGCGCTTGAAGGGGGAGAGAGCACAGCTGAAAGAATCGGCACTGTAGACGGAGGGACTACCACGGTGGGTAAACGCAAAGGACTTTGCGGATGAATATGACTCTTTTCCTCCCTACGGGCCTTTTTCCTTCGCTCGGCTAGGGCTTGGGTTTTCTCTTTAGCAGCCTTCCTCTCGGCTACCCGCCGGGCGAACTCTTTCCTGATCATATCTGATGGCTCTGCACCAAAGGAACAAATGTTAGTACGCATACGTATTAATAATAAAGTAGTGTAAAGAAAGTCAGAGAACAGCCATTAGCAGGTTGAGCCCCCTGGTCGCTGTATGCATTGATCACCTGGTCAAGGAGATCTTCCACCCGGGTGCCCAACCCGTAGGCTATGATGTTATCGTTCGTTAATAAGGCAGGAGAGGAAAATGTCCTATTCTTGACTAAGGTCAAACTACGAGTATAAGGTTCCTCAACCTTATAATGTTCGGGAAGCTCAGGTTGAGGAAGGAGACTAGATAAGAACCCGGTCCTAAAAGGGAAAGGAGCCGGGGGTTGAATAAAAAAATACCGCTCTTTCCATCCTTTTAAAGATGAGGGGATATCGGAAAGAAAACGAGCAGTCAGTCGTGCGGCCAGGGAGAAAGCTCCTTCGTTGAAACGACAAGAAAAAAAGTAGTGCAAAATCAGAGGGGTGATGGCTAAGTTGTGCATTTTAAAGAGGATATAGGTCGAGGCCATTATTCGGAAGGAGTTCGGGTGGAATTGATTAACAAGAACGTGAAAGAAGTCGACAAAAACTAGGTAGAAAGGAGGAATGGGAAATCGAAGGCCACTCCAAATCTGGTCTCGGAAAAATGTGTAGCAACCGTGAGGAGGAGTATCAGGAGTACTCCCAGGTAGAGGACGGAATAAGGAATAGGATAAAGGGATTTCCCCTGAGCCACGAAGTTCCTCCGCGGCCCCTTGGGAGAGGGTGCTAGGAAGGTAAGTGTACCAACCCAAGGAAGAGGGCACAGAAGATAGGGGTTTTGGGTTCTTCACTTTTTGTTTGCCTTTTCCTTTGGGGCGAGAGGAAGAAGCAGTGGAAGGCTTCATCGGGAATCGGGAAGCTGGCTTAAAAGAAGAAGGTCGGGAAAGCAGCGCAGAAGCGGAGCGAGCATCGCTCGAGCTACCGCTTGGCTCCTCGTCTCTGGGCGAGCCTTTGGCGTTCGCTCCAGAGGTAGATGAGGTACCTGTAGACATTGAAATAAAACTTACAGAATTAAAGCGAATAAGGGATGCAGGGAAGCGGACAACGAAACTGAAAGCACAGTCGCTGAAAGCCAAAGGGTAATGAGTTCGAGAAGAAAGACGATGAGAAGAATAAGGAAGGGTCGCGAACGATTAAATACTAAAAGGGGGCCAAAATAATCTGAGCCGTGTATTTTGAAATAAACGGCAGAGATACGCAAAGCGTGCTCAAGAAGCTGAAGCGACGTCTGACAAATTCTCTGACAGACGCACTACGAAGCGTCTAGGGCTGACGTAAGGGTAGCGACTCCCGGGTAGATACCCCGGGAGATAGGACCCGGGATGACGATACCCCGGGTGGATTGGACCCGAAAAGATGGTATTAGCCTCTCGGGACAGCGGAGCAGGTCCTAGCCCGACTATCTTTAGGAAGTGTGATGATATCACATACCCGGGATGACGATACCCCAGGTGGATTGGACCCGAAAAGATGGTATTAGCCTCTCGGGACAGCGGAGCAGGTCCTAGCCCGACTATCTTTAGGAAGTGTGATGATATCACATACCCGGGATGACGATACCCCGAATGGATTGGACCCGGAAAGAGGGTGTAACTACGACATGTTAAAGAACCCGGGACTGGGGGGCAGTAACCTGGGATCTGCAAGAAAGGCTTAACCTGGGAGGTCTTAGCATCCGGACCGATACAGGAGATCGAAAGGGGCCTGGGAGCTAGAACCTCCCGGAGTAAGCCTTCGGAAATTAGGAAAGGAAAGGAACACCAGTGGGGCCCCGGCCTTTCTATTTTTAGGGCCAGAAAACGGCCACATTTATTTGAAGTATGTCAGGATCAAATCACAAATCCAATCATTACTGAACACGATCCAAAGGAATGGGCTCTGTCCGAAAATTATGGGGGTCTAAATCACACGTGATAACCATCTTATCACCCTAAAAGTTGTCAGTAAGGTCATACCCAATAATCATTGAGGACCCGGGTGGGCGAGTATAAAAGCCCATTCTGGGGGGCAAGGAGAAAAAAGGACGAACTCTCTAAAAAGAATGTGGGTAGAACTTCGTCTCAAAACGGATAAGATATTCATATATTTTGTATATTCACTTACCTTTTCCGCTCGGGAATTTACCCATCCCCGGATAGTCATTTTGTGATAAACACATCAATAATTAACTTATTTTCTTGGTTAGTAATGGTAACTTCCAATTAAGCCAGCTGCGTCTAATTTGGACCCTCTCAAGTCGTGGGTGTTTACGAGACTTGGAATATTCAACGAAGATGGAATGATATTTGGACCCTCTCAAGTCTAAGTTAAACGGTGATTAAAAAAATTTGATAAGTTTTATTCATGTTAATAATATACGTCTCATTCATGTAGCTCATATTTAAAATTTTTAAAATTAAATTACTTGACTTAATTGGGTAATTTTTAAAATGAGAAACCCCTTGAAAAGCTTCCCATGTACAGAATTGTCGAGTCACGAGTTGCAATTTACGCGGAGCAACCAACCAACAAATTAAAGAAAAAATTGGCAAAAAAATTAAATTAAAAACCATACATAAACAACATATTTCAAAAGAAATAATGATTTTTTTGGTCCATTAAGTTGTCAAGTTTTTAGTTTTGATCCATTAATTTTTCAAAGTTTGATTTTGTTACGCTAACTTTTAATTTTCGGTTATTTTGGTCCAATCGTTGACGTGAAGGCATTACATGTCAGCATTTTTCGGTACCACGTCATCATTTTTCGATGACATCATGACACGTTAGCAGTTGGACCAAAATAGCCGAAAACTAAAAGTTAGTGTATCAAAATCAAACTTTGAAAAGTTAATTGACCAAAACCAAAATCTTGACAAGTTAATTGACCAAAAAAAATTATTTTTTCAATTTTGCAAAATCAAATTATTTTTAACAACACTAAAAATAATAATTATGTATAAATTTAAAATTATAAGAAATTATTTGCGTGCCAATCCATCGTGACCCGCAGTCAAAACAACCAGTTTTGTCTCCCTCCAAACAGGTTACTAAAATCCCAATCCAATTCCGCTCGTTTTTAGTATTGGACGGGTTGGTTCGATAGACGAAGACTAAACATAAATTAATGGTTCTATGAGAAACATGTGTGGAGTGTGGTGGGACATGTTTCTAACTTAAAAATCAAAAGGTTTTTTTTATTTAATATATAATTTTTTTTAATAAAAATTTCAAAATCAAACATAGTCTCATACTTTAGAAGTTTCATTGGAAACATATGACTGAAAATATAAGTACACTAAAAAAAACTTGTATTAATAAAATGTAGACATTCTTTAAATATGATACGTTACAAATGTACATTAGACAATCTCCAACTCATATCTTCTATTTTTCATCATCTATCCTCTAAGATAGAGATTCGTAATCTTCATTTTCTTTTTCTTTCTTTTTTTAGAGGAAGTAATATTCATTTTCAAAAAGCTTTTCAATCTCATATGACTCATATCCTCTAAATATTACCAAATACTTATTTTTTTTACTTTTTTTTTCTTTTACAAATACACACATATACAATTAAATAATTACATAATATATCATTCAACTGACTTAATTCGATAAAGTTCAAATAAATCGTATAAATATATATTAATAATTATGTATTATATGATTAAACATAAAACAATAAAAAATTATTCGACTTGATTTTTAAAATAATGTATTTATTTGGTCATTAAATTACAAAAACACACAACATGACATAAAATATAAATCAAAATACACATAAACGTCACATAAAGTTTAAAGTACAACACAAATAAATATTAAAATTACAATTAATTAATGAATAAAACAATACACTTCAAATTAAATTTTAAAAAATTTAAAAAACTGAACGCTAACATTAATATAAAAATTGTAGAAAAATGAAATGGACAAAAAAACTACAAAAAGACCATGAAAGTAATTTTGGAGGATGTTATTTTTTTAATTAATGATTGGGCACAGTTTGGTTTGAGTAATAAGATAAGAAATACATAAATAAATAATATAATATAAATTAAAAATAAATAAGAAATAATAGTTAATACATTATTTGATTTGATGCATAGATTATAATTTATTTGATTTAATTGATTTAAATTAATAATTAATAGATGGATAAATAATATGACGAGAATAACGCGAAATTAAATGAGATAAGTTATACATAGATTAATAATATACCAAACCAAACAATGTCAATTATGTATAGTGATCCTCCATATATAGTTTATTAATGTAGCACTCTTCAAAATGTAGAATGCATTTCGAGTATGGTTGGAAGGCAAACTTTTCTCTATAATGGAGGAATCCTTCATTATAAAAGAGAGTCGGAGATGCCTTTGACACAGATTTATATATAATTTGTATCTCACTATAAATTATTTTAAATTTGAACTTTAATCTATGTAGACAAGAATATAACAAGTATAAATACTTTTTGTACACAAACGACTAAAAATCCCTTACGCGATTAAAAAATGTAGCGAAGATTCCGACTCTGAAGAAATTTTAAACAAATATTGAATTCACGCGGGATTTATTTATTTTATTGTCCTTGAAAAAATGTAATTAATTACTCTCAAAGATCAAAGGGATCATATACATTTTATATTCCATAATAAGTGAGACAGTAAGGTAAGTATAATTTTTTATTTTCATTTTATTTATTTATTTATTTATTTATTCTAATTATTGCAATTGCAATTGCTTTAACGTTTGGTAATCGCTCTGCTTGATATATCACGTGTGGCGATTGTCCAACGTATATAATATTTATTTATGAAATTTTGGACCGACAAAAATAAAACCACGTTAGTTGTTAATTGGCAAGAAAAAGAATGTATATTACTATATACAGAGTGCGGATAATTTCGTGCACGTAAAAGTTTAATTTGATTCAATTCACATGCATTTTAAATATCCAAGAAACATTGCATCCATCCTAATTTCCCAATTTATAAGGCATCATATTACGAAATCCACCTCAGATCGACCTTAATCCAAATAGTTACATTATTAATATTGAATGTAATTTAGTTAGGAAAAAACAGGGTGTCAAAAATGAACCCACCCAGCTTATATGGTTAACATTAAGCTGTGATATACACATATTTTTAGAAAGTGATATTGTTGGATACGAGACAAAAGTCAATAAATTGAGGAAATATTCAATAATTAAATTTTGCGAGTGTAAAGTGTAACACCTGACATGGTTATGATTGGGTTGGGCTTTAGGCTTCGGTCCATTAACATTAGTGTGTACATAAACAGGCCCAAAACTTTGCTAGGCCTGTACTTGCTCCGAAACCAATCCGGGCCTGCAGAAATAAGACGCTGACGTATTGTATTGGTTACTGTATTTTTAACGGATAACGAACAAGCTACAGTCCTTCAGCCGCGGCCATTCATGGCCTCTTCTCTTGGTCTTGGATTCACTCTCGCTGTTTCAAATCCTTATTCCCATTTCGAATCCGCGAAATTCACAAAACCCAGAAATCAAGCAGCTAAAATTTGCTGCATAGGATGGGTAACTTTTCAATATTTCTTTTATGCTCACATGTTATCCTAGCTAATTATGGATTGATGATTAAATTTCGTTTGGTTAATTTGGGAAGGAAGGATCCGGAAGGCATTCTGGGAGCTCCCCAACCAGGCCATATCTCTAGGATGGAGTTCAAGAAACGCCTTGACAAGGACTCCGATGCCAGAGAAGCCTTTGAACGCCAAGTCCGCGAAGAGAAAGAGCGCCGCCGATCTCTTCGGGAGGTGGGTTTTTTTTTTTGCCTAGTTATACAATTCAGAGTTAATGTGCACTCGTTCAGAAAATTCTTGCTTTGCTTTGATTTTTTTTAATTTTTTATTTAGTTACTTGTGAAGTGGGAAAATTCAAACTAATCCGCTTTCACTGAATCGGAAAATATATGACTTTTGTTAGACTTATTGTCATCCAGTGTAATTTTTGTGTTTTTTTTTAAAGAAAATTTTCTATGACATTATGCATTTGGCTAGCAACGGAATGCTTACTTTGGAAATTGTGATATTTATTTAGTGTTTGATCTTTGTTCGTGTTGCATTAGACTCGGGTGATACCGGGCAAGACAGCGGAGCTGGTTGAGTATTTACTTGACACTGAAGCCCGGGAGATCGAATTTGAGATTGCAAGATTGAGGTCAAGGTGAGGCTTTAACGTCTGCGTGTGATTTAATCAGTCATTCATGGAATTAGCATATCATGCATACTGTCAGCATGATGAGATTCCAATGTATAGCATGAATCATGCTTGCTATTATGTGGGAAAATTTCAACCCGAAGAAAGTCCAAAGTGTTTAATTTGTTTTTTCACCAAATCTTTTAGTTTGTACATTGATAGTTTTCGATTGTTCTTTGAAAAACTCAAATGTTGCTCCATTCAACCAAGAGGCAAGCAGCTTCTGTAATACAAGGAAATCATCTTTGGAGGTGGTTCACAGGAAGTGAAAGAAGCAAGTTTTGGGGGGGTTCACACTTGCGTTTTAAGAAAAGAATAAACATATTCAGAATATTTCTAATTCAAGGGAAACAGCCCCTCACAATTAATGATGTAAAACCTCTCCCTTTATATATCTGCGTGAATCTGTATGCAGATTGGACGATGAGTTTTTCTCATATCTGAAACTCGAACTCGGAAAACTGAGGTTTGCTGTGTCCAAGACTCAGGTTTGTCTCTAAACCGTGCCGTGCCTCACCTGGTTTCCAGTCAGATCAAAGAATAATTATCTATATCCAATGATTTCCATGTAGGATATAGAAGACAGAGTAATTGAACTCGAAGCACTTCAAAAGGCTCTGGAAGAAGGAATAGGTTGTTATATTCATGTGAGAGTAGTTCCATTTATTTATTTATTTTTCTTGAAATATACTGATTTCTCTTTTTTTTACTTTCATTTTTCTGCAGAAGCATATGATAAATTGCAATCAGAACTCGTAAGAGCAAGGAAGAGCTTAATGGAAATCTTGACATCAAAGGATGTCAAGGCTACTGTATGCCACTTCAATTTATTTATCAGACCCCTTGTTTCTTGGGATGTATATGAGTTTAATTTCTATAGGGTCATTGGTAACTTGTCGTTGCATGCAGCTACTGGACTTGGTTGAGCGGAATGAGGTGAACAGATCTTTGTTGACGCTTCTCGACGAAAACATTGCGAATGCGCATCAGGCTAACCAGGTAATTAATGGATGCCAAAAGCTAGAATTACTATGTAAGAACATCTTTATTTAGATTTCTAATACTTTTTACTAAAATTTTTGTGATGCAGGCGCAAGCTGCAGCATACATGGAAAAGCTTCGCGGGACGATGCTCAAGTATATAACCGTATGATCAAACAATATGATGTGGAGTTGGGTAATCTGTAGCCTTTTCTTCTATATCTAAATGCAGAAGATTAAATTTATACGTACCGGGGAAATCTTTATCAGGGGATCAGCATTAGCCAATGATGCAGTTCGTTTCCTTGGCTTGTGTCCTAGTTTCGAGTAAATGCAGAGTTTCTTAAAATTTTGTTTGTATAAAGACTTCGGGATTTTGGTTGATTTTATCTAATTAAGTTAGTAATGGGGTAGTATCTCACGGAGAATGGTTTAAGGTGGAGAGTAGTAGACATGGTTTACGGATTGAATCAAACTGGAACTGATCCGAATTCGATCCAGTTTAATCCGGAACCAAATTCCACAGTAATTGTTAGGTCAAATATTGTCCACTTTGGTCACAAGCCCTCGTGGTTTTGATTTTGGGAACCCACCCAAAAGTCCTCATACCAATGTAGATATCATTCCATATATTAATCCATTAAATTTTCAATGTGGGACTTTGGTTGATCATTCCTAACAATCCTCCCCTCAAACGAAGTCCCACCAGGCCTCCCCTCAATCCGTCCCTCCAATCGAGCCTACTCACCTTCAATGGGTTGCAGCACACGCCTTACATGAATTTTCGGGAGCGTCCCTCGAGAGCTTTTTCACGGATCTTTAATCGAAGACTCAAACTTCTTCTCCTTGAGTTTCCGAGGATTCCACCCACATTGGTTTTGATTTTGTGAACCCACCCAAAAGACCTCATACCAATGAAGATATCATTCCATATATTAATTCATGATCTTTCTCTTAAATTTTCAATGTGGGACTTTGGTTGATCATTTCTAACAGTAATAATGAGCCAGATTGGGTTGTTTCAAAATAGATCCGAAAGTGAAACCATTTAAAGCATGTTCGTTTGAATCCGGTATCTGAACTAGTCTAGAACCGGCTTCATGGAACTATGTTGGATAGCATATATACTACATAAATATTAGATAATTAATAAATTAATTAAGATTTGACTTGAAAATTATATCTAATGTCTTTGGATACATAATGATTTTTTTTTTTTCAAATGACTCAAATTTGATACGGACCAATCTGATTTCAAACTAGCTTAAATTTGATTTTGAATTTGGTTACACTATCAATCCCGGCCCATACACCCGAAACTGATCAAATTCAGACTTCAGTAGTTCAGTGTCATATGGGATTGTTTCATTTCATCACACGACAATCTGAATCGATTAACATGCGCCTAGAGTGAAATACTTAAAAAATATAAAAAAGAAAAATACGATGCAAATTTTGTATTGATTTTTTTATTCGTTTGTGAAAGAAATTTTTTTAAGCACTTGAAATGTTCCATCTGTTCTTAAGTTTTGACAAATATAGACAGAGATGACAATGATATGCGTCTAACAAGGACCCGACCTGGAGATGGGTATGTCTATGGAAAAATGGGGTCTCGAGTAAGTACAATTATGAAATTTTGAGTCTTAATAGGTCTTGGAATGGGTCTTATTGGACCCCCACGTCGGCTATTAGGGTTTATGGGTTTGTCTTAGCAAATTTTATATAATTCTTTATATTTACTAGCGAGAAAAAAAAAAATTTGTTTTAGTTCGAACTGTCGTGACATATGAAATAACGGACGGCATATATTTAGCAACACTTTTTCCGTCAATATCTGTTGCAGGAAAGAGAACAATTTGAAGACTTATTGATTCTAACAACTGATTGTAGAGTTTTGAAGCATGCGTTGTGTGCTTGTACAATTTTTTTTATTGTTTTGATGTTTATATTAAAATAAAGGTAATTTCATAACTATAAAAAATAATAGAATGTCATGCTGTAATTAAAATTAGATGAATCAAATGTTAAATATCAAAACAAATAGAGGTGATTGTGCAATTAAGATCAAATCCATTCCAACCTTCCATTTTCGGTATACCGGTATATACCGAAATACCGAAAAATAATTTTTTTAAAAAATATATATATATGAAAATTTTTGGTATACCGACTTTTTTTGCCGGTATACAGAATTGTTTTCGGTATATCGACAATTTTTCGATATGCCAAATTTTTTTTGAATTCGGTATCGGTACACGGTATAGATTTTCGTCATACCGAAAGTTCGGCATATTTGGTATACGGTACGGTACGGTATCGGTATGAAAAAATTTCATACCGATTTTTTCGGTACGACCGTACCGACCCACCCCTAAATCCAACCCATGAAAATTTGAGCATGAGTTTAAGTTTTAACAAAGTATGGCGAAGCGGGTATGGATCATGAGTCGGATCCTAATGGAGCCGACCCATTGCCATTCGCCTCTTCCTAAACATAGATGGAATGCATGTGTGAGTTGGTGTATATTGTATTATCAATTCCAGTTAAAACTGTTAAATAATGTAATTTAAACAAATTTTTATCTTTGCAAATTGTACGTATAGGAGCAAACAAAAGGGCATACTAGTTTATTCTGATCGAATTTACAAAATATAGATATTTTATTTAGAAAAAAATAAAACTTTTAAATTTGGCCGAGGTATAATATTACCCATACATACAAAAATTATAAAATGTTCGCAGCCTCTAAAAATATATATATGATTATAGATTTTTTTTTCACTACGTACCTTAATTAGTTTGTCTCGTACCCGATTCTCGACTTTAGCAAGAGCTTACTTTAATTTTAATGGTGATTAGGGTTTGTATTTGAAGAAACGAGGCATCGGGCCTTATACTTTAATAGCTATAAGTTACATATATAGGTACCACAAAAATCAAAAGAGGTTCCGTCCCGACTAATTTCATAAAATTATCAGTCTAACTCATCTGTTTTAGATTATATGTTGAGCTAGATAATTCATTATCTACTCATCTATTACATACGGAGTCGTCCATTCCACCCTTTTTATTGTAATATATATATATTTATATATATAATATAATATAATATTTGAACAACGAAGAACAGCAGATAACGATGCAAAGATCCCATTGACAGCTCTCTGGCATTTTGGGCATGCATGTGTGAACAAAATAAGTTTTCATTTGTCAGAGATTTTGCTTTTAATACCCGACAAACTTTTTATCGTTAAAAATCTTAGTAGAACACTAAACTCCATCACAACCACGACTGAGATTTGACTTGTCCATTATTATAGACAATATTTTTAACGTTCGTCTATTATTTTATTTCTGCCAGTGTTTGCTACATTATATAGCATATGGTGATTTAGTACTCACCTCGCACATGCGATATGTGTATAATGAAGCATATATATTATTGGCAATATTTCAAAAATAAACTCCGTACCTTAATTATCTATACTCCTTCCAACATTGAATTAATGTTTGCATAAATATTTTATACATTAATTATTAGAAATCGTATTTGTTATATATATATAAAAATAATAATTAGGTGGCCCTTTCAAAGGAGCTCCTCTTAACTCTGCATAAAACTCCCCCGAACACACTTGCATAAACACTTGAAAATTATAATGGCAAAACACATCATTTTCTTGGCACTTCTCCTCTTATCTTCACAACACATACCTGTGAAAATATCAGCAGAATTTTCTCTTCACTCAAACCTTAATCCCACACAGTTTATCATAGAAGAATGCGGATCCACTCGCTATCCGGCTCTTTGCATCCAATGCCTCTCTAATTACTCCACCAGAATCCAGAAAAGCCCCTGGAACCTAGCTCAGATCGCGCTCTCAATAAGTCTAAGTCGAGCCCTATACTTGTCTAGTTTCGTGTCCAAACTGATTACCGGAAAGGGCATGAAACCGATTGTGTACCGAGCCACAAAAGATTGCGTAGACAACATAGGCAACGCAGTCGATCAGCTCACCAGTTCAATAAAGGAGCTTGAGGGTATGAAACGTCCTATGAACGATCAGGATTTTTTATGGCACGTTAGCAACGTGCAGACGTGGGTTAGCGCGGCTCTGACCGACCAAACTACGTGCCTGGGTGGATTTTCGGGGCCTGGCACGGATGGATATGTGAAGTTTGCTATAAGGAGAAGAGTCTCGTATTGTACACAAGTTACCAGTAACGCACTTGCATTGATTAATCGCTTTGCAGCTACGCATGCATGAACTCGAACTCTCCTATAATTTTGTTTTGCAGGGGTATACGTTTTGAATAAACCGAGTGATATTGTGACTCTGTAAGGTTTCTTATAAGTTTTGTGTTAATTAATGGTTTTAGTGTAATTTGTTTTGTGGATCATGCTACATGTACAAATTGGATTACAAGTTGGTTTACAAATTGCATTTATAATTACAAAATTATCCTAAATAAATTTTTGAAAAAAATTTCCAAATAAAGTGTGGAGATAATTTTGTCAATTCAATTGTATTTTGTAACCAAACTTGTAAACTCATTTGTAAATATAGCATTTTCCTTTGTTTTGTGGTTCACATGAGGTGATAAACTATTAGGATTTGGAGATTGTTTAATTTTATTGTACTGTTTTATTTTAGGCAAGTGGATTTTGCATTTACCAATTCGACACATCAATGAAACTCTCATCATGCTCCCCAAAATTAAAAGGATTAAAAATACATATAGTTTAGTTTATTGTAGGACGACTCAAAACTTCGAATACGTATGATTAAATTGCCACTTAAATTTGAAATTATGATTAAAATACATAAATTATTTTTTAAATCAAATCAAACCTAATATTTTAAGAAACTAATATTTGAATGTTAAAGCTCACATGATGACGGGTAACGGCTATATATATATATATATATATATATATATATATATAACATTCCAAAAAATAACTCAATTAACAGACTATTTTTACTTTAGAATAACTCATGACAAATTTTAAAACATTAAGCTAATGTAATTTTTTTTTTCGACATAACACGTTCTTTTGGGAAAAAAATAAACAAATCAAACATATCATATATGTTTCTGAATATAATTTTGAAATAATATATTAGCCTTCTATTTTCTGTATATCGAGTCATTAAGCTGAGTTGCAAGTGGAAATAACATAATTGATCACTATTGAGTACTGTCTACTGACTAGCTAGCGTTGATTCATTGATATGCGTACGTATCATGTGAAACCTACCTGCCACGTGAAATTTTTGTTTAAATACTGGTTGTAGGTTTAAATTAACGTGCTACACTAAATATAAATTATAGATTTTTTTAATCATTAATAAAAAAAAATCACAAAAAATCCTTTGAGACCGCTCTCAATGGTCAATTAATTGTGAGATATATCTCCTATTCGACTCAATCCACATACATAAAATGAAATAAAATACACAAGATTATATAAATATGATTAGGAGTGGGAAAAAATACCGAATTTTCGGTATACCGAATTTATTGTACCAAAAAAATATCGAATTTATCGGATTTTCGGTATTCCATTTTTTTCGGTATGGTACGGTAACGATACCGACTTTTTCGATACGGTAACGGTATGAAATTTGAAAATTTTGGTATATACTAGTATATCGATATACCGAAATATTATATAAAAATTTAAAAATATATAATATTTTTAAACAATAAATTTATAAATTATAAAAAATATAAGGTTTTTTTCGGTATAAAACGGTATATACCGATACCGTATCAAAATCTCGGTATACCTTAAATTTACGGTATAATCGATATACGGTACGGTATATATTTTTCGATAGGGTACGGTATGCAACTCCTAAATATGATAAGGAAAAATCTTAATTTTGGTAATGACATAAATTTTATACTCGACAAGTTTAAGCAGACCAAATGAAACATTGTGCAAAACCAAGAACACATTCAAATGATAAAACAATCTTAGAATATTTGATCTTTAACAAGACTAAAATGATAAGGAATATTTTATCAGATTAGATCAAGTTTTGACTAAAAAAGAACTAGTCTGGTCCTTTCACATCGATCATCACTTCCAAACCAATTCAGGCTACTAGACAAGTTCAAGACAATCTAGACTAGATCAATTATCGAACTTCGTTCATACCTTCATATAAGATCGATCAAGGTTGTTGGAGAAAAAAGACAAAAAGAATAAATATGTTATTCTCATATCTAGCTGCATTCCAATTGCTCCGTACTATTTGTACTATATTTGGAAAGAAGACAAAGACACGTGATGCATTCTGGTGAATTGTCGGCTATTACTGGAACATATTCTAAACGACTAGATTTTTAAACGTTGGATATTTTCTCCTATAAATATTCGAAGATGTACACAGTTGAAGCACTTCTGGTTTTTTTAATCATCAAAGCGTACGAGTGTTCTCACACTCAAGCAAAGAACCAGATCGAATATTTCGAGCTGCTATCACTCGCTTATTGTTATATCCGATCAACTCCAGTGATGATCAATGTGTGATACACGGTCAAAACTCAGTGATCAATGTGCGGATCACACGTTTATTATCGTAGCTCGCCTTTCTAGAGCCACCTTATGAAACGCCTACTACTAATAAAATGCGGAAAACTTTTCTTTTTAAATAAAATAATAACTATACATATGCGCCCATACGTATATGTAAAAACATGAAAAATAATACTACAAATAAATTCTTTTAACAACAACTTAAATAAATAAAAATAAAAATTTATAAATAAAAATCTCGAGACATGAAATAATAATTTTAATATGTAACTCCAAAATCCATAACTCATGTATGAGGAATTAATCATAAATAAAGATTTGAAACTTGTTTTAAAAACCCTGATAAAATATCTCAAAACAATAATAACTCTATACTGCGACGGTCACGGGGTCTACTGCCAACGAACTCATAGATCCCCACCACCAGTAGGAGCTACAAAAGAATCAACACTCTCACCTGCACCATATAAGCGTAGTGAGCCTAGAGGCTCAACATGTCTAATCCTTTATAACAAGGGTTAAAATAATGCATCACATAATCATACTAATACATATACGTGTACATGCATGCATGAATAAAAATATTGCATAATCATGAGATAAACATCACTGATACTGATTCTTAAACATAAGCATAACTTGACATCATAAGCATATTTAATATAGTTGAGCATAATATTTTGAAACAGTCTATGGTCCTATCAGTAAGTGTGACTAAATCTGTGCCGAATGATCAGTCTCCTGAACCAACGTACGTGGCGGTGATAAATCACCTCTGTGCTGGTAGTAAACTATCTCTTAACATAAATAATGGATAACCACCTCTGTGTTGTCACACTACTTCAATTCCTATCATAAAAATATTTTGCTGCTCAACACTTGATCATAATCATAACATGTAAATTTGCATGAATGCATGCACTGAAAATATGTTCGTAATATATATTTAATTGATTTTCATAATAAATAGACTTATACTTAAAATACTTTCATGCATAAAATAAATTAAATATATATTTCGGACATAGTAATTTTTATGGGTTGGTCCAGACTGCTGATCACTCACTCTAAGCCCATTAAATCTTAAGGTGGCCCATTAATTAACCCAAAAGTCCAAACATTATTTTCTTAAACTTAACTGGGCCTAAATAAAAATATTTAAGCCCATTAACTTAATTAAACCCAATAAATTCCTAGACAGACCCAACAATCCATTGGCTGGCCCAAAAATTCCCATGGCTCCCCAAGCCCATAAAAATTATTGGGCTAACTTAAATAAATTATTTAAGCCCCAAATAAAATTATTTGGAGGCCCAAATAATTTTCCATTTAATTATTGAAGCCCAAAGACCACTTAAATAAATAAACACTTAAAAATTAAAATAACCAAACCCGGCCCACCTAACACGGACCCGGACTCTAATGACCCGACCCATGACACCCCAGACCCGACCCAGACCCCAACCCGACCCAGGAACCATCCCAAAACCCTAAACCCGTCGCCCCCTCTCTACTCTTCTCGGCAATGAGCACCGGCCACTCCCGGCGTTCAGTCGGCCAAATCCGGCCACCAATGGCCGGATTACCACCACCCAAGTCTAGCCCACTCCCAGGCGGTCCTAACATGACAAGAATAATCCCAAACCATTGCCTAGGGAGTGAGAACGAAGTCTTGCATTCAGCTACTTCCCCAGCTCGCGCGCAGACATGAGCAGCGGCCATATTTCCGCTTGTTCTCCCTGCTCCGACCACCAATGACCGTGAAACCACTTCCCAATCCTAGCCAACATCTAGAGGGTTCAAACCCTTTAAACTTCACCTAAAATAGGGGCCTAAGGAAGGAGAACGAAGTCTTCTTCCTCTGAACCCTGAACCTGCGTGAGTTGTGCACTAGAAATGAAGGGATTCGTTTTAGACCCATCCAACCCCAAACCGACCACCCCACTCGACCATAGGGACCCTAAGGAACCCCTAAGACCCCTGACCAGCAGCCATGCACGCCCATAACCATAAAAACGTGAGTATGAACCATGAAAACACCCAACACATGAATCAAACCATGAATACCATCAAGTTCTTGCATATAAATCATGAACCTCAATATCAAACAATAAAAATCTGTCAATAATGCATACATAGCTTATATGGTGTCCAAACGAAGGAAATAGACATGACTTTGATAATAATTCTTGAAGATATATGCGTAAAGGGCCCCGGGACGACGAAACTCAAAGAAAAACTTGAAGATCGGCTATGGGACTGAGTTGTCTGCTGCTAACCGATGAAAGAGATGAAGAATGAGATGGGGGAGGCGGCTAGGGGATAGAGACGTAAGTTTAGGGTTGATTAGGCTTAATTTAGGTTTAAAATTAATATAAATTAATTAGATAGATAATATAGCATAAAATATAAAATTTTAAACTCTTAAAATCTGTACTAATCTTATATAATAACATAAATCCCGAAATACTAAATTAGAGGATTTTTAAAAATTAATAAAAGTCAATAAAATGACTTAACTTGGCTAAAAATGAGTTTTCTAAAATATAAAAATAAAATACCATAATTTTTCAGAATAAAAACTTCAAAATAATAATTTATGGCTACTTAAATCTCCTAAAAATAATTGGGATGAAAAATCAATATCTCGTCCGTGCACGGTCCCGTCTACGCGATAAAATAACTTATTTACTCCAAAAATCTAAAAAATATAATAATTGCGGGTTAAATGCTAAAATAAATTTAAATCATGCATATAATTCACATAATAACACATAAATGTCATTTAACCCAAATACCAAAATTTTAAATAATTATTTTCCTTAATTATGCATGCAAATTTACGTATAAAAAAATATTGGGTGCTACACCTTAATTGCCACCTTGCCCTTAGGGCAAGGCTGAGACTTGGGCGACCTCACTCTAGCCCCTCTCATCTGCTATGCATCTTCATTCTCTTTCATTTCTCCACCCATCTATCCAAACCTTGACCTCTTGTCACATTTCATCATTCTATACAGTCATAATCTCGTCTAATCTTATTACCTCATAGCTAGGGCCCAATTTGATGTGGTTTTTCCTCATGTCTTGGGAGCAAACATTATAACACTCGAAGCGCACTTCCTAAGACAGTACATGGTCCGCAATATGAGTTGTTAACACATAAAAGATTAAAAAATCTCACCAATGAATGTGCGATGTAGATTGAATGAACCGATCATACACCTGAATGGTAGGTACAAAAGATTTGATTGTTACTACTCATATTCAAGGTGCACTTTTTTTTTGGAAAGCTCATCACTTAGGAATTTCAAAGTGAAGCATGCTTTGCTTGGGATAATTATGATATTGGTGACCCTTCGGTATAATGAAGACATTCATTGAATTTAAGGTGTTACAAACTGATGTAGTCAAAAATTACTTGTATCTGACACGTTGCTTCCACAAAATCCGGAGTATCTACAAATCCTTGTATGTTCCCTGTAGAGATCTTCAGTGGGTTGTTCCTACGTCAGAAAACAAGGCCAGAGGAGCCGGGAGGATTTCCGACGTAGGCACTCCGACGCTCAAGTCAGTGAATACTCAAGGAATAATAATCAAGAGTAAAACATTATCGTGCTAAAAAAAGTGTGTACCTTAATAATGAAGTGACTTGAGTTATTTATAGATATTCAGAGCGTTTCATGAGCTTGAACCTCTTATGGGCTTTTGTAGAATTCAGGGCCTGCTTGAATTAAATCTAAATAATAATTAGATAAGCATGGGCACCAAAAATATTTGAATTGGACCTTTATGAACGGACCTGAGTCCAATGGACTTTTTAGACGTAACCCATCACAAACATTTCTCTTCTCCAACACTTACCTTCATGGACGAGCCTACCTCTTAGAATAAGACTCAAGCCTTAATTAGTTCTTGGTTTATGAAGCTCTATTGGAGTCAAATATGTGATTGTCCAACTCGTGAGACATCAATAATAATAATAATAATAACAATAATAATACTTAGTGATTACGGTTTCTCATGTCTTAGTCCTAATCCTAATAATAATAATATTAATAATACCAATGTTTTTACGGGAAAAAAATAATAACGTACATGGACAATAATAGTGAAACATCTTGAATTCTCATTGAAAATAATCAATGAAGTTCAGTCGACGCTACCTTACGGACAATCAAGACTTTGTTGTCTTTTATGCTTATATGATGGCTCCTCGACTTATAACTAGAAATTAATATATATGACGCGTGTCGATATTATATTGTCCCAAAAAAATCGACTTATAAATTTTAATTTAGTAGTAATTAATTCTTGAGTTGGAATTTGACTTTAAAGAATATTTTAGTAGCTCGATTTTTTTTATCACTCGAGCACGTTTTAGATAGCACGTTGATAGTTTTATTTCATTTTTCGAAATTATTTGTCAAGTACGTATGTAACTTATAATTTATAAAGCTAATTAAAAAGTGAAAACTAATTTTAATCATTTTAAAAATTGATAAAATTTATTCATAACTATAAATTAATTAATAATTACTCCCACTAATGACGAATATTCCAAGCCAAAGTGTTAATATAGGGTTGGGATATCGTACCAAAATACCGAATTATTGGGATATCGTATCGAAATTTTTCAATATACAGACATTTTTTCGGTATACCGTATTTTTTTCGGTATCTATACGGTATGAGTATAAAATTTTTTCATACAAAAATTTCGAAATTTCGGTATCCGCGGTATCGGTATGAATTTTTTCATATCGGTATTTTTGGTACGGTATACCGAAAATCCATCCCTTATATATATTGGTCATCGTGAAATTTGATTTTCACGTGCTCGATAATTTAATTAGTTGGCATGTAAATAAGTTACAACATTAAAAAACATGTCCACATGGACATAGACGAGTTGGTAAGGTCTGAGGTGACGTGGGAAGAGATTCTCCAGCGTTGCGGGTTCGATCCTCGTGTAGAGCATATTCCCTGCTGAAATATTGTGGGGTATGTTATGAGGATTGAGCCATGTTGTTCCCTCTCCTTCATGTCATGCCGCTCGTGCACATCCCTCGATTTAACTTCCAGATGAGCCAATGATCCTCTAACTAATGTGGAATGGGGTCCCATTCTGGGTTAACCTTTTTTTCAGAACATTAAAAAACATATGAATTTTTAAAAAGGTAGAAATAATTTGTAAAAATTTATTTGGATAATTCAATAAGAATTAATAAATGATGAAATTTTAAAAAGAAGATAAGAATATTAGAAAAAAATGAGGATAATTTAGTCATTTGAGGTATAATTTTAAGAAGATGTGTGTTAAACTAGGGGTAAAATAACAAAAAAAAAAAATTGATGCGATTTTACACACAAAAAATGTGATTATTCTATGCTACACCTGGAGTACTTCTTCCCCCATGATGTGGTCAAATATCAACCATTGGATCTTCAAAACATATGTCAATTTCCATAAAAATATATTGGTCCCACGTAATCTAATGGTATTGAAATAGGGGGAGAAACACTCTCGATGTAGCATAGACTAACCCCAAAAAATGGTCAATATTAAAGGTGGAACTATATAATGTGAAGAACCAAAAAATATGCAAACAAAATCTTTGTTACTCGCACGTCATCTTTGAAATCTTTGTTATCATGAGTAAAATGTGAGAACCAAAAAATATGCAAACAAAATAATTAAATAAATACAATGCGTGGTCCTAATGCACACGGGGTTAGAAATCCTTCAAGTTTCATAATGATTAAACAATAACAAAAAATTCACCCTAAATATATAATTAAGGGTACTTTATTCAAAAAAATTAATAATAATTAAAGATACTGGTCTTTATTCCAGTTGAATCAACGTTTAGAATTCAGATGATTGGTCCCGTCTACTTCGTTTTCTGCAATACGTTTCGTTAAAAATTGGACAAGTTTCAGAAAATTATTAGCCACAAGTGCACGTATCATTTATGTCAATTATTTCCTCTTCAAATTAATTATCAATTGTTGATATTATAAGGACATAATTGTCTACATTACAGAGTATTTAGCTACAAGATTCCATTTATGTCAATTCTATATATATCATATGTCAATTTCTGTCACGACCTTCTAAGTAGAAATTTATGTTCTAACCGAAAATACCACAATGACTGTAATCAAGATTTCATTTCTAGAGGAATATATACATATCTTTTGTGGACGTGAACGAGAATTTTTTCCCTAATATCTTAAAAAAATAAATAATTAAAAATTTATTTGAAAAAATATTATTATTCGATATATATATTACTACGTTCGTTGGATGGGGACTTGGAAAAGATAAGATACATAGACAAGAAGCTTAAGTGAATTTCTTTTAAAATTATTGAAGATAAGTGTTATGATGTAGTCCTCCTAATTAGACGTTTCCACTAGATAGCTCATTGAACCCAATTACCTGAAAATGAATGTGTGACATCCTGTCCCACAACGGTCGAAGCATTATCAATATTTTATCAATATCATGGACGACAAGGGTTTCGTACGTGGTCGTTTTTTTTTTTGTCGCTATATTGATATTTTATAGTGTCATATCATTATTTTAAAGTATTACCAATATTAATATTGATGTTGAAGCTTTCATTGTTATCATTTTTTGACGCTATATCAGTATTTTGTAATGTCATATCATTATTTTTTAATGTCATATCATTAATTTTCGATACTATATAAGCATTTTTGGGTGTCATGTAAAAAAAAATCAAAATTATTTTATCTAAACCAAACTTTAGACGTTAGAACCAATAATCAAAATATCCCGAAAAAATACTCTATCAATGTCTCTATTGGCTATACTAAAATATATATAGTGATAACTTAATGGTCGTAATACCGACGTGACAAAACATGACTAATTAGATATCCACTATTTTTTGTGACGTGGAAACTCGCAGCCGCTATTTTCGGTGTGCACTGGGTAAACCCCCGAACTAACGCAATAGCCTGCAAATTACGTTAGCCAAGTAAACCACACTAGGCAAGCCCTGTGTGACAGGCTAGTTCAAGAAGATATTGGTAGGGGAAATCGAAATTCTGAAAATTTATGGTAGAAGAAATCATGAAACAACACTACTTTGAAATAATTCATTTGTTGATTATAGCTCTTGAAAGCAAATCTTCAAAATAGCTTTTGCAACATTAATACTTGGGTGCAACTCGATGTAACGTTTTAATCAAACCTTTCATTTGATAAAATTTCAGCAGGATCATAATTGAATAATTACAATTTATTGATTAATTAATGAAATAACCGAAATGGTACTGACAACGAAGTGCTACAGCTGTGTGAAGTGAATCTTTGAACATCATATTTTCCTTAGGAATTCGTAAATATAATTGCAAATCCATTTTAAGCATAATTTTGATTAAAATGACTAAATTTTATGTTGTACTCCATGAGTTCTGATTCAGACACGAAGTACGGATATAGTTGCCAAACCAGAACGTGTCGTAAGTCGTGATTTAATTTAGTACGCATAGATGTTAGATATTCTCATCTTGTGATTTTGAGAGTGTATTATCGAGTTTAACTAGTGTAGTTCTTATCTGAACAAATATTGACAAGAATTACACAAGAATTAGGCGACAAAAAGAGTGTTTCGGTTGGTGGAATAGATAAGCACTTGATCAGTGGTGAGGTGTTAGATTTCTTCTACAGTTCTACAACCACTTTTTTAGACTAACATGTCACATAAGACTTGCTCAGAACGGTTGTCCGACTAGCATGATTTGCAAGTTATTGTGTTAGTTCTGGAGTTTACTCAGTACACGGAAAATTTCATCCTATCCCATGAGTTTTACCCCATGTGATAGGTGGAAGCACATGATTGGTCAAATTATGTGGGCCCCACATGATTGATGTGGGCCCCCCATGATTTGAACCAATAAAAGAGTTCTACCTACCCCATGGGGTAATGCCCATGGGATAGGATCGAAGTAACCCTCAGTACACATCGAAAGGCAGTGGTTGTAGGTTCTCACGTCATAAAAAAAAATTGGTATATATATATATACACACACACATGTATATATCCATACATACATAACTTTGGAACCTTAAATCTCATGATCCTATATATTCTCCCAATAGCACCAATAATATTACACTTTCTCCCAAAGAAAAAAAAAAGACAATTAGAATATAATGAAAAACAAATTCTTGTATTCTCACAACCTTATAATGATTGTTCAGATTCTTATATTTTCGAGTATCCGCTATAATAAGATTGCATGCTATCCCCTCGGAGCTTCTCCTACGAATCCCAAAACCCTTGGATACATAAAAAAGTCGTGTGCATCAACACTATACCCAAATATTTGTTACGAATCTCTTTCAAGATATGAATCCACAGTTAAATCCAATCCCAGAACATTAGCCCTCACCGCTCTTTCCGTGGCGTTCAACAACACGAACTCGGCCCTAAAATTCTTGAAGAATATGCAAAAAATCAATCCGGGAGAGGTTGGTTCGTTGTCTGAGTGCGTGGAGGAGGTGGGAGACTCGGTGTATGAGCTTCACAGATCCTTGAGCAGATTGAATCATAGCGAAAGGGGGTACAATTTTGTTGTTCAAATGAGTGATGTTCAAACATGGGTAAGTGCTGCTCTAACCGATGATGACACATGCATCGATGATTTTAATGTTAGTGGGAAGACGAAAATTGTGGTACGAGGATTGATTCTTAGAATTGCTCGTTTGGCCAGTGTTGCTTTGGCCTTCATCAATAATTATGCTGGAGTTTGACGAAAGGGTGATGCTACATGTACATGGAGGGTTACACGTTGGGTTACACGTTGCACTTGAAATTACATAAATATTATTAATGTATTTTGGAAAGATTTTTTTCAAATCAAGTGTTAGGATAATTTTGTAATTTCATGTGTAGTGTATAACCCAATGTGTAACTAAATGTGTACATGTAGCATTTTCCTTGATGAAATTATTTCCTTGATGAAATTATGCTCTCTGGACATGTTTCGAGTTAATGCCTACAAATTTTCCATATATATATATATATATATATATATATATATATAGTGTACTTACGTGTGAAGTATTTTGTTTGTTTATTTGTTTTTTTTTTTTTTTAAAAAAGTGTGTGTAAAATATTTTATACAAACATATTGGAGCAGTCACCTCTCCTGTAAATGGGAGAAATGGTGTAAATTGACGAAAAAGAGAATGTAAATTGGGATACCATTTGGCTAAGCTTTGAGTTAGTCGTTATACTTCATATTGTATATATTTATCACACTATTTTTTTCATTTGTTTTATTAATTGACAATAATATTCGTAAACATTATTTATTTTTTGTGTCGAAAAAATATAACCACAAAACTTTCTTTGCTGTTTTTCAATATATTCCATTTTCTTTTTTGAAAACAAATATTATTTGATGTACGTTTCAATATTTGTTCAATCTAAAAAATCGAATATATCAATGATAAATTTTTTATAAAACCAATTATTACTTGTTTTTTGTTTTTTTAACAAAATTGAGTTTTAATTTGTTTTACATTAATAGTATCATAGTTTAGCTATTTGAAAACACCGTCCGTACAAGTTTTCTCTATTTGTTTTTCCTGTTTGATACAACTTTTTTTCATTTAATTTTGATATACTTAATATAATTAAAATCAAACTGGAAAATTTACTTTTAACGTTATCCAAATTAAATATCAACGCTAAATTGTATATTTATTTGATTGTAATGTCAATGTTTCATTCGAGCAAACGATGTTTAAATTAAATTAAAAAAAGTAAAATTCACATGGAGAAATTTTTTACCATCAAGGTTGCATAAAAGAATCTGACGGGTCAACTTAGAACACAAACCGCATTTGAGTGGATTGTAAATTTACAAGTTTATTCTTCCAAAAAAAAAACATTTTACAAGCTTAAAACTAATTAATTAGATAGATTTGACTATATTTAAGGTATTCCAAATATATCATTTATTAAGTTTTATAAATGCAGATTTGACTATATTTAAGGTATTCCAAATATATCATTTATTAAGTTTTATAAATGCATTGATCATTGTGATGATATTGAAGGGGTTTCAAATCCAAATTTCACGTACAATCTCGAATCAAATCATTCCATTTAAACAAAATCAATTCATCCAAAAACATTATAAATTTTTTTCCCAAGTCTTGAGAGCGTAATCAAGCCAAATTAAGTACTTTCACATGCATAAAAATAGCATCACACCAACATCAACTTAAAAATCTGAAAGCGACCGACTTCATCAAAGGATCAACGACAATAATTCGGACGGTAAATGTGTCTCAATTAAAACTGAATCCGTGAGTAGCAACTCCGTCATACAGACTCCAAATGTAAGTAAACATAAACATATGAGAAGGCAGGCAGGCACACGGATCAAAATATCACGGAACTAAAAAAAATGAGGCAGGTCACATTAATTCCATTAGATGGATATCTAATTACTGCTCTTTCGGTCGTTCCTCGGTGTCCAGTCGTGCTTTGCTTATTTAACTTGGACGATTCCTGCATTGATCAGCTTCTGTATCTTGTCCATCACCAGAGGGTTCTTCATGTGTTCCTGTGCTGACTTCGGATTCTCTTGGAAGTCGACTAGGACCTGTTATTCCAGAAAGGGAAGCATAATGCCGATGATCAATATTCAAGCCAAGACCAACTATGTTTGAATAATAACAAAGGTTAAGGCTAACCTTGAGAGAGGTTAAATTGTCAATAAGTTAACCAAACCTAAGATATGGCTGAGAGACTCAACCTCATTATTATGACTATCTAAACTAGAAATGGGGTCAAAAAAGCTAGAGAGATTCACACCGAATATATAACTTTTTGACCTATCAAGTGATACACTCAAGTGCATTCACCACCATTTGATCATGAGATGTACCGGACATGTCCATAAGATAAATGCATACTCTAATGGTGAGGGGTGCAGCAAACAAAAGAATCTTTTAACCCATACCTGTCTCATTACTGGATCTGTTAAAATGTTTTGAATTTCTGGGTCCTGCATCCCCTTAGCCTGCAAATAGAGCGCATAAATATAATCATAACAGTAGTCATAGCTAAATTACAAGGATGCTGAAAGGAAAGTACGTTTACCTGTCTCTCCTTCAATTCCTCTGGGGTCAAATCTCCACGGCTACCCTTGTTTATCTGCTCCACGCATCTGCAAGAAAACAGGATGGGCTCCAATTAATTATGCTATAGGAGTGTTAAAACAACTAATAGCTGCAGCATGCATTGAAATTAAAAAAAAAAAAAAAAAGGCAGCAATAATCAAACTACCTCTTGATACCATCAAGGAATTCCTGATTTTGAGGATCGTGCTTCAGACCCTCCTGGTATGTTTCCAATGCCTTCTGGTACTCTTTCATGAAAAACTGGATGGCCCCTTTTCTGGTGTAACCTTTCGAAAAAGTTGGATCGAGTTCAATGCATTTTTCGGCATCCTTGAGTCCCTCAGGCATTGCCCCAAGTTTTGTATAACAAGCAGCCCTATTGCTATATGACTGCAAGTTCGACAAATTATTATTATTGTTTTTTAACAAAAGAGTTCATAAAAACTTCTAGGAAGCTGTATTTGCAGAAACAGGCTCACAACCCTGAGTGTGAAGTACCTTGGGATCTTTTGGGTTCCTTTTTAGCGCTTCACTATAGCACGCGACAGCTTCAGGGTATTTCTGCTCTTTGAAAAACTGATTACCTGCAATTGAAGTATTGAACTATTAAAAATTGTCTAACAGCTACTGTCTAATGTGATTAAATTCTACTAGATGAGCAGAAAACGCCGCCCTACCTTTCTCACGCTCCTCATCAGCTATTTGTGGATCAAAGTATTCTTGTTGCTCTAGATCTTTTTTTGCTTTCTCAGCATCGTTAAGCTTCTTCAGAGTGTCGGGATTTCGATGTTCAGTAAGGGCTTTCTGGAAAGCCTCAATGGCAATGTCAAAATCTTTAGAAGTTTTGCACGTCTTCACTAAGGCGGTTCCTTTTCTAGTCAACGCCCTAGCTATCATCTTGAAATCTGATCTTAGTTCTCTGCCCCTTTCAACAGCTTTGTCGCAATCTTTAATGCAATCTTCATACTGAAATCAATAACAAAACGAAGACATCAAGCTTCAAATTCAGCACCACAACAGAAAAAATATATGTTGATTTACTTGCAGTATAGGACAGTAAGGAGAAATAGATGCAAAATATGGCTGCCTTGGGGTAAACTGATAAAAGACACCACCGCGAAGAAAACGTGGATTGCTGTAAATGAGCAAACATGACTCACATGCAACATCACTTATGGTAGACAACAAAGTCAATTTTATTTTGGCCCTAGTGAATTATTAGAATTAAAAGACCGATACACCATACCAGTGTCTTAAAAAGTGGGATTAAGCACAGATTAAACACGAACATGATGAAAACGCAACGATTTGGCAAAAAACAGTAAAAACTGTCGACTGTAGGTTGACAGCATTAAGCATCATTAAACGGGCTTAATTGCGATTATGCACGATTTTTTATTCAAATTTTAAATTAACTTGGTAAAAATTAGACACTTTCAATTTCCATCAAGTAATTAAAAACTTCAAAAAATATATGCAAATGAAAATGTTTAGCCAGGAGAGAACAAATTTGCGTTTACAAAAGATCAGATGAATGAAGAAGATGAGATCAAAGTAGAATCTAACATAGAATCTTCCGATATTTAGAATTTTTTATGAGATCTAGTTGTGGACACCATTAAAAAATACAATTTTGAGATTTTTGTGTTTCTTATTATTTGAAAATGTGGGTATTACTCTTACATTCATTACATATTTGTGTTATGTAGCGTAATTAGTAATTATTGGTATGGGATAATTAAAATTTTAATAAATTAAAAAAATTTACATTTAAACTCGTACTAAACCTGTTTAAACTTGTAAACCTTGAAACTTGGTTTTGAATTTTGACCATTCGTCTTCAAATTGTTCAGAACCTTACTCCATACAAGACGTAAACGGTAAAAACAACTATCATTTAAAAATATTTCAAGTTGGTGCAAAGCAATCGTGTTTCATTTAAAATGTGAAAGCTATTTACTCATCAAGGGTTCTCAGATTTTTTATGCATAACAAGGGCCAAGGAGTGTATTGCAGTCAACTCAGTGAAGACGTCCTTTGTAACTGAATAATTTTACCACCACATGTATCATTGTGAAGCTGTTTTTTAAAATCAGAAGCATGCTAAACATTAAAAGTATCAACTTTTTAGTTAATAAAACAATGGGTTTAACATGAAGAAGCCTAAGAAGCCTGTCAACTTAAATGCACAAGTTAATACAAACACAACAATCATAACGGATACGAGGGTTCACACCGATCCCAAAAAGAATGAACAGGAGTCTCGAATAATATATTCAATTACTCACATTTTGCAGAAACTATGCCAAACTGCTTTCATATTTTTATATCCAAGTGTTCAGTTCACTGGAAGTAGCCAACTTATGAACTTCTAAGTTCTAATCTCAAAGAAGACACTGCCGAACACTTGATCTTTTCTAAACTACTAACATTGCAAAATGAAGAAAGCAAACAGATTCATCCAGCACAAGCATGGGCATCAGGAGCAAGTGAACACATATATTTCGGAAAATTCATACAAGAATAGAACATGCTGCCCCGAATAGGTAACTTAAGGCATTTGATAATACCTTAAGCTCGTCAAATAGTCGTACAGATTAATTAGTTTGCTGCTAAAAAATTACATACATTCAAATTTTACAATCTCAAATCACCATAGATATGCTTAGCAGATCAAGATGGTAAAATCAATTAAATATCTGGAAACACCGAAATGAATGCATATTGACATTTTTCAACCTGAACACACAGCTACCACCACTACAGTTTCAAGAGTAAATCACATTTTTACCCTAATTTCAATAGTTAAAAAGGTAAATTTCACCGCTTTCAAAAGTTGATACCCAGTTCATCGTTTAGTATCCAAGAAATGCTAGATGTCGCAGTTTTCTATGAAACATGATTTTCTAAAAGATCAAACATCGTGATTTCCAATAATTGGATTGTGCCGTCACTTTCCAAATGAATGACTTGATATAGCTAACCCATAATTTATCGAAACTACACTTCTTACCTTTAGCTTAACCTATGATAGCAATTTATTAAACAAATTTGCTGATGGAGAAGTTGTCTATTTAACATGATTTCTAAAAGTTCAAGCATCCTGATTCGCAATACTCAGATTGTGCTGACACTTTTCAGATGAATGACTGGACATAGCTAACACAATAAATTACCGAAACTACACTTCTTACTTTTAGCTTAACCTATGATAGCAATTATTCAACAATTTTGCTCCAGGTCTAATGCTCAAGGTAACGAAAATTTCCTACTTCTATTAAAGGATTTTACTACCACCGAAACATTCGATATCATAAGCGAAATTGCATCAACCAATGAAACAAATTAGGAAATAATTTAATTTACCTTGCCCATCTCCAAATAAACAGCTGCACGATTAGTTAAGAATGAAATATCCTCATCGTCCAGATCAATGGCCTTAGAATAATGCTGAATTGCAGTCTCAAAATCCTTCTTCTTGTATGCAGCATTTCCGTTCTCCTTCTCTTTCTGGGCCTGGGCCTTAATCTCCTTTTTCTCCTTTTCCTGAGCATCCACTGGGTCAGTTTCGGGTTCAGGCACAGGCTCAGGTTCGGGCCTCTTCGACTCACCAGCAGTTGATGATGAGGAGTCTGCAGCCGACGGCATCTCGGCATCCTCATCTGATGACCTTGTTTGGAACTTCAAATTCAACAAAGCCCCCAAAGCTTGCATAACCCTCTGGTCTTTCAAATACAAATTGAGATTATTCGGGTTCTTCTGAAGATCCTGCATCATCTTCACGAAATCTGGTTGTTGAAGAAACCCCCGTGTATTGGGGTCGTTCGCCAGCCTCACCCACATCTCCGGACCGAAAGAATCGCCGAACGGGCTGGCTTCAGGGGCAGACCTAGGCCTTGAGGTTCTGAGAAAAGCCCTTTCAGCATCGGACAATCCTGATTTCAGTGCTTCGTTGCTGGGATCGATCTCGAGACCCTTTCTATAAGCGGAAGCAGCATCTCCAAAGTTCTGAAGCCCCATGTGCGCCGCACCTAGACGAGAATAGCCTTTGCTCCAGTCGGGCTTAAGCTCGACGGTCTTCTGGGCATCGGAAAGGGCCTCGGAGAAATTGTTGAGGGAAGCGTGGGCGGCCGATCGATTTGAGTATAGAACGTGGTTGGTGGGTGCCAAGTTGATGGCCTCAGTGAAATGGGTGACGGCGTCCGCGAAATTTCCGGCAGAGAACGCCGCGTTCCCTTTGGCCTTGGCTTCGTCAGCCATGAATGGTTTCAACAACTACGAGAATTAAGTGAGAGAATAATATTGATCGGGCCGAAGATTATCGTGGTTTATTATGCTAGACAAAGATGGATTAGAAAGGAAAGTGTTCACTGGATATTATTAGGGTTTACGATAAAATGGCGGATAAAAAAAAAGGCAGGTGAAGTTCCCAGAGGTTTCCACTGGGGGTCGAGGGTTTCTAGAAAGATCGGGACTGTTGTATAATACTAGTAGTACTTTTTTCTTTTTTTTTTACAGCATCATTTTGTTATTTATTATTATTATTATATTATTATTAATTATAAGATAAGATAAGATTGGAAAACAAATATTTTGATCTGGAAAAGTAAAAGCGCCTCTCCAGTATCCCCATTCCCCGCTGTCTAAAAATTTTCGAAAATGCTACATGTACACATTAAGTTATTTTTTTATTTTATTTGAAAAATATCTTTCCAAAATACATTAAAAATATTTTTATAATTTCAAGTATAACGTGTAACCCAGCGTGTAAACATCTGTGTACATGTAGCGTCACCAAAAAAATTTAGGCTTGAGATTCATATTCAACTTATTCTTTGCTTCGACTAGAAAAACTATCGAAATACTTGATTTTATGTTCGAAAAACTCAAAAATATTTGTAGATACAACAGTGCTTCAGCTTACAAATATTTTTTATATATACTATATCCTTTAAAAAAATAGTAACTCGAGTCAACACTCAAATTGGAGGGAATAATGAGTTGAGCTACCCGAGTTCTAATCCAATTTTGTCCAAACCGTTTAACAGCTACGCAACACAATATCATATTCATCGATTAAATCGCCGTTTGGCCCAATCCACGTGATCTGCTATTTTTGGGCTCGATTGGTGAATGCTCAGTCCAAATGATTCTGCATTTTGTAGCCCAGTCCACATAAAAAATAAGAAGTTTATACATTATGATTAATATATTATTATATACTCCATCATTTATACCTACCCTTTGCATATATTAACGTTTGAGAATGAATCTGGGAGTCCACTTCAACTTCAATTTCAATTATTGATTAGTATCATCCCATATACAGATGTTACTCAATCTCCAGCCGCGGGCCCACCTCCCATTCTTCCCTCCCAGGTGTCACTCTTCAGCTTTGCATGCCTGCACACACCTTTCCCTACCTACAAAAGGCACGCACTTTGAACGCCGGGAACATGCGTGCTGCATTTCGAAATGGCCTTTTCTCGTTTTTCTTCGATTCTGGTGTTGATGATTCTGGTCGTGGCGCTGCCTTTCCAAGTGAGAGGAAGAAGTCGTCAAGACCCATATTGGGACCCAATCATTCGTTCGCCGGTGGAGGGAGGCGCCACGCTGGAGGAAGTTACGAGATGGGCGGTGCTGGTGGCGGGTTCCAATGGGTATGGGAATTATCGGCATCAGGTGACGTTTTGATTCTAAGGTTTATCAATTTCGTGATCGTAATTACATGCCAGGTGGTGTTAGATTAAACAGGTCGTCTGAATTTCCCTCTCTTGTGTTTTGGTCAGAGTAGTCAAAATTGGGTATAAAATCGTCAGGATTTATTTTTTGCTGAAAATGTGTTTGTGTTGAAATCACTTTTTCCACAGGCTTGATGAGATTGGGAGAGAGTGTCACAATTGAAGTTCTATTTCATCGTATATAAACTAGAAAGTAGAAGAAGGAGAATTATATCTGGATCTAAGATCCAAGACATGAGCTAGTACGATGGATGTGTATTTAGTGGCCACCCATGACGTATTAAGTAGAAACGGCTGGATTTGGAAATTGATTCTAAACCTTTTGGCACTTGGCTACGTTGTTTAGCTGATATTCATAGATATAATCGTACCACAGAGAGAGTGGTTAGTCCAACTGCGCAACGACTCGTCCTCGGTGGGGGTAATTATTGCTTGCAAAGTTCCCTATCGCAGTAATTTACAGCTTATGGAGTCGGAACACTTGATCTTGGAACCTAATATTTGTTGGACCAAGTTCTGTTTTATAAAGAAATTACACTCTGATTTGTAACTTCATGTTTTGGATGATGCAGGCTGATATTTGTCATGCGTACCAGATACTGAAAAGAGGTGGTCTAAAAGATGAGAACATCATAGTTTTCATGTATGACGACATAGCAAACAATGATTTAAATCCTAGGAGAGGAGTTATAATTAACCATCCGACAGGTGGGGATGTCTACGAAGGCGTTCCGAAGGTATTCCCAATATTCATGGAAGGATGTTTGATCTTGCTTTTTTGCTTAACTTTGTATATGTTGATGAGTGATCTTACTACTGCAGCTAAGAAATCGTGCAATGTGTATAAGCTGTTGTTTTGTCTGGAACCGATAGTGGTCTAATTGATCAGTTTTGGCAAATGGTTTTGGCAATAATAAGCATATCACTCTTGCATTATATTTCAAGCTCCTGGTTGGTTCTCAATGTACTCCTTTGTTTCTGTGTTAGGCCAAAGTTATTGAAAGGTCTGTTTTTGCTTTATAATATGCAGGAATCGATAAAATAATTAGTTACAGGTGAAATAATGTAGTTCTAGAAAAAATTGAAACCATCTTGTGAAGTTTGGAAAATGATCTTTCAGATTTTTCTGACATGGTGGAGCTGAAATTAAAAATTAACAAGTTGACCTCTTAATTTATGCTAAATATACTTCTTGACTGCCGCTTGTTCTAGGATTACACTGGTGACCAAGTTACTGCCGAGAACTTGTATGCTGTAATACTTGGAGACAAAAGAGCCGTAAAAGGTGGAAGCGGGAAAGTCGTTGATAGTAAACCTAATGATAGAATATTTATATACTATTCTGATCATGGTGGCCCTGGAGTCCTAGGTAAATAATTTGGATACTTGATCAGTAAAAAATCAATTGGACACTAATATTGTGTTTATTTGTTGGTTGTAAAATTGTGGTTTGTTTTGTTTTGTGATTTCAGGAATGCCGAACATGCCATACCTTTATGCAAAGGATTTTATTGAAGTTTTGAAAAAGAAGCATGCATCTGGAACCTACAAAGAAATGGCAAGTGGTTTCTCAATTCTGGGCTTATTTTCGAGCATTGCTTTTTTAGAAATGAATTGTTTAATTACTGAAACCTTAAGAGGTTAACCAACACGAATGCTCCCCTACTGAAAACAGGAACAATGACACTCGTGTTTATTTTTTCTGAAATTTGACTTTTCCAACTATCATACTAATGATGAAAGCTCCTCTTTTGTTTTCACTCAATGGCATGTCATGATATTTAGGTATAGGCCTAATTTTCTACCCGGCAATTTCTTCTCATAAACTGGCCTGTGAACTCAAAATTAATGAATTTGTAGGTTCTATATGTGGAAGCTTGCGAGAGTGGAAGCTTATTTGAAGGGATGATGCCAGATAACCTGAACATCTATGTGACAACTGCATCAAATGCAGACGAGAATAGTTGGGGAACTTATTGTCCAGGGATGGATCCTTCTCCGCCTCCAGAGTATATCACATGTTTGGGAGATTTGTATAGTGTTGCTTGGATGGAAGACAGGTATTCAGCATTCTTGTCCTAATGAAATTCGTTTAATGTTGTCCTTGTATATTTGCTTTCCGAATTAATGGTGGAGCTACACAGCCAATTCTCTAATTGTATTGAACCTTCCTTTACACCGGTGATTTATGAACATCGATCTTCAAAGACTTTCTGGTGCCATGCATGTCGAAAGTGCATCCTCTACAGGGGGAATTAAGAATACCTTGATCTTGCAATTTGCAATATTTCTGTGCATCAGTATAGGTGGAATAGTTTTTAAAGCTGAGATTTCCTATTAGCATTACTATAGGAAAGAGACTTTTACTCATTCTAAATCATTTTTTTCCATAGTGAAACTCACAACCTCAAAAGGGAGACAATAGAGCAACAATACCAACAGGTGATGTTCAAATCAAACGCTTGCTAACTACCTAATTCCACGCGTGCAAGGAGGAAAACATGTGAAAATTTTTGGAATCATATTTTATGCAGGTGAAGGACAGAACATCTAACCATAATACGTACAATGCTGGATCTCACGTCATGGAATACGGAAACAAGAACTTCAAACCCGAGAAGCTGTCTCTGTTTCAAGGTTTTGATCCTGCAACCATGGGCCTTCCCCCAAATAGGGTACCCCACAACAAATATCACATGGACGTGGTCAACCAGAGGGACGCAGATCTTCTATTTCTATGGGAAAGGGTGAGCCATTTTTTAAGGCCTCGAGCATAATCATTTCCTGGTTCAAGCACTCCATTTTTCCCGCCCCGCCCTCTGTAAAGTGTTTGGCATAGGTCATAAAGACTAGCTTAGCTTATATCCTGAACGTGAGTCTGTTATGTTCACAGTACAAAATCGTAAAAGACCCTACGGACAAGGCGGAACTTCTGAAGCAGATAACCGACACAATACGGCACAGAAAACGGTTGGATGGCAGCATAGATATCATTGGCCTGGTTTTATTTGGTCCAGAAAATGGCCCATCGCGTCTGAATTCCCTGAGAGGTCCTGGTTTGCCGCTAGTGGATGACTGGGAGTGTTTGAAATCAATGGTAAGCTAATTTTTCATCAATTTTTCATCGTATCGTGTGTGTAGATGTTTATTGAATTCTTTCCCCAAGTCAGTTGAAATCATGAGTCCCATCTCAGGTTCGGTTGTTTGAGGCGCATTGTGGTTCATTAACTCAGTATGGCATGAAACACATGCGAGCGTTTGCAAACGTGTGCAATAACGGGGTTTCGGGTGAAAAAATGGAGGAAGCTTGTATGGCTGCCTGTGGCGGACACAATTCCACGATATGGAGTCCTATAACCTCTGGTTATAGCGCCTAGTGATTGCCACGGTTTGTACTTGTTAATACTGGATGGTTTCTCCTGTATTATAATAAAACTTTGGAGTTGTTTGAATCTCCTTGCACAAATTTCAGCTAATTTGGACTCATTAGAAGAGAATCTTGATGATAAAGAGTTGAAAAGACATGCTAACTTTTAATACCTATAAAAATCTATATGTATTACAGTACTGAAGTGATGAAGCCCGCAAACTCCTCGTTAAAAAGTAAAAACAATTTGTTTAAGGTTACAATACGGAATTTGTAGAATATACCCATTTTCGTAATACGAACTAAATGAGAAGAAATAAATAAATAGAAAAGCTTTTTACTTATCTGATTGATTAAACTTGAGGTCCCAAGATATAAGATGTTATTAGGGATGTTAGTTATTTTTTTAAAAAAAAAGTGATCTAACTATTTCATTTGTTGTGCCTCAAAAGTAATTTTGTTAGTTTATTATATCTAAACTAGGGTTTTGTCTATCCTATCTCATTGCCCGGTAATGGGGCAATGTCCGAATGAAATGCAAAAAAAATGGACATTGACATTGTCTATGTGTTAGCACTTAGCATAGAAAAGACCCTATGAAAAAAAAAACGTACATTGACATTGTCTATGTGATAGCACTTAGCATGGAAAAGACCCTAAACTACACATACAATGGTGAAGAGTAGGGGTGGAATCGGATCGAGACCCGTCCCGTAACCCTCTTATCCGATTTTCGTCTCGATAGAAATTGGGATTTTTTTTTTTTCGATCCCGCACCCAGAAGTGTCGGGACCCAAATGTTCGGGATCCCGAATATTTGGGATCCCGTCGGGTCGGGAGAGGGTAATCTCGAATAATATTTTTTAAAAAAAAAAAATTCTATGTAAATATTTTTTTTAAAAGAAATTATGAAAAAAATCAAACAATTTTTTAATACATTACAAATAAATTAAAATTTCTTTATATATAACCATTAAAAAACTAAAACATTTTTTTAGTACATTACAAATAAACTAAAACAACTACTTGATTAATAAAAAAAACATATAATTATTCATAATAATAAAAAAAACAAAATAAAAATTTATAACTCAATGTTAATATTAAAAAAGATAAATATAAAAAAATTATATGGTGTATAATTATAAAACATTAATATTAAAACATAAAATTAAAAAAAATTATTTTTTTAATTAAAAAATATTATTTAAAAAAATATTATTTTTATAGTCGGGTCGGGTCGGGAATCCCGTCGGGAAGAGTTGCCTATCCCGATCCCGATCCCGATCCCAAAATTGATCGAGTCGGGAAAAATTCCGACCACTCGGGTAGGAAAAAGTTCGGGACGGAAAAAATTCGGGACGAGAACGGGTCGGGAATCGGGACGGGTCGAGATTTATGTAAAATTTGTCAGCCCTAATGAAGAGTCTAATAAAATTATAAAGCTGTAATTTATTGAAATATTTTTTCTAATCCCAAAAATGTCATTCACCCTCCAAGTTCCAATTTCCATGCTTTTGCTAATTATGGTTTCTAGCATCTCCTAGACACCTTTAATTTTGAAGACAAAACTTAATGTTTTTCATTAAATAAAATTTCTCACGTTTGTGCATAATTTTGCACTCAATAATTTTCAATTTTAAAAATTATCTTTAAACTTTCATCTACTCGGACATATTAATTTCATTTCCGACTTCGTCTTTTCTTGTTAGTTTTTATTTTATATCAATATAATTTTTTAAAAAGTATCTTATTTAGGTAAAAACATATTATACATAAGAATCGCTAATATGAATTATATCACATATATATTATAATTTTCGATATTTATACGATGTGATCGCTGTTATAATTTAGTATTTCATAACAGGATCTTTAACATTCATATCAAATTATCAGTACTGCTGTAAAACATACCCGAATCCATATTGACGAATTCGTTTGGATGAAGCCTTCCACAACCAAATCTTCTTTTAATTCTTTACTAATCAATCTCACGTTAATCTAGTATAGAATATCCCGAACTCTCTCTTGAATGGGGAGAAAGAATAACGATCAAAACGTATTTATAGATTTGGTTTGGGGATTACAATCTTTCAATGTGTCCGTTCAATGTACTCTTTCAAAAGAGTCCATTGGTGACACCCTTTCATTAGAATCCCATCAATCCTAATATATGGTTTCTACACATTAAACTCCATACATATAAAATAAATATTGGGTCAACATTATAAATCACTTATTGATCAATTAAATCAGATAGTATATAATATAATTGATATCTAAATATGCAAGCCCAACATAATGTAGAATAAAAATTCTAACAGTCTCTCCCTCCCTCTATCTAACTTTTTTTTTTCTTTATTGGACATCCAAATCACTTGCTCATATATAATCAATGTCATATTCTATGCAAATGTCATGGTCTGTATATATCGAATGAATATGTGAAATTGTCGATAAAATGCCAAAGACAATGAAATCGACACTCCCGAGGGAAAAAAAAAAAAATCTGCAATGTGAAAGAGTACGACAAAATGAAGAGTCGCGAGAAATGTCAAATGGACAATTAAAGGCCTAGTGAGAAGGTAGCTAGTTGTTCAAACGCTATTGAACAACAAAAATCATAGATGTCGTCTTTGAAAATTTGATGTTAATTTTTAAATTTTGTAGCCTCATAAAATATGGCTATGGTATTTATTTTTAAATAGTTTCTGTGGACTAGGGAAATATATATCTCTAGTACAATATGGACGATCGATGATTTGAAAGAAACAAAGCCCCCGTCTTCTCGAGTGATGTGGTCGAATAGCCAACAAGGGATGGGATGCATTCATGGGGAATCCCTTAAATGGAATTTTAATTTTAGCATATATTTTTTAATTAAAATTTTAAAATCAATTTATCAAATATCTTATGGCCATTGGCTGTAAACATTGGATTGAAACATTGAACTCAACGTTTCATGGTTTTGTTTTTGTTTTTGTTTTTGCATTCGAGACTTTTACAAGTAATTGATTCTTGAACCAATTTCATTTTAGAGATTGAAACCAAATTCATTTCACCTTGATCTAGTTTAAGAACTGAACTAATAAAGTTTAAATGGGACATGCAATGAAATCCAGGCTTAACGCCAACAAATTTGTACATGTAAATTTTCTAAAATCTAAGCAAAACCAACCTCCACAGGGCCAGCTAGCATAAATCAGAAAAGTTGAACGGGGAAAGAACTTAACTGCCACGAAGTAGATTATTATAGAAAAGAGTCCGATTACTAGATGCGCCTCCTCCGCCAGGTTCCACCGCCTCTTGCGGCGGCGATCTTCATCTGAATATTCTCCAACTGGGATTTCGGGCAAGGAATCTGAATCCCACCAGGGTGATTGAACCCGTAAAGGTTTTCAGCCTCCTTCAACAGCTCACCAAACAACGGGTGATTGAAGTAGATTACAGGAACCAGAACTCGAGACGCGTCGTCCTCTTTATCACCCACATACACCGCAAGGTGCCCTTTCGGTACACTCGCCGCCGGTAGATTTGGTCGCTCAATTGACCGATGCCCGACCCGAATATAACCCGAATTTCTTTTGCCTGAGCAGAGGCCCATTTTCAAGAAGTTGACCCACTTGCTGCAGAGCTTGGAAACGGGTCCCCTCGGCGGTTCCAGGCGCTCGTACGCGGTTGGTCTCCGCCGCGTTCGACGGTGGATGAACCAGTTGAAGACCTTGACCAGTTTGCGTCCGAGCCTGAATCCCCTGGTTTTTCCCATGTCTGAAAATTCAAAGTATGCTGTCTGTATTTGGATGAGCTTCTTCAAAATCCACGAAAGCTGATAAGAATAGGCCTGCTTTTGCACATTTGTAGATTTCAGCTGTTGTGCTTTGTTTTCAGTGCCACTATTAATGTGGTATGCTGAGTTGTGTATTCAAGGATGCTTATGAGTGGAGGTGGATCTCTCACCACCCAAACCAAAAATAAAATAAAATCATGCACTGTTTCACTGAAATCGTTAAAAAAAAATTTATGTAAAAAAATGACGTGTTTTTGAATCTCGTTCACATAAATCTCTATGTTTTTAAATTTTAAACACTCATTCTTTTATCCGTACTTGTTTTTCAAAAATATATGTGTTGAAAACATAAAACACAGGAAGTTATTAGTGGACTCATACATAAGCTTTTCAGTAATGTTGTGATTTAACAAATATGCTTTTGGAGTGGAAGAAGTGAAAATAAATATGAGAGTGATAGAATATTTTTTTTGGGGAAAAAAAAAAAAGAAAACTATAAAAAATAATCGGATCTAATATAATTAATTCTTTTATTAAAAAAGATACACAATCAGCCCAATAGTGTATTAATTAACAAAATACTATATTTAAAGTTGATGTTTAATCTAATGATATCGTCTTTTATAATTAATCTTCGGTAATCTCAAACATTTAAATAAGAAATCCGAAGTTTGAACACAGGCTGTTCAAACTTAAATTCGAAGATTGGAAGACCAATAAATCTGAATCGAATCGAATGCAAAAACCTTAAAGGTATTGCTTATATTCTGAAATTCTTGGCTATGAACTGTTTTTATAATTCGTCTTTAATTATATTCCCTTAATTTAAACTATTTTGTTATAATTTTACGTTTTTATCGTATGTTATTATAAACATAAGTGCACAATATTTTTGCGGCGAATCCATTTCCAATAGTTTAATAAACTCTACTGTTTAGTGTATACATTTTTTTTTTCCCGCGACTTGAGATAAATATTGATCGATAGTCAAACTAATTGGTAATGTTTTATAAATAACTCCTATGCAATTTATTGGATATATTTATATATATATCAGGATTATAATATAAAAATTTACTGAAATTTTAAAAATAAATAATTTTTAAAAATATTGTTTTATTGTATTAATTTTCTGATTAGTCAACCGAAAGATATTTGATTAATAGCTCACCTAATTTTTAATAAATCCAGTGCCGCAATTTTTAAAACCCTAGCAAGAAGCTCTTTAATTATCATAATCTCATGTAATTAATATCGTGTTGTTATCGTTATTAATTTCTATAATAACACATTTAATTCATGCTGCTTAAATAACTATTGGGAAAAACAATATTTTTTGTCATCTAACTAGAAAATTTTATTTTTTGTCTTGTTACGGGTCATGTAACTAGACTTACATATTTTTATTTTCAACTAAATAAATATCGGAGTTCTCTAAATGAAAGGAGCCAAGCCACCCCGTATGATTTTTCGATGTAAAATAAATATTTTTATCAAAAAAGACCAAATTTAAATAAATAAATAAGTAAATAAATAGATAAATAGTAGACTATAAAACCATGAAATGATAAATAAAAGACAAAAATCTACACTTATGAACAATTTTCGTTTTTCAAAGAATATAAATTATTTTAAAACCTAAAAACGCCCCGTTGACATTTCTCGTAACAAAAAATATATATATAAAATCCGGGGTGGCAAAATTGTTATTTCGTCTTAATATATTTATATAATTGTGCAGATCTCCTTGAAAGATGCAAAAGTCGCACTATTTGACTATTCCCGTGCAGTACCAGTACAATATTCGTACGTTTGTGTTTGATCTTTAAGAAAAATAAAAATAAAAAAAACAAAAGAAAAAAGAAAAAAGAAGAAGCTTTCGATCAAATAAAAAATTAAGTTATGAACATTTGCCAACTAGCTAGTTATCGCGAACATAAGCCATATGAAGCGGGTGTACACTAACTTTTTATATATTAGTATATATTTGTAGTATTATAAAACAATATATTATATTTCGTTAGTTTTAAAATAATAATGTAATATACTAAAAAGTTCAAATGATTCCATATCAGTTTGAGATGATATATTTGTTGAGTAATACTCCTGTAAGACGGTCTCATTGGTGATATGGGTCAATCCTATCCATATTTATAATAATAAGTAATATTTTTGGCATAAAATGTAATACTTTTTAATAAATAACTCATATAAGAGACCCGTTTAAAAAAAAATGATCCTTAAGATCGTCTCATAGGAGTTTTTGCCATATTTGTTATTGAGGGTGAGTTTGGATAAGAAGTTAAATTTACTTAATAAGTATGACTTTTTTATAAAATAAAAAAACAGAATTGTTAAATGATTTTCAAAATAAATATTTTAACCAAACACAAGATTTTTTTTAAGAAAAACACTTTATTCCTTTTTTAAAAAAATAAATGTTTGAGCATGTTGAATTCTCCAACCAAAAAATCGAAAAATTTCATGCTGCTAGCTATTATAAGCACTATCTCAATGATGTATATCTTTTTTTTTTGTTGGGGAGGAAATTGTTACAATTGGAACTTGAATCTCGTCTAAAAATTTGAATCTTGATGTCAGATGAGCTACAAGTTATCGGTCCAATTAGAGATGACAATTTTCTCCGAATCCGATGGAGAACCTGATATTCGACCCAAATGGAGGAAGATATGGAGGGATTTTTCGGACTTGATTAAATAAATTGGAAATGAAGATTTTCGGGTTTCTGGATGGAGACGGATGTAGTAACATCCTACACATATCCAAACCAAGTACCTCGATTATATATATATATATATAAATATATATATATATATATATGCATATACATTTTTATGTATTTATTTATGTTGAAGAAATGTGCTAATTTACTTTTGTTGAATGATAGTAGTTGGATGGAATGAAGAAAATTATTAATATAAAGTCAATATTATTTTTGTAATATAATAGTATTGGAATAAATTATTTATAATATTTTATTACTTCTTATATGATGTTTATTTTATATTTTTTAATTTTTAATTGTTTCTTATTGTTTCTTCAGAGTTTGGTAAATAAACATAATTTTATCGAAATATCTCAAATTTGAAAAAAAAAAATACAATTGTAAGTGGTAAATGGTGATAGGATATTTTGGTAAGATATGCATATCCGATCATCCGATGGGTATGAAGATGTGGATGAAAATTGAATATCCAGCTGGGATAGGATTGGTATGGGGTGGATACAATAAATGGAGATGGAGACGGAGACATAGAATCATACCAAACCAGACCTATTTTCATAACTAGGCCCAATGATTTAAATTTGAGAGTGCAAATTATCAATACTTTAGAACTCATCTATATTAATAAATATCTACCTTTAAATGTACTTTGAGATAATATCCATATAGATAGCATTTCACTTACCAAAATACACTATTAGAAAAAGATCATGTTACTCTCACAAAAGAAAAAGAAAAATATCATGTTACCTTTGAGGGTAGAATTGTATGTATTTATTATATCTTGTCCAAAAACTTGTGGATATAAATGGTAAATGGAATTCCATAACTATCATAATTCCCATCGGTCTTTCCATGGATTATTCTATGCTACAACTGAAGTACTTTTTCTCCTATGATGTGGTCAAATGTCAACCATTGTATCATCAACACACATGTCAATTTCCATAAAACTATAAGGGTCTCGGTGTAGCATAGACTAACCTACTCCATATGAGTCATCAATCTCATAATTTTTTAGTCAAAAATGTTTATTTATTGAATGAAATTTTAAATTCATCGAAGCATGGTAATGAAATTTATTTTCAGTATGATTAGCAAATATATCAATTTGATCGTTTATTCACATTTTTCTTATTCTTCGTCAGCATCTATTCTCTTTATTTTAAATTTTTTTCTTAAAATGATTGACCCCGAATGAGATCCATTTTTCACATGAGTCAGGGGCTCATTGACTCATGCGGTAATTAAATCGAGGGATGTGCACGAACGACAAGGACCTGAAGATGGGAGCAAGACCGTCTCCATAAAATTGAAGGCTCTAGGCTAAGTTAAAGTCAATATAAATTATTTTTTTTGTAAAATATAAAAATATTACGTACGTTTATAATTGAAATTTCTACCTTGGTCATTAACCGGATACACGATATTCATAACTCATTTTGAGCATTTCTCTATTAACAAATCTATTTTTCTTTGAAGCATATTATTCTCCGAATTTTCCAATCGAACAAATCATATAATCCTTCACCACTCATATCTATATTTTCATTCAAATTTCTAGTATCATCTACATCTCTCATTCCATTATTATTATTTTCTTTAATTTCAGTCCTTTCACGACTATTATTTACTTGAATATCATTATTCATAACTATATTCTCAATTAAAATTTGATCTGCAACTATATTCTCAGGATTCAAATGTTGATAATTGACACTCTCAATAAAGATTGGATCAGTATCCACTACAACATCATCCAAATCCGAATTTTTTTCTTTTGTACGCAAAGAAAGAGGAGGAGCAACAACACAAAAAATTGACAATGTTTAATATTTTTAAACAAATAATTAGAAGCACGTGATCTATCTAGGGTTTAATAGAAGATTAAATATATATATATATATATATAATATAATATATTTTTAAAAAAAATTGAGGCCCCACCAAAGGGAGGCCCTAGGCAGCCGCCTAAGTAACCTCTCCCTAGCTAGATCCGGCTTTGGGAGAGAGCAACATGACTAACTCTCAGAATATTTATATATCCCATAATATTTCAATGAGGAATAAATACTATTTTAAATTCTTTTTTCTGCAGAGTGCACGAACATTTTTAAAAAAGGAAGAATTTTTCTTTCTGGTCTGGGTTTAGGCATTGGGCTAGGATATGTTGAATTAGGTCCAAACTAGATTTTAGATTATGGGCTTAAAGTATAAATGAGTTGAGCCTGCCTGATATATATAAATGTGATTCAGGTATTATTTTATTTTATGCTAACCCTAAAAAATTTTCGCTATTCAGTTCCAACCAGTTATATTATAATTTATATATTATACTAACACGCGTTGCGTATTTATATTATCGTGATTTTGTTTAAATTTGTTTTCTTCAATCAATTTTTGTAATTATTTTGTATAAGGAAGATAAATTCATAATTTATTAAATTAAAATAGAGGTGATATGATAATCATAAAAACTGACATGTACATATAATAGATTAGTATAATAAAACATTTAAAAAAAAACAGTGAGAGGAGAAGTTGAAGAGTCGCCTAATCTCTATATACGTAAGTTACAATGTTTGATGAACATATACGATCCAAAATTAATATTTCGAAAAATATTTATTATATAGTTTCGATTTACGTATGGCCTACTATTATTCGAGTTTGCCTCAACTTTACTCCATACCACTTGCAGGTACAGCAAACAAACCCATTAAAATAATAATATAAATGACAAAAATTGTTTTTTTTTTTCTTAATTTAAAAAGTTAGCAGGTAATCAGATAATTACTATTTGAGTACAAAATTATTTCATTCTGGCATGGTACCGATCACTATGAATATTCATTATATATATAATAACCAAAAAAATGCATAAAAGAATAGCCTTATGCTAATATATCTATATAAATATATATATATATATATATATATATATTTATATATCATTTAAGTGTAAGCATCCAAATCCAAATTTAATTAAAAGGAGTGATTTGGGTATAATAATAAGTTAAAAAGAATAAGAATATTTGTGTTCAAGTAAAGTGGTAGGTAAAGAATTCAATAGGACCCATTGATTTATTTCATGTAATTTTCACCCCCTTGAATACGTTTTGTAAATGCCAATGCGGGTAAACTTCAAGCACCAAGACTAAATAAAGCGACACGAGATTTATGAGATTGATTTTGTATTACATACTATTTGTTATCCCACAAAATAATTGATATGATGATCCTCCACTAAAACATGCTAATCATTCCCCTACAAATTACAATCTCGAAGTTATAATTAGTTTAGACACAATACATTTGGTGCCAAAACTAACAGTATGACATCAAAGCTTAACAAAATTCATATATATATGGTTTATAACATTTTCAATTTTAAACGAAAAGTAATTATTATCGGAACTCAATAAGAGAGTATTTGTAATCTTTAAAATATATATATAATTAAGTGAATGTGGATTTTTTTTTCACAATTTTTTTTTTTTTTTTACAAATTTGTTAAGAAAAAAATTCATAAAAATAGTGGGTGCAAACATTAATAAAATAAACATAAATTTAAAACTCAATATTAAAATGCCAAAATGAGTCTACAAATTAACAAATAAACACACGAGAAGTGATGCCACGTTTTAGACTTTTGCTTTACTTTTATACTAACGCACGATACACATTGTATATTCTTGTGTGTACAAAATAAATAAACAAATAATATAGTAGTCTTGTTTGCTAAGTTATATTTCGCTCAATTTCATTTTTGAAATGTTTTTAGTTATTAATATTGTTGCTTGTTTTTTCATTATTTTGCATACTCTGCTTATTTCACATCCTTCGTCTACTTCTACTGTTTGCATGCATAATAAATCCACATTGTCAAAAACTATTTATTTCCATGTTAATATATATCTATATTACCCTTTGTAACAAACGTTATTTGGTTTTCGCTTGTAAACTTCATCTCCTGATTATAAAGGTTCTAGAACAATGTTTAAATCAGGATATATATTGCATGCAATTAATTAATAAATAACAAATGAATAATTCTTTGCCGGGGGTTTTGCCCCCTAAATTGTCGGGGAAGAAGCAAGGTCAAGTGAAGCGAGAGATTAACATATCGGCACGCCCAAGACACCAAAAAGTTCATATAGCTTTTGAGTAATCAAATAACATAGTATATTTATTGGTTCCAAAAAAAAATATTTATAAATATATATACATGTATTATAATTTATATGACAATGAAATCCCTAACTATCATTCGATATACACGATATACATTGGATAATTTGAGCTATTACAAACCACATTACCCTATAAGCCCATTTTTGTTTACATATTAAACACACATGTATCTATCTACACACGCATGATGTGTATAAAATAGAGCTGTCAGACGGGCCAACCCATGGCGGGCCGGATCAACCACCAAAAACCCACCTTTTGGCGGGTCGACCCACCATCTCGGCGGGCTAAAAATTCTCAATCCAACCCAATTCAAGGTGAGTTGCGCGATAGGCGGGTCGGCCCGCGGTTTGGTTCACTACAAATAAAAATAAATAAAAATTATTATAATTAATTATAAATTTTATTTCATAAATAAATATTAATAAAAACATATTAATAAAAAAATTAATTATTGATTTCATACGTGTAAATTTTATATAAAGTAAACAATACAAAAAAAAATCACAAATTTCATTAAAAAAATACATATATCACAATAAAAATAAAAATTCTTCAGGCTCGCGGGCCAACCCAGACCCACGATGGGCCAACCCGCACGGGTCGCGGGCCTCGGTGGGTTATCTTTATTTGGGTTGAAAAAATTCCAACCCAACCCATTGTGTGGCGGGACGGGCCGATCCGACGGACCTAATCCAATTTGATGGCTCTAATACAAAGTACTTTTCATTTAATTCGACAAGAAAAATCATAAGCCTAAATATAAAGCACTTTTCATTTAATCCATAAGCAAATAAAGTGTGCAGTATGTAGTAGCTAGTACTATATATATATTACTAGTGTATATCAATTGCTGGTGTAGTATATATGTCAGCTTCACCGGCCACGCCTCCCGTCGTCCCCCGGAGCTAGCTTTCCCCTCACTCAAAACCATTTTAAGGGGAAATAACATTATAAGGTAATCATCATTCATCATAACTAAGTATTTTTCACACGTTAATTAAATAGTGGACACGATATAAATATATATTTTAATTTTTATAATCTAGACTAAATTTAAAATACTATTACTAAAAAAAAACATATATATTAGAAATAAACTATAAATAACTATTAATATTTTATTATTTTAAATTAGGAAATGTACTTAAAAAATGATCATGAAGTATTTTAGGTAAAGTAAAAAATGGTTTCAGCATTTAGGAAACAATTTATTTCAAGAGTAATAAATTTACAAGTTTTACCCGTAAAAAAAAATGGTTTCAGCATTCCTACCAAAATTAATTACCCTCTCTTTTGATTAATAGTAATAGAACAAAGGTCATATATTTTGTTTGGATCATGCTACATGTACAAATAAAATTACACGTTGGGTTACAAAGTAAATTTGAAATTATAAAATTATCCTAAATATAATTTTGAAAGATTTTTCCAAATAAAATGTAGAGATAATTTTGTAATTTTAATTATATTTTGTAACTCTAATTGTACATATAGCATTTTTTTATTTTGTTTATAAAATTAAATCATCTTAATATTTACTGTTTATTTATGGGTTAAAACGGACCTTTATCGCTCGGGCTCTCTACCTAGAGATCCCAGCGCATCAAAAAAACTAGGGAGGGATCTTCTTTACGAATGAGCTCACGGAGAGTTCGAACTGTCAAACTTATGGTTGACGCCGTAGAGAATATAAAGCCCATATGCAAAGTGGAAAAAGTAGGAGTCTCGGGACATAATATAGGTCGCTTGCTTGCGACTCGGGAGCTCATATGATAAGAAGGTCGAGCCATACTCCATTCCTTCCGGTTATCTACTTATCTTATGTTCCCTCTTTGTTTTTTTAAATAGCTTCACATCCCATGAAACTATTTAATCAGTCATGACTACCTAAGTTAATTTATTTATTATTTCACGATTTATAATTAAATTCAAACTAAAACACAAGATATGGTTTTATAAATAAATTAATAAAATAAATCAACTCAATCATAAATTAACAGCGTAACCTTTTTTATATATAGCCACATGTATCTAATTTATTTCCTTCATTTGATCAAAAAAGGGAAAGGAAAATCCTTTCCTTTTTCCTCTAACTTCCTCGGGATCTGTTCATTCTTTGAAAAAAATCACACAAGGGTCAGTTCAATTCCAGAGGAAATTTAAAGAAGGGTTTGATTTTTCTTGCAGATCACCATTTTTGTCTGTTTGCTTAAATCCATTCCAAAATGTCGTTACATCAATAAATCCAGCTACACCTTCGAGACAGTACGTACGTATTTTCCAATTCTTAATTTAGGCCTGATTTACTTCAAAACGAGGTGGAAATATTCAACCGGATCTGCAAGGTATTTTCAGTTCCAAAGATTTTCTTCATCTTATTCTCCATATAAATAATTTTTTTAAATATTATTTTGATATAATATAGTTTTCAATCACTTCAACTGATCAAAATTAATCTTGAGCTTATGATCTTCAAGGTTTCGTTATTCGAGCCGAGTTTTCTTTAATTATAACTGCTATGTATATTCATTTGAGTTCTTGCTCAACATTTCTTTAACTTTAATGTTGTATTTCAGGTCCCTCGTGCCATTTCTCTGTTGTTTTGACCTAATTATTCACGAATAATTCTACTTATAAAGCATTTATTATATCACATGTAATTTAGATTTTTTCTTCATGCGACATGCATATAAGACTCTTACATAATCCTTATAAATATTTTTTTACTGATCCCAAAATTTCTATCTAATGGATTATCTTCTTTCAAAATTATTGAGACTGATAATGCTCATTTCCACCAAATTATGCGTACTTCTTTGGTGCAGCACCTGTATTAATTGTCTAAAGGAAGCAAACCAAAATATATCTTTATATTTTATGTAAGATTTTAATTTATTTTGTTTCTCGGGAATTCATGACTTTATTTATTTATATATATCAGTGGAGCGAATAATAATGTCTTTACTAATTTTTCATGCCTCAAGCAAAAGCAAACTCGAGTTGTTTTTACCTAGCTACACCTATAATATGATCATCAACTTATTAAAGGCTGCATGTTTTTCCCCATAAGGATACGTGGCAAATTTAACTTAGTGGATTAATACAAACCCTCTTCATTTTTTTTTTATCATTCATTAAATAAAAAAAAAAAGCAATTACTAGTTACTATAGTTATATATATTATTTTGTTTTTATTTAATTACTGAAAACGTTAAATTATTAAAGTATCCATTCATGCATAGCATATTATGAATCCAGACCTCTATTAAATAATAAATGAGCACCACATTTGTTCTATTTTGTTTATTTTTTTAATAATTCTTCTAAAACACCAATATCTAGTTTTTTGATTCGTCCAATTTTAGATTTCTTCGATTTGCTCGTGTTTTTGTTCCAAAATAATGATATGAAATTACTCTAACGGATGACGTGCCTTCTTAGAAGCTTGATCAATTCGAGGTCAAATAAAACAATGTTTACTAACAAATAATGATTTGAGCATATATATGGTGTGTTGTGTGCACGTAATTAATAATTATATGCATAATGGTTTGATAATATTATTTGAATAATTAAAAATGAGGAATATTATAACAGTACTTAAAAATATAATTTTCTAAAAAAAAAAATTAAAAGTATCATGATCATTATTTACGTATGACGTAAGCTTTGTCATTGGACTAATAATGGTTCATTATTATGACGGCACATGAAGAAAATGTATATGTAAATGAGATAAAAATAAATTAATTTTCTTGCTAGCAATTTTGATTATCTTCATTAGTATCACAATGTCCGTACATGTTGCAGGCGTGGAACCTGAGATCACAACATCGAAAGAAATGAATTCTACATTTTCAAATGTTCCTCCTGGATTTAGATTTCACCCCACGGATGAAGAATTAGTCGACTACTATCTCAGAAAAAAGATTGCTTCCATAAAATTTGATTTAGATGTCATAAAAGATGTCGATTTATACAAAATAGAGCCGTGGGATCTTCAAGGTACGTGCGTACTTACACTTCAGGCTCTCCTCGATTTTGATTGTAGAATGTAAAGAAATTTTATGGTGTTCGATCGAAAAAGGTCGCGAACCAACTTCGATTTCATTTTAATCCTTGAATGAAAACCAGAACTGTGCAAGATTGGAACTGAAGAACAGGATGATTACTACTTCTTCAGCCACAAGGATAAGAAGTATCCGACGGGGACTCGAACGAATCGAGCCACTAAAGCTGGATTCTGGAAAGCTACGGGAAGAGACAAGGCTATTTATTCTAAGCATAATTTGATTGGCATGAGAAAAACTTTAGTATTTTACAAAGGTCGAGCCCCCAACGGCCTGAAATCCGACTGGATCATGCATGAGTATCGACTCGAAACCAATGAAAATGGAACAACTCAGGCAAGTGCGTGTCTTTATCACATGCTTTTGTTGGTTCTCTTGCATGCACCGAAATATTGCTTTAATGATCCCCGTTAATACATCTTACCAGGAAGAAGGATGGGCAGTATGCAGGGTATTCAAGAAAAGAATAGCTGCTACTATACGGTACGAGGACGAACACGACTCGGCACGTTGGTACAACTGCGACGATCAAGTTTCCTTCATGCCATATTTTGATTCACCTAAGCTGATATCTCATCCTCACTACACCTGCAAACAAGAACTCGAATCGCAATACAACATTCCTGAACATGATGCAGCATTTCTCAAGCTTCCCTATCTAGAGTCACAACAATCAGCCACACTGAATATTAATGCTCACTGTAGCAGCTCGATAGATGTCCCATATGGCTTCCAAGAAGAACGACTTCTGGGAAGCAATAATATTCGAGTGGATGTTAACACACTTTACCACGATCAGGACGTACTCGAGCAAGTGACCGACTGGCGACTGCTCGACAAGTTTGTCGCGTCTCAGCTGAGCCAAGATGGGGTTAACAACTCCAATGAGGCTTCTGATCAGGTCTCTGAATCAGCGAGCTTCCCAAATTGATCAAGAAATAGTAAAGAAACTGGTATCTAAACATATATAATATATATGCTACAGGATAATATATATTACTGGAGCTTTCTAATAAGAATGTATGGGTACTGCACAGAACTGACGTTGTCAAGTGCTCTTTAATTTAATGCAAATATATATTTGATTTGAGTTGCTTCAGATTTGAATTACTTTCAAGCCTCAACTTAGAGAAGAAATATCAGATGACACGTGCATATGTCCGAGGGGTGTAAAGATATAATTTTAAAAATTACAATGGATTCTTATAACAACAATTCGAATTGATCGTGTTTCCATGAAGTAATGGATACAAGATAGTTATAATCAGACGTGAAATAGCTTGTTTACCGATAGAAAAAGAGCACATATAACTCTTGAAAAAATCTACATGCATTCTACCCATTTACTCGTATACCGACTGTTTTTGAGGGCCAAAAAAACATGCTAACTCATATTTTCTTCTACCTCATGTACATATGCATAAATCGATATGATTCAGCTAGCATCACATAGTCCAGTTTCTGAATCGCAAAAACCGTCACGATCAAGGAGTTTGGGTGGAGGAGCACTGAGAAGAGGAGAAGATGGAGAACCATATGCATTTCGTCGGGTATTCCCACAGCCAAGACTTTTTCTGGTGCTTATTCCTGTTACAGGATTGGTGCCACTCGCATACTTGCAAAGTGCCTGCATAAAAAACATTAAAGGTATGTAAGCATTGTCTTTCTAACCTTGTGATATAAAACAATTCAGGTCCTATATATAAACTATATAAACCGCGCTAATTTATGTTATATGAAACTTCAGGATTTTTTCTGTGACAAAAGAAAAAGGAAACGAAATGAATAGTAAATAACTTTTAATTGAAGTATATACCTGTTTCTGGAGAAGGTCTATAACTGCATCACTGAAATCAGCACCGTCAATTATGGCACCCCCAAGATCACTCCGTGTGAGGACAGATCTAACTAGCACAGCGTTTGTTAGATTAGCTTCATTTAATACCTGCACATATGTTGTCAAATACATTTTTAGAATTCATTTTAAACAACATTCTCAATACTTTCGATTTAAAAGTCCCAAAAAACCCAACTAAACATCACCGAAGAAGTTCACCGTTTGTGCACGGGCCAACTGACTTGTCATGAATAATAAATACCAACAAAATCTAACAAATTTATTTTAAGTGTCACACTTGCACTCAAGGATTGCGAGTGTCAATATAAGAAATTTTAACGTGGCCGCAGTTCTGGTACCAATGATAACAAGGAAAAGTACCAAGGAACCAATGAGTGTAATAGACATAAATAAAGAGTCACAAAGTATCCTTAATCGCATGACCTTTCAATAAAATTCTCAGAGATTACTGTAGATGCTATATTTCATCCATATTAATAGAAAAACAAAACAGAACACAAGATTTCTTGGCTTACCATTCGATCCATTAGGGTGTCACTCAAATCAGCACCTGCAGAAAACAAGCACAATTTTTAAGACGGTTTCAGGTTGGTTAAAGTATAGTTATTGTATTCAACTCTCTGAAATATGAATCACGCAATCTCTAGGAAACTGACCAAGCTCTAAATGCAAGCATCTATCTCGCCCAAATATGATTGACTCAAGTTATCGATAAGCAATCTTTTCAAGCTTGTATGATCTAATTATATTCAAACAGAATCTAAAGTTGATGCAAACGATTCTGTCAGGAAAGGGACGTTGCCTCTTTCGCAACGCCCCCATTGTGCTAGTTCCATAAGTAAAGATCGATTATATAGTCAAAGTTCGCAAGATGGCCCGATGACAAAATCAAATACCAGATATTAAACAACAGTAGCAAGATTCAACAGCTCATTGTGCCTAGTCCAGTGTCCAGAGGCTGAAAAAATTCCAAACTTTCTTTATCACCACAGGATCATTAGGCGGTCATTTTTATAGCAAACCGTGTATAATTTGGTTCTTGTTGGAGACAAAATAAGTAAGTCATTGGTTATTTCCGTAAGACATCCACATTCAGAAAGCATATGAATGTTTCATACCAAGACGTCCTTCAGTGCTGCACACACTATGGCATAAAATTTATAAACTAATGGAATCGGGAATCAACTTTTTTCACGTTGTTTTGAGAAGAAAGTAAAAGTACCCGTGAAATTAGCTTTATATGCAACTGCTTTCTCAAGATATGCACCATTGAAAGTTGAACCACTGAAGTCCGATTCCCTCATATCAGCAGAAGTGAAATTGGCTCTTCTGTATCAACCATATCCACTTATGTGAATACAAGGCAACTATGAATCAAATGTGTAAAGGGCATATTGAACAAAAGCAATCTTGGACCAAGAAACTCATCGTTTCCATTGAATACTGAACTGTGCATAAAACATTTGAATTCCGGAAAGCATTCAATAGTTTTCAAACTCAATTTTGATTCTCTAATATACATGTTCACCTCGTGTGAAGAAAACTACCTGAAATTCTCATTCACATGAACTGCTTTCCTACACAACGACAAAAGAACAAGGAACATGACTGTTAATTCTCTTGAACACGAGCAAATTGTTAAAATACAGTACAAGAATCTCGACGGGAACAAACTTGAGGTCTGCGGAACCATATTGAGCAGCTGATCCAATCCCGAATTCACCCCGAGTTTCGGCTTCGAATTTATTAAGATCAGCAATAGCTGGTATGTTAAAGCTAAATGCTACCACGGCCGCCGCCGCCAAAGCTGTTGAAACAAGATTTCTCCACTTCTTAGGCTCTGCAACGTCCGTGTATTAATATCAAAAAATATTCCATCATCTATCCATTAAACTGCAATAAAACTACCTTAAAGAGAGGTCTTAAAACATGCCCAGATAAAAATAAATAAATAATTAATAGAAAGGCAAGAAGGTCACCTGTGCCAGGTTTGCCCTTTTCAGTTTCGTATTGGCAAGAAACAGACGAGGGCTTCGAAGAGACGTGAAAAGAAGTGAGATTTTTATCAGAAAATTTTGAGGAAGAAATTTTATTCATGGATCTTAATGGCAGCAATGAAATCGAACTGAGAGCCATTTTCCAGAAAGAGTTTATTTTGCTCTACGATTTTGATCAGCCAAGAAAAAGACGTTACAATTGGATAACGGGAGGGACTCAGAAATTGTGGATATGTTTCGCTTTGCTTTACTTCGAGCCACATTTTTCCCTTCTTTCTTTTTCGTCTTTTTTTTCTTCTTGGCTTATGAAGTGCCACTGCTTGTTACGGCTTTCAAAGTTTTTATTTTTATTTTAAAAAAGGGACGATTCAGAAGGACTCTTTTCACATGGGTCAGACGCCCGTTGTCTGGCTCATGCGGAGGTTAAATCGAGAGAAGTGCACGATCGAACCCGCAATGCTAGCAAATTTCTTCCACGTTACTACATGCCTTACCAACTCGCCTATGTCCCTGTGAACTTTTATTTTTATTTTGTCAGCTGAGTTGTTAGATTGAAGAACTTGAAGTCATAGAATTGTTATGATTAATCGATTTTCATTTTTTTTTCCATAGAATTGTTATGATTAGAGTTGCAAAAGAATCGATTTCATTTAAAAAAAAAAAAATTGGTAATGCAGTGTAATAATCCATTGATCTTGTAGAAATTAAGAAACATAACTCTCTGGAAATTATTATATACAAGTGTCGCCTTTCTAATAGAACAAAAACCATAACGATAATAAACAAGAATGGCTCAACTCAATACATTCTAAAGCTAAGTGTGAATGAAAAAAATGAGGCTGGAAAATTGAGGTCAATGGGCATATGCACCACTCATTCGCCATATCTGTAGTGATGCAGTGATATCCACATCGGTGGCATTGTTGAACAAGAAGATTTTAGCGTCTTCATATATGGCTTTCGTCGGATAAATACGCGATGTGATGCACGTCCTCCCGCCTTGAGCAAAGCTCTCGACTATCGAATGATCAACCTGCAAGGAACCAGATAAGTTTCAGTTTTGTTTCCCTTGTTGAACTTGACACAACATGAAGATTAACCAACAAACTTGAACTTACAAGCATTCTCATAGATAGTTTTTCCCCTTGTAGCACTGGTACTGTGCTTCCATAGATCCTCTTGTCCACATCAGTTGCCTCAGAAGACCTATAAACACAACACATGATAAAGGAAATCATCATGAGCAAACTTGATTAATGGCCTAAATAGAAATCCATCTTGTATAGGTTTGAAATTTCACCTTGAGTGATCAGCACAGAAGAATGTCTTGAAATTTCCTTGTGTATCCTTAGAAATATAGAAGAAAACTGGAGTTTGCTCCGATAGGGCGTCGTCGGTCAGAACCATCAAACCAAATGGTCCTAATGCACCTCTGGTGGCACTGCTGGAGCAATTGTAGGCCGTATCTGTTCCATTTAACCTGCTCAAAGCCTCCTGATCCACTTCAAACTCGGCCACGATGTCAAGCTGCAAAATAGGAAACCATCATTCAAAAGAAACTCGAAATAGCATCAATTTTTCGTCTACTAGACGAAAAGAATGTGAGCTTCAAACCTGATCAGCAGTACAGCCAACATCAAGGTGTACAACAGAACCAGCTTTCGCCACCACCTTGTCGAAAACCACCTTGTTCAGTCTCAATCTTTCCACCTCCTTCACTGGCCATTGGAGAATGTTGCTGCCAGTCTTTCTGTCGAACAATATTGTCCTTGGAATAGCCTGTTTTTCAAATTAACAATATTCATTTCATAATAACGAGTCACAGATCAACAATGATGTAATAACTGAAGATGCTAATTAATTTACCTGAAGTGAAGACCAACCCTTTTCTCTATCAGACTTTTCACTATCTGTCTCTTTGATCCATCCCCACAAGATTCTTCTATTCTCTGCTTCATCGTAAAACGTCTTGGATGCATAGAAAATCCCATAATCGTATCTCAATCCAATACCAACATCTATTTTTGGATCATCAGGGGTCCATATTCCAGCATCACTATCATAACTTCCAATAGCGTAGTAGTCATTCCTGTCATCATCAAGACTAGTCTTCATAACATGTTTAACTCCGGGACCATTAACCGATGTGTCTAGGCCGTTTTCCATGATCTCCGAAACAGGGTAGAAATCCACGCATTCCCACATACCAGTGCCAGAAACCGCCCGGAGCACCCCATCTTGAAGTTTAAAGGTTTTGAAGTCCTTAGTGTCATACATCAATGAAATCCCAGTCTTGTTAACCTTAGAGCCAATAGCTATGCGCCACATCCCTTCCGGTGTCAACCACGCAGTGGTCGGATCACGAAAGTCCTTAGCTGCAACACCTGGTGGAGGGACTAAGACCGGGTTACCGGAATACTTCACCCAGTCGACGAGGAGAGGATCCAAAGGGTCAGCAGGGTATGCAAGATTTTGAACTTGAACCGACGCATTTGTCGATCCTGTGTAGAGCATGACAAGCTGGCCATCTTTGAGCACTGTCGCGGACCCTGTCCAGACACCGTTGATATCGTACCAGTGGTCGGGTACCATGGCGATCGGGAGGTGGCGCCAATGTATTAGGTCCCTTGAAACTGCATGACCCCAGACAATGTTGCCCCAGACTGCACCATATGGGTTGTATTGATAGAACAAATGGTACCATCCCTTGTATAGCAACGGACCTAACATCAAAGTTATGAGTTTTAAGTCATTTTTAGTAATAACAATTACATGGATTGAAGATTCTAATGAATCATGACGGGGAAATATCATTAATTTCCGCGAAAATGAAATATTTACCATTGGTTACACAAAATCCAATGTACTTTAATTTTATGTAGTATCTTTCCCCTAAAGAAATACAATGTACTTACCATTGGGATCTGAGACAAGACGATCCAATATATTCCCCAATAAAAGCAATGCCAGCCGAAGCATTCGCAAAACCACCGAGAAACAAAGAAGAAACATGCGTTAGCGTATGGAGTTATAATTTAATAATGACAGCAGATACAAACTCTACTCTAGCATTTTTCATTTTGTTTTTTTTTTTTGAGGAAAGAAAATCTTATAAATGACAATTAAGAGTCACTCATTACAAGATTAACCAGCCATCTCGGAAAAGACCCGGACACCCAACAAAAAGGTGCAGGGGAAGAAATAGAAAATTTAGCTAAGAAGTGAGCCACAACATTGGCTAATCTCCTAACATGAAATAAAAAGACGATCTCTAACTGAGATATCAAAGTTTTAATATCTTGAGCACATGATCATGTATAACGCAAATCACTTAGAGCCCGTTTGGGAACAGCAAACATTTTGGAAAAAAACACTTATTTTTTTAAAAAAATGTTTTTTCTTAAAATATTATGTGTTTGGTTACAATAGACATTTTAAAAAAAATACTTATTTAAGCCCAAATAAGTGTTTTTTTAAAAGCCAGAAATTTTGGCTTTTTGACTTCTGCTTATATTTTCATTTAAAAAAATACTTTTTTGAACATTTATCCAAACACTAAAACTGCTTTTGCTTTTTTTAATAAAAGCACTTTAAAAAACTAAACGTATTTAAGTGCTTTTTTAAGCTAATAACTTTTGTTTCCAAACGGGCTCTTATATTTAATTTTAGGTAGTTTGAAAGAAAAGATTTCAAATTCATATATTTCAAAATATTTTTGTTGTTTAGTGAAGTAATACCATAAACTTCAGATCCTCTTGTTTCATGTTTATATAATATTTTATGTTAATTACGATAGATTTCAAATTCATCCAAAAAAAAGTGTCATTTGATATTTCTATTTTATATACATAAGGTATGAGTGTAGTATTTGATATCTTGATTTGTTAATAATAAAACACAAATAGCTGCTTAATTTTATGAAACATATCACATATTGATCCGATCTATGAAAAATATTATTTTTTATGCCAAAATTCATGGTATTAATTAAATATTTTCACCTAGTACAATCTTAATTATTTTGATTCGAGGACGGTAAGATGAAATCTTAAAATCTTTCGAATCAATGATTTGGTAACTCGAAATTTGTCGAAGCATGAAAGAATTAATAAAAAGATTGAGAGCTGGGAAAGAGAATCAAACAAACCATTCATCCAATTCTTCTTAGGCTGAAAATGAAAAGCCGAAGTTTGCCAAGCCAACAATGTAGAATTCCATGTATACGCAGGCCCCGCATGCAACATCAACGGCCAAAAGCTCTTGGGAGACACCCCTTCCGCCACCCCACGCAACACCGGACGCATCCTCTCCGGCCGCGTCGTGCAATCATAATGCGGTGGCGTCGGAACCACCTCATCAGGCTCGTGTCCATAATTTCTAACAGCCACCACCACAAGTAACGCGATCCCTAACATCCCCAACAACAGGAGGAGGATAAAAGTGGAGGGTCGTCGTCGATGCTTCCGCGGAGACATCGTGGCGGCAGCGACCGCGGAGGAGGAAGAGGAGGAGGTGGAGTCAAGCAAAGGGGTGTGGGAACATGACGCGAAAGAATCATCGCATGGGATTTCCGAATCGCGGAATTCAGGAAATAATGGGTTAGGATGAGACATCATGGTTCATGCACAAAACAATTTTCGTGAAACGTACATGCCCGATTTATATGGACATAAAATGTTAAACCAATTTGTAACAGAAGATTTTCCTCGTTATATATATATATATAGGTAGCGCGAGAGTCGGGAGAGGAGATAATCAAGGAATGTTCGACTAGAAAGCAAAATATAATTTGGGTGGTGTGGTTACTTTATATTAGACAATGGTATCCTCTTGTACGTTGTTTTTGTAGACGACTCCTATCAGACTTTATCTGTTATTATTCCAATACAACACTAGTTAGTTAAAATCAAGACTTTCTACTTTTTTATTAGAGTTCTAGTACGAACATGATTTTTAAAGTTCATAAATCCATGTAAATTATCTTAATATTTAATTATCTTCACGCAAAGACAAATTTAATTATTATTTTTTGAAGAAAAAAAAAAACTCGAACTTTAAATAATTAAAATAATCGAAAACGTTGCCCGTGGGCCGTTTCTTTCTAATTGTCAATTATTTTTTTCCAATCCAAATAATCCAAAATTAAAAGGATCTCGTAAACGATTCTCTATCTACTTTAACATAGAATATTAATTAGTTACAAAATAAAGAAAAGAGAGAGAAATTCACGCAAATACAAAATGGTAAATCTTCATTCACTTTGTATATATGATATGATACAAACCGAAAACATCTATACACACTCAAATTTAAATTTCCTGCTGAAAACACCACAAAGAAATTACTAAATTCTTCACAGGAATGAAATCCCTTTTAACAAAGATTAAAATGGTAACGTACACCACCTGCTGTATCGATTATTAAGCTTCTATGTGTCAATTGATACGTAGATTTTGCACTTATCGAATTCTTTGAGCAATTTGTTATCTCTAAATCCAACCAAGAATTCAGCGAGCGCTTCAAGAAACAAAGCGGCCTGGTATACACTCGTTACGCTCAAAATATCTGCTAAAACGCTCTTCCTCAGCCTGTTGGCATCCACCACCACCCCAACTAGCTCCTCCATCTCCGCCGCCAACGCCTCTTCCACCGCCGTCTTCACCCCATCCGGCCTCCTCCCCCACTCCGCCCCCACGCTCCTCACCAGCGTCATCTGCGCGTGGCGCGCCCGAGCCGCGAGGGCAGGCACCATGAGCCTCAACCCGCATTCAATCTGATCGACCCTCGTCGTCAAAGCCTTCGACGGGCTCCTCCAAGCCACCGCCACGTGCCACCGCTCGTCAAGAAACTCGCGAGATTGTCGAATCTCCCGAATCGTATCAAGAACGTCGCCGTCTTCGGATTCTTGATCGTCGAGGAATGATCTGAGGAGATTCGTGAAGAGGTAAGGGTGGAGGTCGGCGAGCCAGAGGAATGGTTTCTCGAGAGAGTTGCGCCACCCGGGGTAAAGGCATTGAGCCACGTCTTCAACGGCGGCGAGCTCCATGTTCTCGTAGTAGGAGCGGAGGTGGTGGTGCATGGCGTCGACTTGGGCGGAGAGAAGGGCCGGGGATGTGGAAACGGAGGAGAGAGCACGGCGGAGCTGGGGGAGGAGAGTGTCGGCGAGGGTGGCGAACCACTCTTTGTAGAAAATCTCGAAGGGTTTTGAAGTACTGGCGGATTTCTTTCTTCTGAAGAGAGCTGATTTCAACATCTTTGGGAAAAGATGTAGAAATGGCTTCTTGATTGGCGATGGGGAAAGCGTCAAATTTTTTTTTTTGGGTTCAAGCCGAAAGGGTTTTGGAGCTAGGTAAATTTATTTATTTATAGTATAGAAAGTAATTTACTGCCTTTTTTTAAATAAAAAAAATTGATTTCTTAATTGTAACACATTTTCATTAATCAATTTCAATTGGAAGCTAGAATATAATTGTTTGAATTTTGAGTTACCCAAAAATAATATGCATATAAAGTGTAATGGTACACAATCCTTTTTTTTTAAAAAAAAACTCGTAATATTATTAATGCAAATAGTCAATGACAAGTTTAACCAATGAAAATCAGCATTCATCCAAATAAAAGATGAAAGGATAAAACAAGCAAAACGGACAATACAATGGATAATAAATTTTAATAATTAGTGATTTTTTGCACATAGCACGTGTGTGCGCGAAATAAATATTAATAGAAGTATAAATTTATCTATTACTACATTTTATAAAGAAAGTGGTCGTTGTAAATCCTAATTTGCTCTCTTTGTGTGTTCGTAATAGATTATTTAATTTATGTAACCTCCAAGTGGACTAAGAAAACATGAGTTATCTTTCCTTAACCAGTCAGCCAATATAAATTGGGTTAATTCTTTGGCCAGGGAGTTTAATAGTGAAGATTAGGTAGTGTTTGGGAGAGTTTTTAGAAAGTACTTCATAGCTTTTCTTTTTCGAAATTTCAAAATTTTTTGAAATAAAAGCTGAGAAGTGCTTCCTAAAAACTCTCTCAAACATTACCTTAATTCCCCACAACAGATCAACGTTTCGGATACAAATTTGAACTGATCAATGGGTGCATGATACCTCCAATAGGATAGTTTAAGCTGGATTGGACGTCGATGCAAGTTTTTATGATCATATATAAAGGTTGATATTATATCTATAAATATTAAAATAAAAATAAAAGATCGAAACTCAAACCAACTTACAAAATCAAAACTCAAATTCGAACACTTGCATCCAAAACACAAAATAGGTAAATTTAAAAGATTATTTTTGCTAATATCATTTATCTGTAAAATATATTACTCAAATTATTTTTTAAACTAAATTCATCGATCCAGGCACACCCTTATTGAAATTCTTCAAAATAATTATGTGTTGGAGTTATTATTTTTAACGTTTCTATGATAAAAATAAGGATACCAACGACTATATATAATTTGGGTTTTGTGAAAAAAAAAAAAACATGTAAGATATATATAGTTTAATAGTAAAAATCTATACTATTATATTTTTTATTTTATTAAAGTTGAGGGATTGGTATGTGGGTATGATCATCAACCCCTTTACTTTTATCCTTTGATGACCATGTAATTATAAAAATGCCACTTTCACTTCTTTTTTTTCTCATTTTTTGCCGATATCTATTTACAAAATTTCTATTTTTCCTTTCATTATTTTTTTAATTTTCAATTAAAACAATTTACAAAATTTCCATTTTTTTCTTTCACTATTTTTTTTAAATTTTCAATTAAAACATTAGAACGTATAAGGCACGCAACGCGTGTGTTTGTGTGCTAGTATAATTAAAGTTGAGCCTTTATAGTAACTAGCTTTAAGGACACCAAAATTTTTTAGTCCATAATTATCCCCTTCTATCCACTATCTCAATAAACCTCCCTCTCAATCTATTTTTGATTTAAAAAAATTACATAAAAATTATTTATTTTACACATACAAAACATATGCACAATGCACTGTCTATACTATCTATACTATCTATCTATATTATAATACTTGAGGCACCTAGAGAAAATGCTCATGTGGACATCATCTTTTGTTCCATTTTTGCCCCTCCTTCCCTTCTTATATTATTCCATAATTCCATAATAATTACCCTTCCTACCCACAATCCCCACTAAAAAATCTCCCACTAACTCCACTTTCACATAAAATAAAATAAAAAACGTATTTTTTTATAATACATTAACTTCAATTATACGACTTTTCAATTTTCATCATATTTTTCATTTGACTTCTACATTTATTTTTTCATCTGATTTTTTTTCCAATAATATGTTAAGCAAAAATAAAAAAAAAATCCAAAAAATAAAATAAATTGTAACTAAAAATTTTTCGTTGCACCATGTTTACTAGTTTACTAGTTAGTAATTAAATTTCTCTCTTACTTTTAAGATTAACCATCAATGCACGTGTGTAACGTGGGTATAATAGTTTTATATTATGAATTTTTATTATATATATAGAATAACTTTAATTGGAATTAAATAAATATAAAAATGTATTGTTTGTTATTTGATTTTTTAGCCAATGTAAATATGTAATCACATATTCCTTAAAAAAATTGTAGACAATATGTATAGACTAGAAATGGAAGAAAAAAAAAACTTAAAATGAGAAAAATGAATGTTTCTTAATAATGATTCCAAAAGATGGCTTCAAAACAAAACAAAAAAAAATCCAAAATATATGAAAATATTAATGTCAAAAAAAAAAAAGATTTGGAAACGTTTGTCCGAAAGTAAAATTTGCCATGAATATTTGGATACACTTGGTCAAAAAGTTCGTGCATGTGAACATGATCGAATCTAACGCTTTAAAAGTCAAATAATAATGATCCCAACTACCCCATTCATTACACGTACATACTCCACTTTTTAATTCATATAATAATAATTAAAAAATAATAATAATAATAATGATCAATAATAAAGAGTGAAAACTGTAATTACAGCCGTTGGATTCGGTGATGAGACCACTTACAAAGTGACAATATTCACCGACAGATCTATCCGCGGTAAAATTCAATGAACAAATCGTCTCCACCCATAATAAATAACCACCATGCCTCCGCCGCCCCTGCTACTTCTACTCACCGCCACCGTCTTCCTCTTCCTCGTCTCCGCCGTCAAATCACAAGACTCCGATCCCGAATCTGACTGCACGAACAAATGGATCTACATCCGCCACCTCCCGCCCCAATTCAACCTCCATCTCCTCACCAACTGCTCCCAATATCCTCTATTCGACGATTTCTGCCCTTATCTCTCCAACCATGGCCTCGGCCAAAAGACGCACAACAACTCCCACAGCTGGTACAGAACCGACCCTTTTATGCTTGAACTCATTTTCCACCGCCGTATGCTTGAATACCCTTGTTTGACCTCTGATCCCAATCTCGCAAACGCAGTTTACATCCCCTATTATGCTGGGATCGACAGCTTGAAATACCTTTTCGGCCCCGAAGTCAATTCCAGCTTCAACCATGGATTGGATTTGTTTCATTATCTAGCACATGTGGACAACCCTTCCATATGGAGAAAGAATCAGGGCCACGATCATTTCTTGGTAATGGCACGCCCTGCCTGGGATTTCAGCCAGCCATTATCGAACGACCCGCCGATTTTCGGGACTTCGTTTCTCGAATTGCCCGAGTTTTTCAATGTCACGGCTCTGACTCTTGAATCCAGGGCTTACCCATGGCAAGAACAAGCAATCCCATATCCCACCTCGTTTCACCCTCCAAATTTAGCTTACCTGGAGTCGTGGATCAATAGGGTGAGGAAATCAAGGAGAAACACTTTGATGTTATTCTCTGCTGGAGGTGGGATTTCCGCTAATCCCAATATCAGAAGAAGCATTAGGCTTGAATGTGATAACACCACTAATATGAATGCCAATGGCACTGGATATGGCAAATTCTGCGAATTTGTGGACTGTTCGAATGGGGTATGTGAACATGATCCTATAATGGTGATGAAGCCAATGCTGCAGGCTAGTTTCTGCCTGCAGCCTCCGGGGGATACGCCGGCTAGGCGTTCGACATTCGATGGCATTCTCGCCGGTTGTATACCGGTTTTTTTCGAGGATTTGTCTGCGAAAAAGCAGTACGGGTGGCACTTGCCGGAGGAGGAGTACAATGAATTCTCTGTGTTTATAGCCAAGGAAGATGTTGTGTTTAAAGGGTTGAAAATCGTTGATGTATTGATGGGTATACCGAGAAGTGAAGTAAGGAGAATGAGGGAAAAATTAGTGGAGATGATGCCTAGAATTATGTACAGAAAGCATGGGAGTTCATTGGGGCTCAGAAGTAAGAAAGATGCATTTGATTTTGCGGTTCAGGGGACTTTGCAGAGGATCAAATCAAGAACTGAAGAGTTTGCAGATCAATGACTTTACTTACTTTTTTTTTTAAATGGGTTTTTATTAATATAATTATCCATGTAATTGTACATTTTCTTTGTTGTTGTTGTTAAATTATATTGTCAAGAACCAATGTATCACGATTTTTTATATGTTGTTTTTTAGAAAATATTAGTTTTTAGAAACTACGTCTGAAAATAAATTGTGTTTGATGTTGTCTTTTTTGTGTAAATATACAAGTTTGAAGTAGCAGTAACGACTAACGATTATGCCAACTTTTCTGTTTTTTACAGGTGAGAACTCGGAAATGGTTCAGCAAATCAAATCGCACACTCACTGCATTATGTACGTTCAAGCATTTCAAGAATTCAAATATTTTTGTTCTTCATTTGCGTTCGGTTATAAATTATGACTTGGGCGTTTTATGCGATTATTTGATTGAATGAATATCATATTTTTTGTATTTCAAAAAAACCGGGAAATAGATTATAAAAAGCAAAACCTTACACTGCATTATGAATACATATATAATGTATGATTGAACAAAATTTGTAGATGCACGAACACGTCAAGTGAAATGTACCAATTTGTGCCAAAAACAGTAAAAATATAATTTTTAAAAATCAAATGACGTCAATTCCAAACTTCATTGTTAGTTATAATTTCCTAAGAAAATATTACGCTAAAAAAAATGGCAATGATAAATGAAAAAGTAAACATCCAAATTATTTAATATGTATTTACAATAAGAATCTAGAAAACATAAAGAAATATAATAGATTTGATAAAAATGTTGAAAATTAATATATACTAGAAAGATAAAAGACAATTAATTTGTTTAACAACAAAAAGGGGAAAAACTATTAATTTGGCAGAGAAATTTGATTTAAGAAACAGATTTGAATTCTATATATGAATTCGGAACGGTTGCAAACCCGGGTTAGATTACAGCTAATAAATTGATTAAATAATTAAATAATAAATTTAATATATAATAAATATATTTTGGTTCGTCCATTTAACATCCAGCACCAGTGGTCTAGTGGTAGAATAGTACCCTGCCACGGTACAGACCCGGGTTCGATTCCCGGCTGGTGCATTTCTATTTTGCTTTCCAAAATATCCAATTTTTTTTTGTAAATTTCATATATAATAATATAATATAATATAGAAAACTTTGAGAGAGAGGGGTATAAAAACTTAAAAATATTTTTTAAAAAAAAATTAGGCAAGAGGTTAAAATTTAAATACTAGCTAACACGTAATTAGTACAGTTGAAACCTATCTGGGCACGCATATCCGCCACAACTCAATTTATCAATATGATTTGCATTTTGCTGTGTTCGATTGAAGAGCTGATCAGACTACACATGAATGAATTCATGTCCCAAATGTTTGGCAGTGTTCCAAAAAGCGCAAAAAAACGCCGTTTAAGTGGGATTAAACGTGAACAAAAAGCTTCGCGTTAGACAAAAGCGTGAAACAAACGGTCAACCTTTTAGTTGACCATATTAAGCGCAAAAAAACGTGAAAAACGTGATAAACATAATTTTTTAAATTAATATTAAATTTAAATTTAAATTATTTAAATATTTTTAACTTTAAATTTTTGTTTTAATGATAAATTTTAATAACATATTTAAAAAAAAAACATTTAAATGCATCCAAATTAAATTTGTTTCGTACATTTTTTTCTTTGCGACTAAGAGATGAAACATGACCTAACGCAAACATTTTCCTCCAGATAATTTTTTATTTTGAGACTTAAGTTTTTTATAACTTGAAAATTTATGTATTTATTCTTAAAATCTTTAAGTTTATATGTTATTTATTCTATTAATTAACTTAATACATATAATTAAAATTAAACAAAAAATGAAAAATGTTTTTTCATGCTTAAGCTTATTCTAAACTTAGCTTGCTTAAGCTTATAAAGCTTGAAACTTGATTGTGACGCTTCGTCACGATTCGCGCTTTTTAAAACCTTGATTTACACACATTTTTATATTTTTTATCTTCAATATTTGTTTTGTCATATGTTTTTTTTATATGGTCTTGTCAGCATATAAATATAAAATGGATTGACATTATCCATTAATGATTAAAAAATAATATTTTTATTATAAAAATAAATAATTTTTAATAGGTTTGAATTCTGATCGAATAGTAGATTTTTTTTCACAAAATTAAACTGTTCCACAATCTCACAAGATTTTTTTTGTTTGTCTCTTACTATGATTTTATTATTTTTAGATTGTCAGATTTTAAACTTAGTCTTGTACTCACTTCGCCTCAATTATATAGTTTATGTTTTCCTTTTTTTTTTTTGTCTCAAATATATAATCATATATCATATTTAGTAATATTTTTTTACACTCTTTTTGTAGTAGCCCGTATCCAAAACTAACAATTAATGAGTAATTAATTGAAGGATCATGTTCGGATTAAGTAAAACATGATTAAGAAAATTTCAAATTGATTAACGGAGTCCAGAAATGGATCCAGGACACTCAAAAATGGTGGGTATGGTTCGGCAGGTTCGGGCACTCCGAACTTGAGTTCGGAGGATCCGAACATGGACGGAGCCAGGCTTCGGAGGCTCTGAAGACTTCGGACGATCCGAAGTGGGTTCGGACGATCCGAACTCATGCGGCCAGCTGTCCCAAAATAATACGTCATTGGTGATGTCATCGGGGAGATGTTCGGACGATCCGAAGAGCCGGTTCGGACGGCCCGAACAGTGTATTGGACAGGTGTATGGTTGCATGCGAATGGTTGGACGCGTGGCGGAGATCGGACGATCCGATGAGGCGATCGGACGGCCCGAAGCAGTTCGAATGATCCGAAGTAAGGATCGGACGATCCGAACATGCTCTATAAATATGAGGTCCGAGTTCCTCATTTGGTGCGAATTCCGAGTTCCTCTCCTTCGTCAACGTGGCTCTATTTTAGGGCTTTGAGTACTCTTATTTTAGAGTTGGAGTAGGGAAAAATATTATAGTATAGTCAGACAATGTCTGACATAGTAGCGGAACAGTGCTCATGTAGCGGAGCAGTGCTCGAGGCTGTGGAGATGCAGCAGGGGTGTGCCCCCAGTTGCGGGATATTCGCCATCAGTGGGCTGACGATGGACGCAGGTATAGCTATAGTCTCCTTAAATTATTTAGGAGTATGCAATAGCTTAGTTAAGGCTTTTAGAGCTTAATGAATGATGCATAGGTATTTGCATTGTAGAGTTGATGATAGGCTTGGAACCTAGAGTTGGACTGCTAGGACTGCTTGTAAAAAGGTACGTAAGTACTGACTGAGATTTTCAGCGGATATGCATGCTTATATGTTGCATTTATGTGTTTGCATGTTATTGTTATTGATATATGTCATGTACATATCATCTTGTGCATGTACGTCTGTACATCTTTTGAGATGAGCCAGTTAGGGTTACTCAGCCCTGTTTGGACGTTTGATATCGAGAACCCTTAGGTACTGATACCTAGAGGACTCCGTTGTCCGCGTCCGAGATTCGGGAGTGAGTGGTCGCACACAGTGGTTAGCTACCCCAATGTCACGAGCTCATATTCCCTGTCTGAGCAGTTTGTATACAGTTATCCCAGATATGGATACCATGTCATTTGCATGCATCATATTTGTATGTTTATCCCTGCTTTCGTATTGAGCTTAGCGCTCATGTCCAGTCTTTTTTGTGTATCTGGACACTCCATTCGACGGGGCAGGTTTAGGTGCGGGATTGAGCACCAGGAGCTTGGAAAGGCCAGTAATCCTTGAAGACAGCAAGATTAGCTGTAGGTTTATTTAAGTAATTCGATTGAGTTGTATAATCGAATTTGTTTAGACGGTTGTATTCTGCCGGTCTTCTTGTATTTAAGTCTTCCGCAGCGATTTTATTTAATGCATGCTTAATTATGCTCTTATCTCTGATTAGGTAACGGATCCGGTATGGGTCGCTACATTTATGGTATCAGGGCTGCATGCAAGATACTTGGGAAATAGTATTGAGATGTTGGATTTTCCTTGTAGGATTGAGGAGACCTAACGAAAGAAGATTTGGTTCTTCATTGCCGAGGTTTGCGGCAGAAGTTTTTACTATAAGGAATGAAACAGTGATGAGAACACCAATAGTAGCATATCGATAGATAGATTGACTGTTGTGTACGGATTATCATTCGATGCATTGGGATGCTGATCGAAGAACATATGGATTCCAGCCGGGAAAGACTGGAAGAGAAAAACGAGTATATCGTGTCAGATACCTTTGAGGGCTTTTTGGAACGAATGGTGTGTAATAACCCATGTGGTTTCAGTCCGAAGAGATTCTCCACTCATAATTGGAGAGACTGTCATATATACCTTCACCAGGAAATGCCTCGAGTGCTTAAGGCATGACGGGTTTTGAGTGTAAGGTCATTAAACTCATGCAGAACATGATTTTGCCGGTATGCTTATATCGATGCTTTCGGTTGGCAAATGGGAAACTTCATGTTCAAAAACATGATATGGATACAAGAAGAACGCTGATGGTAGATCGTGTGCAGAGGTGGTCGACTGACATGTACTGACGCAGAGCATAGCTGGTTAGCTATCACGTGTCATTTCTCCGGAGTTCTTTGCAGGAGGACATGAAGAGAGACTTGAATGGGAGTATGCTTGTATCGATGCGTGTGTCGATTAGAGGCTTCATGATCAAGAAACGAAGACGAGTACGATGATTTTAAATACTATATTGTTGTAGTTGTAAACAATATTTCAGTGGTAATGAATCATCAGAATCCGGTTGTATCATTTCAAGTTATTGGTTGTACATTTCGTTGTATTTTGAATACTGTATGTATTACATGGGATTGTAATAAAGAAGTTGTACATAACTTGAAGTAATGACACATGTATTAATTATCCAGGAATTTGTGAATGACTGAGGTGATTCATCTGGAGGTATGTAAATATTGTTCGGATATGAACTTTGGGCTTTGTTCTAGGTTGTTTCCTTAGAACAGTAATCTGTTTGACCTTCGTTAGGTTGGGAATTGCGATGATGGGATTTCATCAGAAACCAGGTCGAGTATATGCCGAGTTGTGGACTATGACCATGACTAGATGTGATGGGGCGCGACCCTATGCCAGTGTTACTCTGGGAGTCTTTGTACTTTGGAGATTGTCTGGAAGCCCTTGTGCTTCAGGATCGGCGGTGGGAAGGCTTCTCAGTATAGAGTCTTGGTAACAGTCACGATGGGATATGACCTTGGATTAGATGTCTGGTTAGGTATAGTGGTTCAGATATTGCCTGACTGTCATCGGAGATATTGGTTTGGATTTCTGCCGTAAGGACTAGTCCTGGAGGGATTTCCTTGACGAGCATGTACTCTGAGCAGATAGTTTTAGTCAATGGGATACTGCGAGACTAGTGGATCTAGTCGATGATTGGATTCTCTTGTGGTAGGAGTTATCCAGGAGATGGTTTTGTAAAATTTTTTGAAACATTGACCCGGGGGAAGTATTTTCCAGCAATGATGGTTTCCTTCAGTAATGAGTTATAGCTGATGCTAAGGATTGTACATGACTATTTGAGACGTGAGGTAAGCATGACTTATGACAGTGTACACTTGGTGGTGATTTCAGATGGGATATCGTGGCAGGTTACCTCAGTCTTAAATTGTTGCAGCCTTAGCGAGAGATATAATTATTAGGAACATGTTCAGCGTTAGTTGGAATCTTTCAGACTTGTAGTGCGTTTTGGGTCTGGCAGGTCCTAATGATCATCTTGAATGAATATAGACAGTGGATAGTATGTCTAGACTGGTGCAGGCATGACACTAAGTAATTGTCTGATTAGGTTTGATATCGTCAGGCAGAACGAGAGCCACAGTAGATGGACTTGATCGATCAGATTATTCCAACCGGTGCTGAATTGGGATATAGGGAGTCGAGAAGTACTGGGGATAATACTAGAAGTATGGTATGCATAGATACATCGATTCAGGTACATTTAGGGAATTCTTCAATCGTTAGGAATCCCCATGAATGCGGGAATCGGGGCTTTTGGATTCTGCAAATCACGAAAGTGGTCTTAGGTTGACTCTTGTTGTAGCGACCCATACCGGATCCGCTATCTAATCAAAGATAAGAGCATAATTAAGCATGCATTAAATAAAATTTCTGCGGAAGACTGAAATACAAGAATACCGGCAGAATACAAGCGGCTCAACAAACTCGATTATACAACCCAATCGAATTACTTAAATAAACCTACAGCTAATCTTGCTGTCTTCAAGGGCTACTGGCCTCTCCAAGCTCCTGGATACACAGAAAATACTGGACGTGAGCGCTAAGCTCAATACGAAAGCACGGATAAACATACAAATATGATGCATGCAAATGAACGGGTATCCAAATCTGGGATAACTGTATACAAACTGCTCAGACTGGCGCCTGGAGTATGAGCTCGTCACATCGGGGTAGCTAACCACTGTGTGCGACCACTCACTCCCGAATCTCGAACGCGGACCACGAAGTCCTCTAGGTATCAGTACCTAAGGGTATTCGATATCAAACGTCCAAACAGGGCTGAGTAACCCTAACTGGCTCATCTCAAAAGATGTACAGACGTATAAGCACAAGATGATATGTACATGTCATATATCAATTGTTGGAAAACTGTGTTCAGATCAATTAAGAATTGATACCCGGTGCAGCGGAAGTTTAAAAATTTTATTTTTATTATATGGAACGATTACATATATGGGTATCAAAACTTTTACGATTAAATTTGTTCAAGTAAAAATAAAATCACAATTAAATTTTTACCTCATCAAGCAAAGGCTTGATCGTGGACTCCAACAGAATTTAATCTGCTCTTCTTGTAAATCCCGGGAACCGATGACTGTCACGATCTATCTCCGAAATTAGGTCCACGAATGAAAAACAGAAACCCTCTGATTGACTGCACTAGAAATCAATCAGAAGTTTTACGTAGAGAATAAACAGATATGATCTGTTAATTCGATTTGTAATTTTTCACAAAAATCACAAGTCGAATTTTCTCCAAAAGGGACAGAGGAATTTTTGAAAAATCCTCTTGAATAGTATAGAGTGAATTTCAAAAATTGCAGTATTCAATGTGTGTAATTTTCGAACCCAACACCTCTATTTATAGATAATTTCTAGTTATAATTGTATCAGGACTCTAACTCCTTAAAGCCCACAATCCATAACTTAAGCCCAACAAGCCAAGCCTGTTGTTATAGAAATTAATATAAAATTCATCGTGACTCCGATTGATAAACTGATTTCACCAATGTGCACAGAAACCATTTCTGCATCTTTTAGAGTCAAGATAATTTTTCTGAATCCGAATTCAGTGATTTCCAAAAATGCCCATCTCTATGTCATTTTAGGAAATCTCACTCCCTTTGGTTAAGAAGTCCAACTTCTCTTTCATTAAATTTAACTCTTTAAATTTAACTATCTCTACGGGGTTTTAGTAATCCATTACTTGTGTACCCCTCAATGGTTCAGGAATACAGCTAGCCGTGGGCTCACAACTCCTTGTGACTCGGAACAACAATTTCCGACTTACCCATCGAATAGGTAAGAGCGCCTAGAAACATCGCCCCATGATTCCCTAGGTATTACTGATAGTGCCTGCAAGAACCAGTAGATTTTGGTTAGCGTACAGTACGATCTCTCCATCCATATATCCCGATCGAATCAACAACCATTGGTATATCGAGAGTCGTTCGAGATTCGATAACTATGCATTACATCTTGGAGATCAAATAGTGGCATCGCATATGTTACTAGGAAAACCCATTAACCTAAAACACATCATGTACTCTGGCCAGAGATTCGTCACACTAATATCTCCTCAGATCGCATAGGATATCCACACTCACAAGTATGTGGTGAATCCTTGACAACAAAGCATCGACTCCTATATGTGTCATAACTGTACCCAATCTCGACACCTGATGACCCCAATAGAGTCGGTAAACGAGTCAAAGTACAGTACTAGCATATAGAGTCTCAATGATGTTTCAAGTAATAAGGACTAATGGTGTACAACCAAAACCGCGGACTTTATCCACTCGATAAGTGATAACCACTTGGAAAGTCCGAATAGGGTAGTTCGATCATTCATCATATGAATATCCATTTGCATGCTTTGAACATCTCTATGTTTCATACCAATGAAACGTGGTACTCGGCATCGCAAATGCTAGTCTCAATCTCGAGCGATCCTTATCCTTATTTGCGGACGGCTCAATTGACTAGGAACAGTTTAGAATATACAGTGACTATAAGATGTGTTTCATGATAGCCATCCCCATGTGCTACCACATCTTACATACACTATAGTATATTCAAGGTCTTTATCAAAACAACAATAATATATCATAATTTAACATTATGAAGAAAGATAAAATCAATGCCATTATAAAAGTGTAAATTATATTAAACAAAAGATTGTTTTACATAGAGTCATAAAAGCCCTTAGCCACAAGTTGGCTAACCGGGCACCCACTCTTTCAATCTCCCACTTGCCCTAAAGCCAACTAGTCATACTACGTAATCTCATTGCTTCGCGATGTTTGTCAAACAATGGTCCTGGCAAGGGCTTAGTAAGCGGATAAGCGATATTGTCTGTAGAGGCCACTCTCTCGACAGTGATGTCTCCTCTTTCCACAATCTCCCGGATGATGTGGTATTTACTCTGTACGTGTTTGGACTTCTGATGAGACCTTGGTTCCTTTGCCTGAGCAACGGCACCCGTGTTGTCACAGTACACCGGGACTGGACCAACAGCTTCAGGAATTACACTCAACTCTTGGATGAATTTCCTTATCCAAACCGCCTCTTTAGCAGCAGCTGATGCTGCAATGTATTGTGCCTCAGTGGTGGAATCCGCTGTGGTGTCCTGCTTGAAACTCTTCCAAGAGACAGCACCGCCATTGAGCACGAATACAAATCCAGAGGTTGATTTCGAGTCATCCACGTCACATTGGAAGCTAGAGTCGATATAGCCTTCCAACTTCAATTCTCTCCCTCCATAAACCATGAATAAATTCTTAGTCCTTCGCAAGTACTTAAGAATGTCCTTCACGGCTTTCCAATGCATTTGACCGGGATTGGCTTGGTATCTGCTCGTGACGCTCAGAGCATAGGCCACATCCGGTCTGGTAGATATCATCCCATACATGATACTACCTATGGCTGACGCATATGACACGTGTGTCATCTTCTCTATCTCTTCGTCAGTCTTGGGACACATAGACTTGGATAGAGAAACTCCATAACACATAGGTAGATGTCCTCTCTTGGACCCATCCATTGAAAACCTTTTCAATATGGTGTCGATGTAGGTTGATTGAGTGAGTCTTATCATTCTTTTAGATCTATCTCTATAGATCTGAATTCCTAGAATATAGGATGCCTCACCTAAATCCTTCATCGAGAATCTACCTGATAACCATATCTTTGTTGACTGCAACATCCCTACATCATTCCTCATGAGTAGGATGTCATCAACATAAAGTACTAAGAATGTTACCGCATTATTAGCTACTTTCTTGTACACGCATGGTTCCTCCGGGTTCTTGATAAAACCAAAATCCTTTATCGTTTCATCAAATTTCTGGTTCCAACTTTTTGATGCTTGTTTGAGACCATAGATTGATCTCTGAAGCTTGCATACCTTATGCTCGCTTTCCATGGATGTGTATCCCTCAGGCTGCATCATATAGATCTCTTCCTTAATGTTTCCATTAAGAAATGCAGTCTTTACATCCATTTGTCATATCTCATAGTCATACCATGCTGCTATGACAATATGGATTCTTATGGACTTGAACATTGCGATTGGTGAAAAGGTTTCATCATAGTCAACTCCTTGTCTTTGAGTATAACCTTTTGCCACCAATCATGCCTTGTAGGTCAATACCTTTCCATCAGGCCCAAGCTTTCTCTTGTAGATCCATTTGCACCCAATTGGAGCAATTCCATCGGGAGGATCTACTAAAGACCAAACTTGGTTAGAATGCATCGAGTCTATTTTCGATTGCATAGCTTCAAGCCATAAATTCGAATCCGCATCAAAAATTTCTTCCTTGAAGTTTCTTGGATCATATCCAATGTCGGGTTCACTTTGATCCCCTTCAAGAAGAAGACCATATCTAATAGGAGGCCTAAAAGTCCTCTCGGATCTTCTAGTAATAGGCGTGTCTTGTGATGATTCTTGAGGTGTAGGATCGTTATTTTGTATCTCGGGTTCTTCTCGAATTTCTTCGAGTTCCATCATCTTGCCTTTCTTATCCAATAAGAACTCCTTCTCCAAGAAGGTGGCATTCCTTGAAACAAACACTTTTGTTTCAGCAGGATGATAGAAATAATATCCGATTGAATTCTTCGGATACCCTACAAAATAACATAAGGTGGATCGACTATCCAACTTATCTCCCGCTGTCTGCTTTACGTAAGCAGGACATCCCCAAATCCTCAAGTACGAATACTTAGGTGCTTTGCCATTCCATAACTCGTATGATGTTTTATCTACTGCTTTAGTGTGGACGTTGTTTAACAACAATATCGCCGTTTCAAGCGCGTAGCCCCAAAACGAAGGTGAGAGCTCAGTGAAGCTCATCATGGATCAAACCATGTCCAACAAAGTTCGATTGCGACGCTCCGAAATATCATTCAGCTGAGGTGTCATCGGAGGAGTCCACTGAGAGAGAATCTCATTCTCTTTTAGATAGTCCAAAAACTCGGTACTTAAGTATTCTCCACCTCGATCCGATCGAAGTGCCTTAATACTTTTACCTAGTTTGTTTTCTACTTCATCCTTGAATTCTTTGAACCTTTCAAATGCTTCAGACTTATATTTCATTAAATATAAATACTCATACCTAGAATGATCATCGGTAAAGGTAATGAAGTAGGTGTTGCCACATTTAGTACCAATCCTAAATGGACCGCAAACATCTGTATGGATCAAATCCAACAGATTTTGACTACGCTCAGGTTTCCCTTTGAAAGAAGATTTAGTCATTTTTCCCTTTAGGCAGGACTCACAAGTAGGTAGAGAGTTAATATCAGACATATCAAACATGCCCTCTCCCACTAGCTTGTTCATCCTCCTTGAGGAAATATGACCTAGCCTAGCATGCCAAAGGTTTGCCGGGTTTTGACTATCGTTTTTCCTTTTAATTGTTGTTACCGGTTTATCAACATAATTAATTGGAACGTCTTTTAATTTTAAGCTATATAGATTGTTTTCAAGTTGTCCATTTCTAATCAAACATTCATTCTTGTAAATATTGCAAATCCCATTTACAAAATTGCAAGAAAAACCATCTCTATCAAGCATAGAAATAGATATAATGTTTTTGACCAAATCCGAAACATATAAAACATCTCTCAAAAATAACTTAAAATTGTTTTGCAAAACTAAATAAATGTCTCCTATAGCTTTGGCTTCGACTCTAGAACCATTCCCGAGCCTTAGCTAGGTCTCACCCATCCTTAGCTTACGACTTCTTGTCATCATCTGCAAATCATTGTAAATGTGAGATCCACATCCGGTATCCAATACCTAAGAAGAAGTATTAAGCGAAACATTTATTTCAATGTAAAACATACCCTTTGCAGTTCGCAACTGTTCGAGGTATTCCTTGCAGTTACGTTTCCAATTATCGGGTTTCTTGCAGTAATGGCAAACGTTTTCATCTTTTATCCCAATTGAAGCCTTGGCCTTTCCCTTCTTATTTGGTACAATCTTCTTGGGCGGGGTAGAACGTTTCTTACCCTTTCCACTTGGTCCTTTCTTAGAGTTAGAAGAGGAGCCAACCAAGAGTACCGGTTTATCCTTCTTTAGTGTGGCTTCATATGTGACAAGCATATTGACCATCTCTTCAAGGGTGACCTCTATCTTGTTCATATTGAAGTTCATCACAAAACCGTCAAACGATGAAGGAAGTGATAGAAGCAACAAGTCCGCGCTAAGTTCATGCTCCAAAGTCAAGTCGAGTGTTACCAACTTTTCAATGAGTCCAATCATGAGCACCCCATGCTCACGGACCGAAGTCCCATCTCGCATGCGGCTCGTCATGAGCTCTCTGACGGTGGCATACCTCTCCGACCTTGACTAAGCTCCAAAGAGTTCCTTGAGGTTCTTGTGAATGTCAGCAGCATTCACGGTATCCTCGAATCTCCTTTGAAGCTCATCAGACATCGAAGCCTGCATGTAGCATTTGGCCTTGATATCATGGTCCCACCATAAATCAAGTTTGGCCAACTCTTCCGGACTTGTATTAGTCGGGCCTTCCTTCGGAGGCGGCTTCTCTAACACGTAGAAAGCTTTTTTCGAAGTAAGAATAATTTTCAACTTACGGAACCATTCCGTATAGTTTGCGCCAGTCAATTTGTTTTGTTCGAGAATTGAAAATAGTGGATTACGAGAAGTCATTGTAATAGTATACTGAAAAGGAAACAGACAATAATCAATGATTGTTTAATTAATTTACTAAGACGTAAAATATGGCGAATTTTATTTTATGAATTACACTCCCACTATTTTAACGATTTTACTACCCTCTAGTGAAAACGGGAAACTTTTTTCCTTAGTGAGAACATGAAGTCCAATTGACAAATCATGATCCCGAATAATATCAGCCAACCATAATTTTCAAAAGGTAGAGCCCAATTACTTCCAAAGTAACCCCCATGTTTTTACCTCATGTCCAATAAGGGCCCAATAATATGACGTCGTTTATTGTGACATGTCAAGATAACCCATCAATATTAAGTTGTGATGGACGGTCGCCATGTGGATCCCCAATAATATGAGCCAATCACCCAACTTACAACATGTGTCGATCCAATGTACAGCTTTTCGACGAACGGGCCCCCCCAATAATATGAGCCGGACCGTATCCGCGGGGAGCATCTCATACATTGATCGTTGATGGAAGGTAGAAATATTTAAACAATATTTAAATTCCCTTTTTATTAATCTTGATATCAATTTTAAATCATATTTAAAATGAGGGATTTTTAATTTTGAAAATTTGTCTCATCATGTAATTTATGTATGCTTGCGGGATTCATACAATTTAGTCTAAACATGCATACATCAATAATATCATATATTATTTAAGGATGATCGATCCCATTAACTAATCGACCCGTGGTTGCCAATCACGAGTCTAAGTCCAATCCTAGGTGATATGCAAGTATGCAATGCAATCCTATTATATTGAACTTCCAATTTACATTTATTCGGTCTTCATTGTCTGCTGGGCCCACCATTTCTTCAAATATTTGTCTCCCACTAAGTCTAATAAATTTACAATAAATTTCGATAACAAATATGAGATATATTTTAGGGGTGGGAACGAGCTATAAACCAGGCTCACTTTTATTACATATGACAATCATATTAGGCTATAAACTAAGCCCATAAATAAACAACAACAACAATAAGACAAATGTAAATCACCTAACATACACCTAAAACATTGGTCATTCCAATCGATCATCCTTTATCCATTAATTAATTCAATAATTAAATAATTAGATAAACATGCAAAGACATCATAATTTAAAAGATAAAATCATATTTTATCTTATCCATCCATAAGATCATATCTTATCATCAATTGTACCAAAATAATTAATTTTATAAAATTTAATTTAACGGATAAAATTTATAAATTTTCCAAAAATTCAAATTTATCCAAAAATCAATTTTAAAATTTTCGGACTCGAACAATTCGATCCGATGCCTTGTGAACCAATCAAAAACAATTTTCACCAATGTGCACAGAAACCATTTCTGCATCTTTTAGAGTCAAGATAATTTTTCTGAATCCGAATTCAGTGATTTCCAAAAATGCCCATCCCTATGTCATTTTAGAAAATCCAACTCCCTTTGGTTAAGAAGTCCAACTTCTCTTTCATTAAATTTAACTCTTTAAATTTAACTATCTCTACGGGGTTTTAGTAATCCATTACTTGTGTACTTCTCAATGGTTCAGGAATACAGCTAGCCGTGGGCTCACAACTCCTTGTGACTCGGAACAACAATTTCCGACTTACCCATCGAATCATGGTAAGAGCGCCTAGAAACATCGCCCCATGATTCCCTAGGTATTACTGATAGTGCCTGCAAGAACCAGTAGATTTTGGTTAGCGTACAGTACGGTCCTTTCATCCATATATCCCGATCGAATCAACAACCATTGGTATATCGAGAGTCGTTCGAGATTCGATAACTATGCATTACATCTTGGAGATCAAATAGTGACATCGCATGTGTTACTAGGAAAACCCATTAACCTAAAACACATCATGTACTCTGGCCAGAGATTCGTCACACTAATATCTCCTCAGATCGCATATGATATCCATACTCGCAAGTATGTGGTGAATCCTTGACAACAAAGCATCGACTCCTATATGTGTCGTAACTGTACCCAATCCCGACACCTGATGACCCCAATAGAGTCGGTAAACGAGTCAAAGTACAGTACTAGCATATAGAGTCTCAATGATGTTTCAAGTAATAAGGACTAATGGTGTACAACCAAAACCGCGGACTTTATCCACTCGATAAGTGATAACCACTTGGAAAGTTCGAATAGGGTAGTTCGATCATTCATCATATGAATATCCATTTGCATGCTTTGAACATCTCTATGTTCCATACCAATGAAACGTGGTACTCGGCATCGCAAATGCTAGTCTCAATCTCGAGCGATCCTTATCCTTATTTGCGGACGGCTCAATTGACTAGGAACAGTTTAGAATATACAGTGACTATAAGATGTGTTTCATGATAGCCATCCCCATGTGCTACCACATCTTACATATACTATAGTATATTCAAGGTCGTTATCAAAACAACAATAGTATATCATAATTTAACATTATGAAGAAAGATAAAGTCAATGCCATTATAAAAGTGTAAATTATATTAAACAAAAAATTATTTTACATAGAGTCATAAAAGCCCTTAGCCACAATTTGGCTAACCGAGCACCCACTCTTTCATCAATAACAATAATATGCAAACACATAAATGCAACATATAAGCATGCATATCCGCTGGCAATCTCAGTCAGTACTTACGTACCTTTCTAAGGCAGTCCTAGTAGTCCCACTCTAGGTTCCAAGCCTATCATCAACTCTACAATACAAATATCCATGCATCATTCATTAAGCTCTAAAAGCCTTAACTAAGCTATTGCATACTCCTAAATAATTTAAGGAAACCATAGCTATACATGCGTCCGTCGTCAGCCCACTGATGGCGACTATCCCGCAACTAGGGGCACACCCCTGCTGTAGCTTCACAGCCTCGAGCACTGCTCCGCTACTATGTCAGACATGGTCTGACTATATTATAATATTTTTTCCTACTCCAGCTCTAAAATAAGAGTACCCAAAGCCCTAAAATAGAGCCACGTGGGCGAAGGAGAGGAACTCGGAATTCGCACCAAATGAGGAGCTCGGACCACATATTTATAGAGCACGTTCGGATCGTCCGATCTTGACTTCGGATCATCTGAACTGCTTCGGGCCGTCCGATCGCCTCATCGGATCGTTCGATCTTCGCCACGCATCCAACCAATCGCATGCAACCATACACTTGTCCAATACACTGTTCGAGACGTCCGAACTGGATCTTTGGATCGTTCGAACATCTTTTCGATGACGTCACCAATGATGTATTATTTTGGGACAGCTGGCCACATGAGTTCGGATCGTCCGAACCCAATTCGGACCGTCCAAAATCTTCAGAGCCTCCGAAGTATGGCTCCGTCCATGTTCGGATCCTCCGAACTCAAGTTCGGAGCGCCCGAACCTGCCGAACCATACCCACCATTTTTGAGTGTCCTGGATCCATTTCTGGACTCCGTTAATCCATTTGAAATTTTTTTAATCATGTTTTACTTAATCCAAACATGATCCTTCAATTAATTACTCATTAATTGTTAGTTTTGGATACGGGCTACTACATTCTCCCCCCCCTTGAAAGATTTCGTCTTCGAAATCTAGGGTAAACCCCGAGAACGTAACATAGACCACTTGCCCAATCCACCAATAGTTCCAGTTCGAAACATCTGGTTGAATAACCTTGACAACCCCAAACCTCGCTAATTAACCTGCAGGGTCTGTTCAATCAGTGAGCCACATCAGAACGTAAAACTCAGTTTAGAATCCGCACTGATTCCCAACTCGCACGCTTTTAACGATTCACTCTGGAATTCACTGCCTTCTTATCAGCAATCCTGCGAGAATTTGAGTAACACTACTGACTACCGTCAGTTTTCCTTCGTTAACCGCAAACGACACGGCACCTTCGATCCAAACTGCTGGCTGTAGCAGCCGTACTAACTACAGATCTTAGTGATGACACTCCTGCTAAGATCGTAACTAGTCCTTAGCTACCTCTAGACACTCACGAATTCCATCGCTGCCCATCGAGAAAACAAGATACAATACATTGTATCTCACTGGTCTAACGATAACATCGCATCCCTCGATGTTATCGCAAGGCGCTAAACAATCGATCTAGATTCAATCTTTCGGTCAAATCTTAGATATCCCTTTCCAAGAACTTACCCTATCTGATGCCGACGGATGTTCCCAAGAACACCAACTAAGTAAACAGATGGCAAAATCTCTGTCTACTAACCCCAATTGTGACAAAATCATTGTACACAATTTCTTGTCTTAACGCACTCTTCAAGGTCATCGCCTCGAAATATACTACCATCTTGCTGAAACTCTCGGATGGACTAACACCGTCCTCAGCATTAGTAGTCTATATCGAATACTTACCTCTATCTCGTCACTAGAGATAGTATCGACGAAAATGATTTCAGTTATCTTGTCCTAGATAACGAAAAACCCTTGACTCGCTAACTGAAATAACCAACTAGTTCACCTTGAACTCACACCGAATCTATCAATACTAGCGGCAATCCCGATATCTTAACCTCTTAATGACACAGCATATCAGAACGCACTGGGATATCAGCGACAACACTCCCTCCAGACTCAGAAACACAAATCTCAGTTGTTGTCTCATCCCATGAAGCAACTAATGCTAACCTGCAAATGCTCGTTGAAATTCATAAGCACTTGTCGAATCGTTCCTCAAGAATAAATTCTGAGAACTATGCTGGAAGCACCCAAGCAAAACACTTCGACTAACAGTCCCCAAAAACTTTGTCCGCTGACAATCCTGGGACAATCACTAAATCATATTTCTGCAAACTGGATCAATCGTTGCTAACACCAAACTATGCTCAGATCAAAAATCCGTCCATGGTAATCTCGGCAACAATATCAACAAACTAAGATCACACAAGTCAACCTAAGACCACTTTCGTGATCTGCAGAATCCAAAAGTCCTGATTCCCGCATTTCTGGGGATTCCTAATGACTAAAGAATTTCCTAAATGCACTTGAATCGCTGAATCTAAGCATACCATATTTCTAGTACTATCCCAAGTACTTCCTGATTCACTATATCCCAATTTGCACCAATTGGAATAATCTGATCGATTCCAGTCGATCTATTGTAGCTCTCATTCCGCCTGACGATAGCACTTATAATCAGACAATTACTTATCAATGACGAACTCTCAAGGCTCGATCAGTATCGATGATCTCACTGCCACACGTCCGCAAATCCTAAATACTTGAAATCAAAAGAATCACACTTGATTCAATCCTCTATCTCTGACAGAGTCAACCAACAGCTACACGTAGTCACTAGTGCCAAGCCTGCACCCGTCTAGAGATACTATCCACTGTCTATATCCATTCAAAATGACTATTAGGACTTGCTAAACTCAGGATGCAATACAAGTTTGAAAGATTCCAACTAACGCTGAATATGCTCCTGATAGTTATATCCCTTGCTAAGACCGAAACAAATCAAGACTGAGGTAACCTACCACGATGTCCCACCTGGAATCACCACCAAGTGTACACTGTCATAAGTCACGCTTACCTCACGTCTCAAATAGTCATGTACAATCCTTAGCATCAGATATAACTCTTTATTTAAGGAAACCATCATTGCTGGAAAATACTTTCCCCGGGTCAATGTTTCTGACAATTTTACAAAACCATCTCCTGGATAACTCCTACCACAAGAGAATCCAATCATCGACTAGATCCACTAGTCTCGCAGTATCCCATTGACTAAAACTATCTGCTCAGAATACACGCTCGTCAAGAAAATCCCTCCAGGACTAGTCCTTACGGCAGAAATCCAAACCAATATCTCCGACTATAGTCAGACAATATCTGAACCACTGATACCTAACGAGGTATCTAATCCAAGGTCATATCCCGTCGTGACTGTTACCAAGACTCTATACTGAGAAGGCTTCCCACCGCCGATCCTGAAGCACAAGGGGTTCCAGACAATCTCCGAAGTACAAAGACTCCCAGAGTAACACTGGCATAGGGTCGCGCTCCATCACATCTAGTCATGGTCATAGTCCACAACTCAGCATACACTCGACCTGGTTCCTGATGAAATCCCATCATCGCAATTCTCAACCTAACGAAGGTCAAACAGATTTCCGTTCTAAGGAAACAACCTAGAACAAAGCCCAAAGTTCCTATCCGAACAATATTTACGTACCTCCAGATGAATCACCTCATCACTAGCATTAGCCCAGTCAAACGGCTAATTAGTTCAATCCTAGGAAACACCTAGACTAACCCCATGTCAATCAGTTACAGCTGGCTTACTCAAAACCCATGAGCTAGCATAGTCGATCACTAATCAACTAGGACCAAGCCAAACTTAGAAAATCATCGCAGTCATTCACAAATTCCTGGATAATTAATACCTGTATCATTACTTCAAGTTATGTACAACTTCTTTATTACAATCTCATGTAATACATACAATATTCAAAATACAACGAAATGTAAAACCAATAACTTGAAATGATACAACCGGATTCTGATGATTCATTACAACTGAAATACTGTTTACTATTACAACAATATAGTATTTAAAATCATCGTACTTGTCTTCGTTCCTTGAGCATGAAACTTTTAATCGACACACGCATCGATACAAGCATACTCCCTTCCAAGTCTCTCTACATGTCCTCCTACGAAGAACTCCGGAGAAATGACACGTGATAGCTAACCAGCTATGCTCTGCGTCAGTGCACGTTAGTCGACTTCTTCTGCTCACGATCTACCATCAGCGTTCTTCTTGTAACTATTTCATGCTTTTGAACATGAAGTTTCCCGTGTATCTACCGAAAGCATCGATACAAGCATACAGGTTACATCATGTCCTGCATGATTTTAATGACCTTACGTTCACCACCAGTCATGCCTTAGATACTTGAGGAATCCCCTGGTGAAGGCCTATCTGACAATCTTTTCAACTACGAGTGGAGGATTTCTTCGGACTGGAACCACATGAGTTATTACACACCATTCGTTCCAAAAAATCCTCAGAGGTATCTAACGCGATATACTCATTTTTCCCTTCTAGTCTTTCCTGGATGGAGTCCATATGTTCTTCGATCAACATCCCAATGCATCGAATGATGAACCGTACACAGCAGTCAATCTATCTATCGATATGCTACTACTGGTGTTCTCATCACTGTTTCATTCCTTATAGTAAAGACTTCTGCCACAAACCTCGGCAATGAAGAACCAAATCTTCTTTCGCTATGCCTCATCAATCCTACAAGGATAATCAAAAGTCTTATTATCATTTTCTAAGTCCCTTGCATGCAGCTCTGATACCATAAATGTAGCGACCCATACCGGATCCGCTATCTAATCAGAGATAACAGCATAATTAAGCATGCATTAAATAAAATCGCTGCGGAAGACTGAAATACAAGAAGACCGGCAGAATACAACTGGCTCAACAAACTCGATTATACAATCCAATCGAATTACTTAAATAAACCTACAGCTAATCTTGTTGTCTTCAAGGGCTTCTGGACTCTCCAAGCTCCTGGTGCTCGATCCCGCACCTAACATGCCCCGTTCAAATGGGGTATCCAGATATACAGAAAATACTGGACGTGAGTGCTAAGCTCAATAAGAAAGCACGGATAAACATACAAATATGATGCATGCAAATGACAGGGTATCCAAATCTGGGACAACTGTATACAAACTGCTCAGACTGGCACCTGGAGTATGAGCTCGTCACATCGGGGTAGCTAACAACTGTGTGCGACTACTCACTCCCGAATCTTGGACGCGGACCATGGAGTCCTCTAGGTATCAGTACCTAAGGGTACTCGATATCAAACGTCCAAACAGGGCTGAGTAACCCTAGCTGGCTCATCTCAAAAGATGTGAAGACGTACAGGCCAAAGATGATATGTACATGTCATATATCAATAACAATAATATGCAAACACATAAATGCAACATATAAACATGCATATCCGCTGGTAATCTCAGTCAGTACTTACGTACCTTTCTAAAGCAGTCCTAGTAGTCCCACTCTAGGTTCCAAACCTATCATCAACTCTACAATACAAATATCCATGCATCATTCATTAAGCACTAAAAGCCTTAACTAAGCTATTGCATACTCCTAAATAATTTAAGGAGACCATATCTATACCTGCATCCGTTGTCAGCCCACTAATGACGACTATCCCGCAATTAGGGGCACACCCCTACTGCAGCTCCACAGCCTCGAGCACTGCTCCGCTACACGAGCACTGCTCCGCTACTATGTCAGACACTGTCTGATTATACTATAATATTTTTCCCTACTCCAACTCTAAAATAAGAGTATCCAAAGCCCTAAAATAGAGCCACGTGGGCGAAGGAGAGGAACTCGGAATTCGCATCAAATGAGGAGCTCGGACCTCATATTTATAGAGCACGTTCGGATCGTCTGATCCTGACTTCGGATCGTCCGAACTGCTTCGGGCCGTCCGATAGCCTCATCGGATCGTCCGATCTCTGCCATGCGTCCAACTAGGGGTGCAAACGAACCGAATCGAGCCGAATAATGGTAAAATTTTAAGGTTTGAATTCGGCTCAATAAGAGTATATTCGAGTTCGAGCTCGATTCGAAGTTCGATAATTTCAAATATTTTGGCTCGAGTTCGGCTCGAAATGAAGTTCGATTTCGAGTTCGGTTCGAAATATTCAAACCTATTCGTGAAATATTCGGATATTATGGTTCGAAAGCTCAAAATGTATATATATTATTAAATAATTATATTATATTAATTAAATATTAAGACTCGCGAACTATTCGTGAACTATCGAATAGAGTAATTTTGGCTCAAGCTCGGCTTGAAAAAAAAGTTCGAACATGTTCGAAATCGGCTCGAGTTCGATAAGCTCGAATACGAATCAAATATTTATCGAGCGGGCTCGTAAAGCTCACGAACAGGTTCGGTTCGTTTGCACCCCTATGTCCAACCAATCGCATGCAACCATACACCTGTCCAATACACTGTTCGGGTCGTCCGAATTGGCTTTTCGGATAATCCGAACATCTTCCCGATGACGTCACCAATGATGTATTATTTTGGGACAACTGGCCGCATGAGTTCGGATCGTCCGAACCCACTTCGGACCGTCCGAAGTCTTCAGAGCCTCCGAAGTATGGCTCCGTCCATGTTCGGATCCTCCGAACTCAAGTTCGGAGCGTCCGAACCTGCCGAACCATACCCACCATTTTTGAGTGTCCTGGATCCATTTCTGGACTCCGTTAATCCATTAGAAATTTTCTTAATCATGTTTTACTTAATCCGAACATGATCCTTCAATTAATTACTCATTAATTGTTAGTTTTGGATACTGGCTACTACACTTGTGATCATAGTTCGTTGATAGCATTGCTGAGATTACCATGGGCGGATTTTGATCTGAGCATAGCTTGGTGTTAGCAACGATTGATCCAATTTGCGGAAATATGATTTAGTGATTGTCCCAGAATTGTCAGCAGACAAAGTTTTGGGGACTGTTAGCCAGAGTGTTTTGCTTGGGTGCTTCCAGCATAGTTCTCAAGAGTTATTCTTGAGGGACGATTCGACAAGTGCTTATGGATTTCAACGAGCATTTGCAGGTTAGAGTTAGTTGCTTCATGGGATGAGACAACAGCTGAGACTTGTGTTTCTAAGTCTGGCATGAGTATTGTCGCTGATATCCCAGTCCATTCTGATATGCTGTGTCATTGAGAGGTTGAGATAGCGGGATTGCCGCTAGTATTGATAGATTTTGTGTGGGATCAAGGTGAACCAGTTTGGTTATTTCAATTAGCGAGTCAAGGGTTTTTCGTTATCTAGGATAAGATAACTGAAATCGTTTTCGTCGACACTATCTCTAGTGACGAGATGGAGGTAAGCGTTCGATATAGACTACTAATGCTGAGGACGGTGTTAGTCCATCCGAGAGTTTCAGCAAGATGGTAGTATATTTCAAGGCGATGACCTTGAAGAGTGCATTAAGACAAGAAATTGTGTACAATGATTTTGTCACAATTGGGGTTAGTAGACAGAGATTTTTCCATCTGTTTACTTAGTTGGTGTTCTTGGGAACATCCGTCAGCATCAGACAGGGTAAGTTCTGAAAGTATGTACTATGATGCCAGGAATTGTCAGGGTTTGGTTGTTATCCATGACATGATGACTAATGTGATCAAGTAGATGCTATCTATGATAGCGAGATTCGGATCATGGTTGATCGCAATTAGTCTTAGGATTTTAGATGGTTAGAGTGATGTGCAACAATGCGATTGCTTTGCGAGCTGGTGGCCGGTAGTTGTCATTTCTCTTCGCATAAGGTATTGTTTTGGGAATAAATATTTTATCTTTAGAGATAAGGAATAACTCGGACGAGTTCTTGGAAAGGGAAATCTAATATTTGACCGAAAGTTGAATCTAGATCGATTGTTTAGCGCCTTGCGATAACATCGAGGGATGCGATGTTATCGTTAGACCAGTGAGATACAATGTATTGTATCTTATTTTCTCAATGGGCAGCGATGGAATTCGTGAGTGTCCCACCTGGAATCACCACCAAGTGTACACAGCCAGCAGTTTGGATCGAAGGTGCCGTGTCGTTTGTGGTTAACAAAGGAAAACTGACGGTAGTTAGTAGTGTTACTCAAATTTTCGCAGGATTGCTGATAAGAAGGCAGTGATTGTCAGGATAATTGTTAAAGGCGTGAGAGTTTGGAATCAGTGCGGATTCTAAACCGAGTATATGTTCTGATATGATTGAACAAGACCCTGCAGGTTTAGCGAGGTTTGGGGTTGTCAAAGTTATTCGACCAGATGTTTCGAACTGGAACTATTGGTGGATTGGGCAAGTGGTCTATGTTACGTTCTCGGGGTTTACCCTAGATTTCGAGGACGAAGTATTTCAAGGGGGGGAGAATGTAGTAGCCCGTATCCAAAACTAACAATTAATGAGTAATTAATTGAAGGATCATGTTCGGATTAAGTAAAACATGATTAAGGAAATTTCAAATGGATTAACGGAGTCCAGAAATGGATCCAGGACACTCAAAAATGGTGGGTATGGTTTGGCAGGTTCGGGCACTCCAAACTTGAGTTCGGAGGATCCGAACATGGACGGAGCCAGGCTTCGGAGGCTCTGAAGACTTCGGACGGTCCGAAGTGGGTTCGGACGATCCAAACTCATGCGGCCAGCTGTCCCAAAATAATACGTCATTGGTGACGTCATCGGGGAGATGTTCGAACGATCCGAAGAGCCGGTTCGGACTGCCCGAACAGTGTATTGGACATGTGTATGCATGCGAATGGTTGGACGCGTGGCGGAGATCGGACGATCCGATGAGGCAATCGGACGGCCCGAAGCAGTTCGAACGATCCGAAGTCAGTATCGGACGATCCGAACGTGCTCTATAAATATGAGTTCCGAGCTCCTCATTTGGTGCGAATTCCGAGTTCCTCTCCTTCGCCCACGTGGCTCTATTTTAGGGCTTTGAGTACTCTTATTTTAGAGTTGGAGTAGGGAAAAATATTATAGTATAGTTAGATAGTGTCTGACATAGTAGCGGAGCAGTGCTCGTGTAGCGAAGCAGTGCTCGAGGGTGTGGAGCTGCAGCAGGGGTGTGCCCCTAGTTGCGGGATAGTCGTCATCAGTGGGCTGACGACGGACGCAGGTATAGCTATAGTCTCCTTAAATTATTTAGGAGTATGCAATAGCTTAGTTAAGACTTTTAGAACTTAATGAATGATGCATGAGTATTTGCATTGTAGAGTTGATGATAGGATTGGAACCTAGAGTTGGACTGCTAGGACTGCCTGTAGAAAGGTACGTAAGTACTGACTGAGATTGCCAGCGGATATGCATGCTTATATGTTGCATTTATGTGTTTGCATGTTATTGTTATTGATATATGGCATGTACATATCATCTTGTGTCTGTACGTCTGTACATCTTTTGAGATGAGCCAGTTAGGGTTACTCAGCCCTGTTTGGACGTTTGATATCGAGTACCCTTAGGTACTGATACCTAAAGGACTCCGTGGTCCGCGTCCGAGATTCGGGAGTGAGTGGTCGCACACAGTGGTTAGCTACCCCGATGTGACGAGCTCATATTCCAGGCGTCAGTCTGAGCAATTTGTATACAGTTATCCCAGATATGGATACCCTGTCATTTGCATGTATCATATTTGTATGTTTATCCGTGCTTTCGTATTGAGCTTAGCGCTCACATTCAATCTTTTCTGTGTATTTGGATACTCCATTCGACGGGGCAGGTTTAGGTGCGGGATTGAGCACCAGGAGCTTGGAGAGGCCAGTAATCCTTGAAGACAGCAAGATTAGCTGTAGGTTTATTTAAGTAATTCGATTGGGTTGTATAATCTAGTTTGTTTAGCCGGTTGTATTCTGCTGGTCTTCTTGTATTTAAGTCTTCCGCGGCGATTTTATTTAATGAATGCTTAATTATGCTCTTATCTCTGATTAGGTAGCAAATTCGGTATGGGTCGCTACAACTTTACTAATATACCCTTATTAACTACACTTTGAAAATTATGCAAACATTTTTGAATACATTAAATAGGGATTAAATAGGAAGTTCGTATAAAATTTATTTTTTAATTATTTTTCTTATTCTGTTTGAAAAAAAATAGGACTATATAATCGGGATGGAGGGAGTATTTTCCTATTTTTTATTATTTTAATTTTTTTTATCGACAGTGGTGATGTGGGTACATTATTGATTTAATTATTTCGTCGAAGTTGAAACGAATAGGAGGTTTGACTAAACTTATTAAAAATAGCTTATAAGCTCCTAAAGCTTAAAAGTTGTTTTAGGTGCTTATAAACTGTCATTACTTATTTTAAAAATAAGTTGTTAAAACCTTTGTATAAACGTATTCTAAACAACATAAATATATTGATATGTTTGGTATTATATATTTTTTTTTATTGTCAAAATTATTAAGAAGGATATAATGCTGTGAAAATAATGTAACAAAACATACATATACGAAAATAGTTTTAGAATAAACATGTATTTAAAAAAAAACGATTTTGCATTTATAAAAATTTATGTTATTGGAATTTTTTTAAAATAAATATTTAATGAGTTGAAAAATATGACGAAGATTTATGAAATTTTTTACCGAGCAAATTTTAACAGCTTATTTATAAGCTGTTTTGTAGAGTTTATAAGCTCAACCAAACACTCTTGAAATCTAACCAATTCCAATGAACAAAAATATATAATACATGATCAGAAAATCCCATTTCAATTAACCCAACTCAAAAAGAAAATATTTAACACTTTCGAACACTCTCTTGCTTTTCAATATGTATACTTTTGAGAAAGCGCTTTATAATATATTTGTTTTGCCTTTTCAACCATTAATAATTGGATTGTGAAACAAGCAAAGTAAGATCCATTTAAATGTTCCACCCTCCTCTTTTAAATTAAAATAATTTTTCATGTGCAGTTTGAGGATTTGTATTGTTTCACATTTTGGTTTTGTTTTGTTTGCCTGAATGGAAAAAGTAACGCATTCAAATTAATTGTTACTAGATTGGGTTTTGAATATTTTTCGATCCAAAATAATCAGATCAAAGAAATTCATGTAGTGCATATTTCGGGGAGTGAAACTATTTATTAAAGAGATTCAAACGTTATTTTAAATAATAATAATAAAAAAGGAAACCCGAACCAGAAAAATAAGAAACTGGATTGAAAATTGGATTTTTTTTATTTTGGATACAAATGTTAAAATCGAAATTTATTTAGTTGAGTTTCAACTTATCTGTGTTAAAACCAAACTTACTAAAAAAATCAAAATTTAATTAGATCGATAAATTTATTTTTATTTTTCTATAGGTTATAATGCTATAAAATGATAACCCTTTTGTTCCATTAATTTAGACTATATTTCATTTTTAATCTGTCTCAATTATATAGTTTAGTTTATATATTTTTTGACATGATTTTAGTTTATATATAATGTTATCTTCCATATTCTTTTACACGTTTACCCAAATTAAATTATTGTCATTAACTACTTGTAGAATTATGTAATTTCATTAATTAAAGACAAAATAAAAAATTGCTTGACAAGATTTATTTTTTCAAACACTTCTTTAATCTGTGTGAAAAATACACACTAATCTAATTGAGTGGGATGGATGAAGTATTTAGTGAACTTGTCAAAATCGAATAAATTGAACCGAAATAATCGAATTATTTTAGTAGAAAACCAAATCAAACGAAATAAAACAGTCAATATAAATGTATAATTTCCAAAACCGAAAAAAATCGAGTCAAATGAAAGCGAACCAACCCGACCAATAAGTTAACAACAACCTCTACTATCTACTTCCGACTTTTTTTTTTTGGAAAATTCATTTATTTTGGTTCTCAAATATAATAAATTATGTTAGTTCGTTCATTCCAATAAAATTGGATTATTCTATGCTACACCTGTAGTACTTTTTCCCCCATGATGTGGTCAAATATCAATCATTGGATCATCAACACATATGTCAATTTTTATAAAAATATAGGGGTTTCACGTGATCTAATGGTATTGAAATAGGTGGAGAAATACTCCCGATATAGCATAGACTAACCCAATAAAATTTGATTCGACATATCCAAAATTAATTTCGATTTCAAAGCCGGAAAAAAAGGTTGTATAATGTGTTCAACTACTTACCTTTTTATAATATTTTCTTGATTCATATGACGATGACGTGGCTATGAACCCATCTTACCCAATTTCATGAGTGCGCAGAAAAAAACAAGTGATTCAAATGTGTCAAAATGTGTTAGGTTCGTCGGGTTGATTCGTTCCGTCATACTAAATAAGTGGGTTGGGTTGGCAATTTTCCAACCCGCCTAAAAAGTGGGTTGGCCCGCACCGCCCCTCCTAATGGTGGATTGCGGATTGGTCCGTCAAAACCCACCAATTTACACAAAAGCCCACCGGATTGGCCCGCCCCGCCACTTAAAATAAGTGGGTTGGGTTGGATTGAGGTTTTTCCAATCCGCGGGTCGACCCGGTCTGCCCCGTCTAATTGTGGGTTGCGACGGATTGTGGACTGGTCTGCCTCGCCAACCCGTTTTGACACCATGGTACATACATGGTATTTTGTTGGAGTTTTTCCACAAATTTTTTACAAAATCAATAATAATATTTTGACATAAAAAATAATAATTTTTTATTACTAACTCAATTGAGAAATACATCTCATGTAATTAACTCTTAAAATTGTTACACAAGAATGCACGTGATTATTTAATTAACTATATAAACAACGATAACATTCCAATGGAGCATGAACAAAAGGTAAATGACTGAAGATGATGAAGGCGCAGAAAGCCATTATTATTATGCGAAATGAATGAATTCGCACTTTTGTCCTTTTTGCAGTAGTAACTGTCGCAGCAAATCCTCAGCCTGGTCACTCCAACCAAATCCAATAAAGTGCAAAACCTTCCTGCAAAATTAAATCATTGTTGTGAAAAAGTAAAAATTTACGGTAAAAAGTAAATATTCCAAAACTCAAAATATATCAAACTCTACACTTTATAATATTTTTCTCTCAACTTCAATTGTATTTTTCATCACAAATGAAGACATATTTATAGATCCACATTTGAGATTAGTCCAAAAATTAAAACATCATCATCTACATCATCACACACTAATTTTCCACATTTTACAACTCAATATTCAACATTCAATATTCAATATTCAACATAATAATAATATATTTTTCAACACTCCCCCTTGTGATGATGACCGTGATATGATGACTGTATTCATTACGTGTTTTATACTGCCTCGTTAAAAACCTTACTAGGAAAAACCCAGTGGGATAAAAACCATAGTAAGGAAAAAAGAGTGCAGCCACGTAAACTCCCCCTCATGTTAACATGAGTGATTCTTCACATATTTCGTAGATTGCGCATCCCAATGTTGTATATATGCTTTCTGAATATCGTCGTGGGAAGAGCCTTTGTGAAGAGATCTGATGAGTTCTCACTTGATTGAATGTAACAGATATCAATATCTTTATTCTTCTCAAGATCTTGAGTGTAGGCAAAGAATTTTGGGGGGATATGTTTGGTTCTGTCACTTTTGATGTATCCTTCTTTCATTTGAGCAATACATGCAGCATTATCTTCATATAGTGTCACAGGCTTCTTTTCTATTGTCAATCCACACGATATTTGAATATGTTTGGTCATTGACTTTAACCATACACATTCACGACTTGCTTCATGTAATGCAATAATCTCGGCGTGATTTGATGAAGTTGTTACGAGTGTTTGTTTCTGTGAATGCTAAGAAATTGCGGTGCCTCCACGAGTAAATACATATCCGGTTTGGGAACGTGCCTTATGTGGATCAGATAAGTATCCAGCATCAGCATAACCAATGATACTTTGATTGGTGTCTTTTGAGTACAAAAGTCTCAAATCTGTCGTTCCTCGTAGATAACGGAATATATGTTTAATTCCGTTCCAGTGCCTCTTTGTTGGATATGAACTGAATCTTGCCAATAAATTTACAGCAAAAGATATATCAGGTCTAGTGCAATTTTCAAGATACATAAGGGCACCAATGGCACTTAGATATGGTACTTCTGGACCAAGAATAACTTCATCATCTCCACATGGACGGAATGGATCCTTTTCTATGTTTAATGATCTTACAACCATTGGAGTACTTAATGGATTTGATTTATCCATATTAAAACGTTTAAGGATCTTTTCTGTATAATTTGCCTGGTGAACAAAAATTCCACATTCTTTTTGTTCGATTTGCAAACCCAGACAATACTTGGTTTTTCCAAGATCCTTCATTTCGAATTCTTCCTTCAAGTACATCATAACTTCTTGAATTTCTTTATTCGTTCCAATGATTTTTAAATCATCAACATATACAGCAATAATTACACATCCGGATGTTGTTTTCTTGATGAAAACACAAGGGCATATTGGATCATTTACATATCCCTTTTTCATCAAGTGCTCACTTAGCCGATTATACCACATTCGGCCGGATTTCTTTAACCCATATAATGATCTTTGCAATTTTACAGAATAAAATTCTCTGGGTTTTGAACTTTGTGCTTCAGGCATCTTAAATCCTTCAGGGATTTTCATGTATATATCACTATCAAGTGATCCGTATAAGTAAGCTGTAACAACATCCATAAGACACATTTCCAAATTTTCAGACACTGCCAAACTAATCAAATATCGAAACGTAATTGCATCCATAACAGGAGAATACGTTTCTTCATAATCAATTCCAGGCCTTTGAGAAAAACCTTGTGCAACAAGTCTAGCTTTATATCTGACTATTTCATTTTTCTCATTTCGCTTTCGAATAAAAACCCATTTGTATTCAACAGGTTTTACACCTTCAGGTGTGAGGACTATAGGTCCAAAAACATTACGTTTATTCAGTGAATCCAATTCAACCTGGATGGCATCTTTCCATTTGACCCAATCATGACGAGTTTTACATTCACCAAAAGATTTTGGTTCATGATCCTCATTTTCATTTACGATGTCACAAGACACATTATAAGAAAATATCTCATCAATATCTTCTATGTCTTTTCGGTTCCATATTTTTCCAGTATTAATATAATTGATAGAGATTTCACGATTCTCGTCAGTTTGTGGTTCTGACAGAATATTTTCATCATCAGGTGATTCTTCTGGAACACCATTTTCTATTTTATGATCGTCGTGTTTCTCTATGCCTTTTTTTTTCCGAGGATTTTTATCCTTGGAACCGACTGGTCTTCCACGCTTCAAGCGTTTTATGACATCATGAGTGTCTTCAATTTGTTTCTTTGGAATTTCAATTCGAGCAGGGGCATTTACAGCATGTATATATGATTTTGTTACCCCTTTTGTGTCTGCAAATGCATCTGGCATTTGATTTGCAATTCTTTGCATGTGCACAATTTGCTGTACATCTTTCTCACATTGTTTGGTCCTTGGATCCAAATGTAACAATGATGGTACATACCATGTGATTTCTTTTTCGATGTGTTTCTTTTCTCTCCCTAACACTGGAAAGATTTCTTCATTAAAATGACAATCAGCAAAGCGTGCTGTAAACACATCGCCTGTCTGAGGCTCAAGATATCTAATGATTGATGGACTATCATAACCGATATAAATACCGATTTTTTTTTTTGAGGACCCATTTTTGATCGTTGAGGTGGTGCAATAGGCACATACACCATACATCCAAAAATTCTCAGATGAGAGATATTTGGTTCTTTACCAAATGCAAGTTGCAATGGGGAGAATTTATGATATGCACTTGGTCTGATGCAAATTAATGCCGCAGCATGTAAAATTGCATGTCCCCATATAGAAATAGGGAGTTTTGTTTTCATAATCATTGGTCTAGCAATCAGTTGTAGACGTTTAATCAATGATTCAGCTAATCCATTTTGCGTATGAACATGAGCTACAGGATGTTCAACAGTGATTCCCATTGACATACAATAATCATTGAAAGTCTGGGATGTAAATTCTCCAGCATTATCAAGTCTTATTTTCTTGATTGTATAATCTGGAAATTGATTCCGCAATTTTATTATTTGAGCCATTAATCTTGCAAATGCCACATTCCGAGTTGACAATAAGCATACATGTGACCATCTGCTAGAAGCATCGATCAATACCATAAAATATCGAAATGGTCCACATGGTGGATGAATTGGCCCACAAATATCACCCTGAATGCGTTCAAGAAATATGGGTGATTCTGTTTGGATTTTAGCTGGTGATGGTCTTATAATAAGTTTTTCAAGAGAACATGCTTTACATTGAAACTTATTATTCTGAAAGATCTTCTGGTCTTTCAATGGATGACCATGCGTATTTTCAATAATTCTTCGCATCATTATTGAACCAGGATGTCCCAATCGATCATGCCAATTTGTTAATATTGAAGAATTATTAACCACCATATTTGATTCGATTGGCCTTATATGTGTATAATGCAATCCAGTAGGGAGCATTGATAATTTTTCAACCACATATTTCTTTCCTGATTTATATGTGGTAAGACACATATATTTCTGATTTCCATCAGTTATCGTCTCAGTATCATACCCATGAGAGTATATGTCATTAAAACTCAACAAATTTCTTTTCGATTGTGGTGAATATAAAGCATCATTTATCAAAAATTTTGTACCATTAGGTAACAAAAAATGTGCTTTTCCACAACCTTCAATCAAGTCTACAGGACCTGATATGGTATTCACCATTGTTTTTGTTGGTTTTATTTCCAAGAAATATCTTTCATCTCGCAGAATAGTGTGTGTTGTACCACTATCTGGTATGCAAATTTCCATGATATTATTTCCATGTTTTCTCATAGCATTTTCCATATCAAACTTCACAAAAAAATGCAATAAAGAAAAATTAAGTACAATACAAATGCAAAATATAACATGCTTTATAATACAAGAATGCATGAAAAATACAAATTTGTTACAATATAGTCCCACCAATCTTTTAATCAATGTCTTCGAAATCATTCAAAAAATATGCAGCATTGAAACTAGTTGAACCAATTAAATGGTCACTATCTTCAACAAAATTGGTCTCTTTTCCTTTCCCCTTTGTCGATTCTTTATAGAGCTTACATAGGTGCTCAGGGGTTCGACAAATATGTGACCAATGTCCTGGAGTGCCACATCTATAACAAACACTCTCAAATCTTTTTGAGTGATTTTCATTTTCACTTGTATTTTCATGCTGCCTTTTTGGTGGGTGGTTCGTGACGTTCTTTTGAGATGAGTTATTGAAATAACTATCTCGATTATTTTCATATCCACGACCACGACCGCGATAATTTTTACGTCCACGTCCACGTCCACGCCCACGTCCTCGACCTCGTCCACGACCAAAATCTGGTCTATGCCTTTGATTTTGATTTTCATTTTTCATTACGAAATTTGCTTCAGGAAATGCCGTTGATCCAGTGGGTCGGGATTGATGATTTCTTATTAATAATTCGTTGTTCTTTTCCGCCACAAGAAGACATGCAATGAGCTCAGAATATCTCGTAAAACCACGCACTCTATACTGTTGCTGTAGAGTTATATTTGATGCGTGAAAAGTGGAAAACGTTTTCTCAAGCATTTCCATCTCTGTGACTTGAAGTCCACAGAATTTTAATTGCGAGACTATTCGATACATTGCAGAATTATATTCACTGACTTTTTTAAAGTCTTGGATTCTCAACGAATTCCATTCATCACGGGCGGTCGGAAGTATCACTTCCCTTATATGCTCAAATCTTTCTTTCAACCCTTTTCATAAAATCATTGGGTCTTTTTCTGTGAGATACTCACATTTCAACCCTTCATCAAGATGTCGGCGTAAGAAAATCATTGCCTTTGCTTTATCTTGTGAGGTTGATATATTAATTTCTTTGATTGTATCACTTAGACCCAATGACTCAAGATGCATTTCTACATCGAGAGTCCATGGCATATAATTCTTTCCAGTGATATCGAGCGCAACGAATTCAATCTTTGCCAAATTTGACATGGTGACTAGAAAAATAACAATGCATTTTATTAGTTAATTTCCATTAATATGACAATACAAAATAATGGATAAACGATGAGTACAAGTAAGTGTACAAATAGAAAAAAAGCATGTGGTGGAAAATCGCTGGTGAGTACAAAACTCGTGAGCATGATGATCATAATCGTTATGAAAGATATCCTTAGAAAAGCCAAAAACTCCATCTTCTTCTTTTTCGAAAAAAACCGAGGAGAAAATGTTTTGAGATGAAGAATGAATTTTGGTGTGATTGAAAATGAGTTTGAGTGAACATATTTATAGGGCAAAAACTAGCCGTTTATTACCGTTTGTGACCGTTGGGGGTAAGGAAAAAAATCGTGTATGTGTTGAATAAAAAATCGTGATAATCATGTGATGCACATAATGATAATCATAATTAAATAATTATGTATATCATATCACATTATTATAAGATCGATGTCGTAGACAATCTTTTATATAATAACATGAGATTATACGAATATGGTTAGTATATAAATACACAATAATATATATCATATCACGTTATTATAAGGTCAGTGTCATAGACAACCTTTTATATAATAACATGAAATTATATATTAATACAGTTAATATATATACATAATAAATATATATCACGTTATTATTTAAAAACCTTAGAGGCTTTTATACTTGTCGTATCCCTTACCGGGAGTGTGGGATGTCGTCTTAACATCCTCCCAGGATTTATAACAAGTTTTGAAAAAAAACTATTTTTTTTTATAACATGATATTATATATTAATATATATACACAATAAAAATATATAAACAGTAAAATAAAAATTCTTACTTGTTGAATATTTTTGACTTCTTCTTGTATTTTGGAGCGGCGGAAAATATAGAGAACCTTCGAGCGATCGTGCTGATAACGTGTTGTGAAAAAGTAAAAATTTACGGTAAAAAGTAAATATTCCAAAACTCAAAATATATCAAACTCTACACTTTATAATATTTTTCTCTCAACTTCAATTGTATTTTTCATCACAAATGAAGACCTATTTATTGATCCACATTTGAGATTAGTCCAAAAATTAAAACATCATCATCTACATCATCACACACTAATTTTCCACATTTTACAACTCAATATTCAATATTCAATATTCAACATAATAATAATATATTTTTCAACAATCATTTATTTATTAAATTATTTTGTCTTTTTTTCTTTTTGGCCCAAAAAACACACAGCCAGAGAGAATCCCAGGAGCACAAAATGATCTAAAATCTGCGTAGCATCAATCACATGAAACACAGAGCCCAGAAAGAAAGGATTTTTCTTCCATTTCCTCCGGTTTTCTGTATCCATCCCACTCTCATTCATTTGTTTTAAAAAAAAAAAAAAAAAAAAAAATTGACTCAATTTCTCTTCCCCTACATGCGTGAAGGACGCGTGCGTGTTTGGGTTGAGCGTTTATTTCTATGTTGTAGAATATTTCTTAATACGGTTTGTTTGGTGCGTTTTACACTCCCGATGGCTAAAGTTTCCATCTTGTGTTGTTTCTAGCGCCTCCCCGTTTCTCGATCTCCTCTTCTCTTCGGTAAGTCCAATCTCTTTCTTTTTCTTTATATATATGCTCACATATGTTGTACAACACTGCTTATAAATCTCGTCGCTTTTTGTGTTCATGTCACCTATTGTGTGTTTTTTTTTTGTTAACGAAGATTTGCTTCGAGTTTCGTGAACTAGATCACGAGGAAATAACATGACAAAATCCGGGAATTGACGGAAATATTTCCATGTCCTCACATTCTGTTGGAATAAAATTAGATGGTTCTTGAGAATTTCGGAAGCTGGGAATTTTATTGATAAGTTTCGAGTGATTTTGTTCTTGTCATCTTATTGCTCTGATCTTTGACATACCCAGAAAGTAAAATCAAGAATTTGTCGAAATGTTCATTTTGTCTTTGTATCTTCAATCCAATCAACCAAACGCGGCCTTACCGCAAATTGCATGTACTTTTCGTTTTTCTGTGTTGACTTTATTTGTATATTTGCAGCCTTACCTAGTCATATATTTATTGAGAATAAGTTGAAACCATCTTGGTCTTTGTCAACCTTTATTATATTTTGCTTTTCGTTTTTTGTAATGTTCGGTACCAACTTGGAACTGTTTGGCCAGTTGAGATATCTATTTGCCTGTACTTTTGGGGACTACTATGATTTTCTTGAACCATAGTTTCGAAAGTTGGAAAGTTTTGTGGCATAAAAATTACGACAAGGAAAATAACAGCCGTTGATTTCTTGTGAATTAATAACGAATCACATATTGTGAATGGTGACTGATGGGCCAAAGCTGAAGTCTTTTGGAAAGGGTGACTTAACAGGAGATAGGGTATTCTAAAACTCCAAGTTCCTCCCTTGTCGATCCTCAGTTTCCAGCTTTCAAAATCTTGACCCATTTTCACCTTTCCAGTTTTGATCGTTTTTGTATGCGTTTTGCAATAAATAATCTCTCGACTTCAACAAAACAGATCAACCAAATGCAGCTCTCAGGAACCGCACACAAGTGTTTCTAATTGAAGGAAATGAATAAAAGTAGAAATGTTGCAAGTTCAATATTTGAGTTATATGGTAATATCAGCCGTTGCAAAAATGTTAAAGAAATTAAACCATTGACTATTTCTTTTTTTCGTCCTCATTTCTCGGAATATACATGCAGAAGACACGAAAATGCATTCGGTTCAGTTCTATAGAATGACTTCAACTGTTTAATTTCCAATGTCTTTCCCAAGAGATTGACCATTATTGCATAAGATGATAATATAGGTTATATTTGATGTCATCCTCTTGCTGGCTGCTGCCACTGTATCTTATGTTGGTGTTAGAAGCCTTGCGGCCACAAGTTTATATTACACTATAAAACATCCTCATTAAATTTCCTTGACGAAAACTTGAAGGATCCGAGGTGAGGATGTTGATTGTAGAAGGTGATTTTGAACTGAATTTGCTGCACGGGTTTGACGAATCATTGCAAAATGTTCTAGCCCAAACTATGGTCGGGCAGGATAAAATGTTTAGGAACCAGGTAGTTTAGTTGGCTCTAATTATATTGTTTGGATCTAAATGTCACACATCTTGTTCATGTTCGAGAAATCTTGAAATATGTAAGTTGCTGAAATTCTTAATTTGTTCATGATATTTAGGTTACTGAGCTCCATCGGCTGTATCATATTCAAAAGATACTCATGCGGGAAATGGACCAAAAAGTCACCAGTCAGTTTCATTTCCGTGAAGAAGGCCCAAATTCTTTTGTTAGTCCTTTTGTAGCTCAAAATTTTGGCATGGAAAAAGAAAATTATACAAGTAACGTTTTCCTATTTGTCCGATACTTATCTCGAATGTGGTCGTGTTCCTCAGGTTTGCATGCGAAGACATATAAAGGACAACTTTTTGCAAGACCATGCCATCACGTGTTTGAAACCCGAGCAAAGGCCTAATCTGGAACTTCCTATCAGTTTCAACACTAATCTTAGTGGAGACGTTCTGCATGAGAAGTGCGATCTTGTTGCTGCTGGGCCATTTGTTCAAATGAAGCGCGAAGTTGATGATGTTAAAGCATCTCCCATAGAAGAACTTGAGCTCTCTCTGAGTATGAACACAGAAACTTGGAAAACATGTTTTGCCGAGAAATCTCGGAAGGATCAGATTATTTGTTCACCTTCCCAGCACTTTATGAATCCAAAGAATTCTACTGAAAATTCTGATGGTGATTTAGTTACCATTACCTCGCCTGAATATTCTACTTTCCCAGATTATAAGCTCGATCTTGAATGCAGTAGCTGTACAAGTAGGAAAAATTGTGGTTTTTACCGAGGTTCAAGAATCAATTCGCTAACAGATTTCAGAGCAAATTTTCTGGATAAGAAACCGGCAATTCAAGGTTTGTCTTTTGCTCCAAGATTTTGTGCTGATCCTCAACAGAGAGGAGAGAACATTGTTTGCAGCGCGATGCGATGCTAATTCTATAAAGTTTGATTTAATTTGTGTTCTACTTCTGCAGGGGTTGAACAATGCCATAACGACCTCTCATGCAATGTTAAGTCAACAAGAAGAAAGCTATTTACTTCTCATGAAGTGGTCGAATTGGACCTTAACAGGGCTCTTCCGGAAGAGTTGTCTTTTAATTCAATTGATCACCTGATATCCAACTCATCAAAGTGCACCGTTTTGAGCCTCGATAGAAACAAACAAGATTCAGATCAGCAAGAGATGATTGATTCAACATTGGCAACTTCTCCAAGCAAAAGTACCAGTGAAGTTAATCATGGACGTTCATTTTGCTCTGTTGAACTTCCCTCGATTTGTGGACCACCATCCAAATCGGAAGAACCCGGCAGCTGCACCGAATATGGTAGACCTGAAAATACAGCATTCAAGCTAAACTTACCCCACAGAAGCCATCAGGCGATAAGAATGTATGAAGTGGATGCTGAGAAATGCCATGACCGAATTCAAGAATTAGATGAAGATGCAGGGAGCAATAAGTTTCCGATCTCAAGTAGGTCTGATTTGATCCCGAAGGACATATCTAGCAACATAAAGAAGGGGCAATGGGGGGTTCCTATGGAAAGATCACATACCACATTCCAAGATCACGAGTCCTCTATTCCTGTCAAGAAATTACGTCAGCAGAGTACTATCCCTTCAACCAAACCCAAAAGGAAATTTCAGGATTCCAATCAAAAGAGTAATGAATCACCAGAAGTTGATCTTTCAATAAAAAATGGAGCTGTCTCTCTCTTATATCTCTCGTCAGCTTGTTTGGCCAAGAATCGAGATGCTGTTCCTTGTTCTATTAGAAGAAGAGAAATTGTGAATGCTGCCAAAGATGTACCGCAATGTTCATCTGAGTCATACGAGTCAATCGTGCTGAAGCAACCAGAGATCAACTTAGACGAGTATAGTGTGACATCAACCCCATCTGAAGTAAACTGCTCAAATGGAAAGGATTATGGAACAAAGTTGAAAAGAGGGAGGAGAATGAAAGATTTTCGAAAGGAGATTCTGCCTGGATTAGCTTCCCTTTCAAGGCAAGAGATATGCGAAGACGTAAGAATCATGCGTGGAGCTATTAAATCGCGAGAATACAAGTATCGATCCAAGATGAGAGGAATAAGTGATGGCTTTTCTCCATTGAAGAGAAAGGGATCAAGAAATAGTAATGGAAGGCGAAGGTGTTACTCTTAAACACTGTTTTTACTTGAATTTGCAATGCATGGGATTATTTTTAGGAGTTGCACCTGTCTGAAGTGTGCCATATTGTTAAGACTAACTAACTCTGTTATCAAATTGGTTTTTCTTTTTTCTTTTAAAGAAAAATGGCGATAAATTAATTTCAAAGATCACCCGTCACAACTTTTTGTTGTCAAGAAGGAAATTCATCACCGTTGCATAATATAAGTAGAACATGCAAAAAGCAAATTTAGCTAGACTGTGCGAGTGTTTGGTAGAGCTTCTACAAAGTGCTTCTTAGCTTCTAGCTGCATGAAAGTGCTTTTGATTGTTTGTGAATATTAAATTTTGTTTTAACTTCTACAACTTTTATCCAAAAGCAAGAAGCAACAATTTGATGCATTTTTTGGCTTGTGCTTTTTTTGTTTAAGCTAGGTATAAAATTACAAATTGACATTTTTACTTTTAATAAACTTATCATATTACGTATATTTTTAAAAAAAATATTTTTTTTAATTTTGCATTGTTATTACAAGCATTTATTTTTTTAAAAAATAGATTGCATTTTCATGATTTTTTTTTGTACATATCTTGTATATTTATACAAATTTTGTCTCTTTTTTTTTTTGAAACAAAAAGACATTAAATAACATCAAAAGAAGTTACAAACTGAATAACAGATGAAGTCGGATTGACACGACCGACTAGATCAGACAAAGAACCAGTACTCCTAGCCAAGTTATGAGCAGCCTGATTCGCTGATCTTTTAGCAAAAACAAAAGAAATAGATTGAATTTCCCGAGCAACGACCTTACAATCTTCAACAATCAACCCAGCTGACGAGGAATCCGGAGCTGTGGAATTTAAAGCTTCAACTATCAAAAGAGCATCCGATTCCACGATAACCGAAGATAGGTGCAAATCTTTAATCCAACTAAGAGCTTCTCGAATTGTCATAGCTTCCGCGACTGAAGGATTTTTAATACCTGACATACAACCATAAATGGCCCATATTGTTTCGGATAATACAACCATATCCTGCTTTCCCTTCTCTTTGAAAAATAGCTGCATCGACGTTACATTTCAGGAAACCAGCCACTGGAATCTGCCAACTTGAAGGGTGCTGCTGCCTTGTTGAACTGGATTGGTTCACCTTTAGAGTATGTGTAGCTTGCCACTGGGCAAGAAGATCAAGTGCCGATCGAAGTATAATTGTTGCTGGTTTACTCCGAGCATTCCATACCACATCATTTCTATTATTTCATAAGTTCCATAAAACCACCGAGACAACCTCTAAATCAATACGAGAATAAGAGAAGGCCATCATATTCCACCACTCCACAAATATTTTTATTAATATTTTTTTATTAATCTTATATATTTTTTTCAAATATTCATGTTATAAAAAATAAAATATTTTTGATACAAAATTTATAATGTAATAATAATATATAAACACATTTTTTGTAGTGTGAATATAAAAAATTAAATGATTAAATAAAGGTATGATTGTCATTTAATTAAAAAATTAAGTTTGAAAGCAATTATTCTCCAAACACTAAACTTTAACTTGTATTAATTAACTTTCAACTTCTATTTCCAAACAATCTCTACTTTAATTTCTCACCAACTTCAAAATAATCTCTATAAGAATCAATTTTAAATAAATAAAAGTTCTACAAAACACTCCCTATAGACGTCATTTTTAGCTTTTTGTCGCAAATATATCATTATTTAACTGAGGGTAGATTTTGTATTTGTTGAATCAAAGAGAGATCGTGATCAAAATATTTAGAAGATGCATGCATTCACTGCTTTGGTGGCCTCCAAAATCTGAATAAATCCAGCTATTAAGACAATCATTTTGGATACAGAAGATAAGTCCATGCATGTAATTATATGGCAGCTAGCTCTCCGCTTAAGCTAGCTTGATCCTGTATTTCGAATTTTATTCACCGTTGCAGCCACGGTTTGTACATGACAGTCCCTATATATAGTCCTTAATAATCACACTTATCGTATAGCATCCCTTGTTATCATTAAACCCCACATATGGCCAAAGACGAACCCCAATTGGTTGAAAAAACCCACAAGCCTTGGGCGTTATCCTGCAGTACTTGGAAGCAACGAAGGGTTGTTAATTTGTTGCATTCGGGAATGATGAATCTCTCCCGAATCAAGATCCCTATTCATGGATCTCTAGGTTCGAACGGGTTTCTTAGTAATAATGGGCGACGGTATGCAACCTAAATAGTAGATACAGGTAACAAAACTTTGTAAAGTACGATGAATGCACTAACTATGGATATGATGTCACAAATATAAAAGATCTTCTGCTAGACGTACACAATATTACATTCCATAATTCACCAATTAAACATAAACACTTGTCAATTTTTTTTCAGATATTTGAATCCTGCTATTTTAAGGGATTCTAACATATTTATTTATATTTTTCAACAAAATCCATTCATCATTTTATTTAAATATCTATTTGGTATAATTTTGGAATAAAATACATATTTATTTAATAATACGAAAATAGCCCATAAAGGTTTTAACAGTTTTTTTAAAATTGTTGAAATGTAGTTATCAAAATTTTTTTTTATCAAAATTATTTTTTAAGAAAATTCAAAATTTTATGTTGGATATGTTAAATTTATTTTAAAATATATTTATTCAACATATTCTTCTCATCAAATTTAATGTTTAAAATGATTCGAAACGTTTGTTCGAATATAATAAAATTATATATAATTTAATTTAAAATTTATTCTAATTTGAAAACAAAATAATAACAAAAAATATATATTTATATTAACATTTTTATTCTAATACTGGAATTAAAATAATAACGAAACTGTATTCAAAATCAATTTGTTAAAAAATCATCTAATTTTATATGTATTGAGTAGAATTATTATTAAGTTCAAATTATTTTATTTAATTAATAATAATGTGAAAATAGTTTATATTTAAAAATTCGAAGTAATTTAAATTTTAATGTATATATATACTCATTTTAAATTTACATTTAAAAAACATAAAAATTTATGTTTGAATATGTTACGTAATTTTTTTAAATAATAATGCGATCTTTTGATATAAAAAATATATATATTGGCTAAATATATTGAAAGAATAGCATAAAACACTATCTTTAATTTGAAGGAAAAAATATGTTGAATTTAAAAAATTAAATAATGATTGAGACATTTATAAGTATTTTATTGTTTTTTTTAATTTAAATAATGTATTAATAAATTTTAAAAATAAAAGATTGAAATGTACATTGACCTTTATTGGATAACAGAAAGAAATATTTTGTAATTCTTTAAAGATAACAAGATTTTTAAGGTCTATCAAAAAATCACTAAATAAAAAAAAAGGTTGACAAGTGTTCCAAATTGGTGTAGTGAGAAATGTAGCATAATTAATGTGTAGACTGTAGGGTTAGTCTAAGTTACACGAAAAATGTTTTCTCCACATTCGACTATTCCAATACAATTAGATTATGTGAGCCGTTCATATTTTTATAAAAGTTGATATATGTATTGATAATATAAAGGTTAATATTTGATAAGAAGAAAATATATTCCAAACATAATATAGCAGAGATGGACAGCTGGTAGATTGTAAGTCACTGTTTGGTTTGAGATATGATATAAGTAATATATAGATAAATAGTATAATGTAATAAAAAATAAATAAGAAATGATAGTTAAAATTGTATTGAATTTGATTGATAGATTATGATTTATTTGATTTGATTGATTAAATTTTATATAAAAAATTTAAATGACTATTTTGTCCTTTTAACAATAAATAAAATAAAAATTATATTATTTATAAGGGGTAATATAGTAATTTGAATTCAATGATTTGATTGATGTGAGATAAATAATTAATGATTTAATTGATGTAAAATAAATAGTTAATATATAAATAAATAATATGATGAGAAAAACTTGAGATGCGATGAAATGAGTTATACATATATTAATAATACCGTAAACAGAACGGTGCCTAACAGAAAATTTGATATCCCGCCCGATAGAGGCTGGCATTTTTGTTCGAGTATAGAAATAATAAATGGCGAATCCGATTGAAATAAAAAGCCCATAACGATTCACATTTGTTTTTCTTTCAAGACCTTGTCCGTTCCTAAGAATAAAAATTAACAGTTGCACTTATTCTTACTTTATGTTTAAATTAAAATTTTTATCACTTCTCAAAAATAATGAACATAAAATATAATATAGTCAAAATGTAAAAAAAAAATTATCCAACAAATATTTATATTTATATTTATAATATCAATCATATTTTCTCCAAACTAAACATAATTAGTTCCCCGGTATAATTTTGCTAGGGGTGGAACAGGGTCGGGACTCTTTCCATAATCCTCCTACTCAATTCTCGTCCCGAAAAAAATAAAAAACTTTTTTTTTCTTTCGATCTCGTATCTAAAACATTTTGAGACCCGAATATTTGGGATCCCGTCGGGTAGGGAGAGAAAATTCTGAAATATTTTTCATGTTCAAGATTTCGTTCAAAAAACAAAAAAATGTGATTATTTTAATTTAAAAAATACCATTTAAAAAATTATATTTCTAAATAAAAAATAAATATTCAACTTAAAACATATAATATTAATATTTGGACAAATTAATACATAATTTTTGTTAAATAGATTGTCAAATTGCATCTCTTACTCTACATATTTGTTCTAATTAGATAATTATAAATATGAATTAATTAAATTATTAATTTATTTTTAAAAAAATACACAAAAATATAATATCATTTCGTGATTCTATAATTCGATCGTTTCAACAATAAAAAATTATGTGAATTAAGTCCACAATTAATTATTATATGGGTTGAAAGGCAATAATATTTAGTTCAATCTATTAATAAAATATATTATAATATTATTTTTGGACGGGTCGGAAATCCCATCGAGATATGGTTATATTCTCGATCCCACTCATATAAATCGGGACGGGAAAATTCTCAAAAATTTTGGTTGAAAAATGTCGGGTTGAGATTTTTTTGGAACAAGAATGAGATGAGATTTGAAAAAAGTCGAGATTTTTCGGAAATTTTTTTCACCCCTAAATTTTGCCCCAAATTATTTCCCCGACTTTAAGACGAAACCACGCAAGAACACTGTTTTTTTCTCCTTTTTAGTTTTCCAAAAGTAATAAATTAATAATCAAAATGATCCAATTCTATTTGAGATTTTGTAAGACGTCGGTTTCGCGGATTTTTATTCGTGAGAAAAGTCAAATCTACCCATATTTAGAATAATAAATAATACTTTTGGCATAATACATTTTCATAATTATCCAAATAAGTGATTTGTCTTTCAATATTGACCCGTGAGACCGTCTTATATTAGTATTTGTGTTAAGATAAATAATAATTTTTAAAAACATAAATAAGGCTTTCAATTTAATTTGGATTGTTTTTGTAACTGTCCCGAAATTCCATCTCCTTAGTTAAATCATGTGTAATTTATTTAAACAATAAATAAGATGTTCTTTGTTTTGAAAAAATAAATAAAAACACAATGGAAAATGAGAAGAAGAAAAAAAATAGAACTTTTTTATGCCAGTTGTTAATTGGTTCTTAGGAATGATTTATTATTTTTATTGTGGGGTTTGTCTCTTGGACAACACATGTAACATGTCGACCTTCGATTGTCTAAAAATCGAAATCATACATAAATCTACAGCTTTGATCTCCCAAAATAGGACTGTTCAAGATCCACCTGCACGTCATTTTTATTTGTCTTGCTTTCCCCCCCTTCATTAGAAATCAAGATCAGCGTCATTTATATCAAGAAAAGTTATAAAATATTTGATTTATTTTTCATTGTTTTGGATTAACATGTGCTGCTAATTAGGTGACTCAGAACCATGAAAATGCATCATAGAAAATTTGAACGAAACATAAAGTTTCTCACAATAAATTGAGCAATTGTGTTTATTGGATCTATCTAATCATTCAACTGTTTGTAAATTAAATATATTGTTCAATTACCAGCTCGAAGACATAAATACAAAATATATGCATACAATATGATTGTTATAATTAGCAGTAGTTAATTAAATGATTGATGAGACTGGACAACCAAATTGACTCTAGTCTTCCTCAACCTCTTAGTATTATTTATATATATATTGGTGTCGAAATATAATTGGTGGCATTTTAAATAATCGGACCCACTATGGTGGTTATTTATTTTATGGGTTTTGCTATATATATATATATTTCTTGTTTTTATTTATTTATATATATGTATATAATATTGTAACACAGCTAGTGGATGGATACAATACGTCCTTTTCTACACAAAAAGGTATGCATCCCTCTCTGTTCTCTTCAAATCTTTAATTCATGAAAATGGGATTCAACAAATAAAATAAATGATCTGACAGAGATATGCATGGTTTGTATGGCAATTGAACTTTTTACTGACGTCAAATGTGTGCAAAATTATTATACTAATAATATTATAATAATAATATCATTCTCCAAAAATAAATATAATTAAATTCCATCCCGTTTGAGAAAATCGCTCCATCAAGCTACACACGAAAAAAAGAAGAAAAAAATCATCCCCGATCGCCTCATCATACGGGGTGAAAAACCGAAATTCTAATACATTGCATTTTGATGATGACTACGAATCTAGAAATTTGAAATCCACTCATTAGTTTGGGTAAATATTTGACTTTCAAATTCTCACCTAATTATTTTTAGCGTCATTATGATGAAATATAGAGTTATTTATACAAAAGTAACATTTTTTATTAATTATATTATGAAAAATATGATGTAATATATACATCGATCAGGATACTTTTACTAATAAATAAAAATTCATGACATTGTTGTACAGAAAACTTGCTCTTTCAATTCATAGGGTTTCCTCTAAATATGGACAAGGTATACGTACATTAGGACTTGATTGATTTGGTGGTCCAAAACTTGGATTCTGCTCTGTTTTACAGAGTCCAACTGGATTTTGTTATCGAAAGGACTGAAATAACATTAATCTTACGTCATATATGATATATATATTTAAAGTAATATACATTATACTTTGTAATATAAACTAGTAAAAAAATATATACGTTTGGCGTGTATTATAAAAAATAATTTTTTATGTAAAAAGTGGAATGAGTAGAAGGTTTTTAGTGAGGTCGTGGTCTATGAATAGGAAGAGTAATTATAAAATAACACACGTAGAAGTGAAGAAGAGAAACAAAAGTGAAAACAAAACACATAAACGATTTCTCTAAAGTCTCTCCACTATTATAATATAGTATAGATATTAGTAACATATTTCAAACAATTACTTCAAATGTAAAATATAAATTCACATAATACACCATTTTGTTTTTAATTTTCCTATTTGGCATCTGATTCAATACAGATATTTGTTTTGGTCAACAATTTTTTTTTTTCATTCAACCTACAGAGTTCAGGACCACTACAACGTTTAAATTTTATTACATAAACATTAAATGATTTTGGCCACATCGTAAATGACAAAAAAATTCGTAAAATAGGAGGGTTTTTTTTTATCAATATATATATGTATATATATTAAAAAAAATATTCCATAATAAATTTACCCATAAATTAAATTCGTTTTGGCTAATTACATGCATGTTATTGTCTTTTTTGTCGCTTCTGTAATGAACTCGAACACATCTTTCGAGCTTATTAAATTTAAGGATTTTGGTTCGAAGGTCATCTACACATGATTAGATGACACAATATCTATATTAATGACTACTTACTCTCTAATTTTTATTTATGATCACGAATTTTTGGTTAAAAAATACCGGAAAAAATAAATAAAAATTATGCATTCAGTCATGTCATTGAAAATACTTAAAATTGCTTGATAAAATTAAAATTAAAATTTATGTTAAAAACACTAAAATTAGTTATAATTCGAATATCAACGGGTTTTATATATGCTCATGATATGAAAACGAATTTAAATAATATATTTAATATTATGATAAGCACATATTTTGTATGTGCATTTCAAATATATATGATATAAATTTCTATTATAATTAACTAAATGATCATGCATATATTAGATATTGCCCATGATTTGAAATTATGAATTGGCAAATGCCAACAGAATATTGTTTAGATTTTGTGAAAGCAACCTGTGACGTACCAAGAAAAAGATAGGCACGTTATGTAAAATCTAAAACATATAGAAATCTTCCAAGATTATATTGTGCGTCGATTTGTATTGTATTCTTTTTCTTTCTTTCTTTCTTTATTTATATATATATATATATATATATACATAGATTTATTTATTTAAAAAACCAAAAGGTTTAAAGTACGATATAATTAATGGAACGCATTTCGTGTCCAAGAACATCATAATTTGATTACTATACTATTTTATCTTACTCAATTTATTTAATCTATCCGTGATGATCACTTTATATACATTTGTTAGATTTAAAAGTAAGTAGTCAAAATTACCGGCCAATACGGTGAAGTGATATGAATATATGATCTTCTCCCCATTATCATTTATCGGAGAGGCAAAAGTTCAAATCTTGATAAGAAGTACTAAACCCTGATAATAGAATTAAATCAAAAAATACATCATGTTCTTATTGAAGAATTACTCAATCAAAATATACTTCTTTTACATAAATTATGAACTAAAAATACCGGGTGGTTTCGCACCAAATATTGAAATTATATACATCTATGCTATTAATAAAGTCAGAGACTCGGATATAGCTAAGTTTTGATTAAGTATTTTTCCTAATCTCATAATTGTCCTTCACACATTTTAATTATTATTATTATTATTATACCTATAATTTTTTCTTTAATTTTACATTATTTTTAAAAGAAAAATCATTATCAAGAACTTTAAAAACAAAGTATTCACAATATTCTTATGATTATGTTACACACAAAATGTGTGCATATACGTACAGTGGCTAGTTTATATTTAAAATGCATCTGAGTTGTAATCTAGTACAACTAAAAGAGTTGAAAATATAATAAAAAGACAAAAACACTTACGTACGTGAAAATATATCATTAAAGAACATGATTATTTTCGCAACATATTCGAAATTATATATGTTGAGGGGTTTTTAACTTTTGTTGCCTATTTTTCTTTATTCAGTTCTTTAGCCAGTTTTGAAGATTATACGTGAATGTAATACAACATTAAACAACGTGATTATTTCCACCCCGTCTTGATATATTATTGATTGCTACCAAAATGTTAACTATACGTTTTGAGTATATGTGATTGTTATTGTTGCACATAACTAGGAAGGTAAACAAACCAAGTTGAGCCGATTAATTTAAAGTTCGAGCTCGGCTCGTTTTAAAATTACTAATCTTGCGAATAGCTGAAGCTCGTTAAGCATCTCGAGTTCGAACTTGATTCAATTTGGTTAAAGATAGAATCGAGCCCGATCATACAATAGAATGTATCTATAAAAATTAATGCTACACCAACAAATTCGCAAATAGTAAACGATTCGAGCTCGAGCTCGCGCCTTTCCTGAGTCTCATCTCATTCTGGTCCCGAAAAAATCTCAACCCGACATTTCTCCAATCCAAATTTTTATGGATTTTTTCTGTGCCAATTAATATCGAGATAAGGATAGGAAATAAAATCTTATCCCGACAGAATTCTCGACCCGTCCCGAAATAATATTATAATATATTTTATTAATAGATTGAGCTAAATATTATTAAGTTTCAACCCGTATAAAATTAATTATAATATTAATTCACATAATTATTTATTGTTGAAACGATCGAATTGTAGAATCACGAAATGACATTTTATTTTTGTGTACTTTTTTAAAATTAATAATTTAATTAATTCACATATATAGTTAACTAATTAGAACAAATGTGTAAAATAAGAGATGCAATTTGACAATCTATTTAACAAATTAAATTTATCTAGTAATTTATATCCGAATATTTTATTAATAATTATCTGATGCACAACATGATGTTCTTATTTTGCCAAAACCTTGAAGCATTTTCCGAAATATTTTAATATTATATGTTTTAAGTTAAATATTTATTTTTTATTTAGAGATATAATTTTCTAAATAGTATTTTTAAATAAAATAATCACATTTTTTTAACGAAATCTTGAACATGAAAATAAAATTCGAGATTTCCTGTTCCTACCCGACGGGATTTCGAATGTGTCGTGTCCCGAAATGTGTCGGGTATGGGATCGGGAGAAAAAAAGTTTCTCGATTCATTTCGGTGTGAAAATCCGGTAGGAGGGTTACGGAACGGATCTCGACCCTATTCAATCTCTAATTTTTATCATCACTACTAAATATATATACATCTCTATAAAATAACTAAGCAAAACACGTATCCTTTGTTAGGGTACAATAATTGTTCTTGTTAGAACGATCTAACTATTTGTTTGTGGTGCCGTGCAAACTATAACTTCTGGTAAAACAACAAACATTCGGTCCTACATCCTTTAATTATCTCATCCCCTTACCAAACACACCCTTGCATCCCTACGTCTAACCAATTATAATCTGTATATAAATGATCAGTTCTAATTTTGCTAATAATAAGCAGCACGAGGAGGTGCGTGAAAGGTTTTATTGGAGCAAATAATACAGTTCAAATAATCAAAGGTGTTAATTAAATTAGGAATATTATATATCTAGAGGAATAAATTTCTTTTGGTTAAAAAATTTGATTAAGGGTAATATAAAAAAAAAAAAAAAAAACTAAGAAATATAGAAGAAAAGAAAAGGACAGGCACGCTATGGAAGACACTGCTCATGTGAGAATTATCAATTACGTATTCTTTGATTTTTTTAATCAGATGGTAGCTTTCAGTCCTATAAATCAAAGATAATAAAAACAATATACAGGACACAAACTCCTCCTTTATTTTTTTTTCCTTTTTTTACATTTTAATTTAATTCATGGGGCAATTAACTGATTTTTAGTTTGTGCGCATAACCAATTTTAAGGGCCCAAAAGTTAGTGTGGCAGTGTGCAAAAAATTTCATAGACAGATCAGTAATGCCGTTATAAAATGTGTTTTGAGTTCGCCTTAATTCAAGGGAAATTTGTTTTGTTTATGTTTTTCCTTCTCATATATGTTTATCTTTTTGTAATTTTAGTTTTTTATGTTATCAAATTTCAGTTTTAATTCATTATATTTATTTTTTCAACTGTCGTCATTTTGTCAATTTGACAATGTTTTGAAACTAATGCAGTGCCAATGTGACGGTGATGTTTATAATGACATATCAGCGCTCACAATGAAAAATACTAAAATTACCAAAAAAATTATAAGAAAAATTGAAATTTGATAACATATGAGACCAAAATAGCAAAAAATTACGGTTTTTTTCCATAATTCAAACTAATTTGTACCTACTTTGGTGTAGTACTTTAATCGTTGTGATGCATTTCTAGACAGTGTTTGGTACAAGAAATTAGACAGGTTTGTGTGTGAGTTTTGGTGTAATCCATTGTTTGGTAGTATTTTTATTAAAACAACATAATCTATTTTAGGAAAGGACAAAGTGGTAATATAATGGGTTAAATAAACCATTCATCCACCCTAGTATAACGAATCATTGTCTTTATCATTAACATAAATTCCATGAATACCTTTTTTTTTCCCTCCAACCTAAAATCGTATTAATTTAATTATTCAATAAAATATAAAATGTATTTTTGGCAAAAGAATTTTAAACCGTTACTTAATCTTATTCTTAAAATTCAGACCAAACACAATATTATTTTCAACACAAACTACCAATTTTTATCTATCATATCTTTTATCATTCATTTACTAATCATTCAATAATCACATCTCTTGTACCAAACACTAGACAACAAAAATTTTGTGTGAATGATAAGATTTAACCTTCTTTAGTAATTTAACTCGAGTTTATAATAACTAAATTTAAGAAAGAATTACAAAAAAAACTTTTATTAGATGGTCTCACATGCCAATTTTGTGAGACGAATATTCAAAAATATTACTTCTTATTATAAATATGAGTATGATTGATCCATCTCACAAAAAATCTACTCAAAACGTTATGTTATTCTTATCTTTCAATGTGTCATCTCATTTCACGAGACTGCTATGTTGAATATATGAATTAACATACTTATACAAACGATTGTAAATGAACTTACGAAAAAAGGTTGAGTAATTGGAATTAAAATTAAATAATTTGATAGGGTGCAAAACATAATAAATATGTAGTTGTAGGGGGAGGAGGAAAAATAATATAAAGTTGAAGGGGAGAAAAGTATTTTCACTGTTGCTTCCCTATAAATAATAATAGAAATGGTTGTGCTTGTGCTTGTCTCTCCCCCTGTCATTCTCACTCTCTTTCCCCATTTTCCTCCCTTAAAAAACCCACACACACAACAGCAAGCAGAGTGAGATAAAAACAAAATACGCCCACACATTCACAGAAAGATAAAGCTTGTGGCTTGATTAGTGTTGTTGCAGGGCACAATGTCAGCTCTCAAAGCCGATGATCCACGCATTCCGGCCATTCAATCAACTATCCGCGTTGTACCCGACTTTCCCAAGCCAGGTTTACGCATCATTCGTGCGGTTGTGTTGTTTACTCCAATGGGTTTATTTTCTTGATGTCTTCCGGGAACTTTTCCGGTTCAAGATTCGATTTTTCACCCCTTGTCGTGGCGTGTTTTCGTTTGGATTCTGATTATGTGTTTTCTGCCAGGGATAATGTTTCAGGATATTACCACACTTTTGCTCGACCCGAAATCCTTCAAAGACACTGTTGACTTGTTCGTTGAACGCTATAAAAGCAAGAACATTTCTGTCGTCGCTGGTATATGTTTGATTTTTGTCTTCTTGCATTTATTACCCGCGAATTTCACTTTCCTTTTCCTTCGCTTACTGTTGTTTTTGCTGTGTGGTCCCGTTCAGAACTAAAATTTTGCAGTTTCATCTACGGCGGGCAGAGATTTTTCTCTGGTTTTTGTTTGTCATCGAGTCAATCCACGCTAGCTGTAGGTCTTTATTATTATAGATTGGCTACATGAATGGATTGGAGTGGAAGGATACCTTAATGACAGTTATTTTTGGAAGTTAATGTGCAATTTTTTTCACCGAGAAATATTTGTAAATTGCTGGAGTAAAATATTTGTGGAACTGGGCAGCGGTAGGGGAAGTTTAATTGTTGACCACAATGGGGCAGTTTTGATAAATATTTATTTATTTATTTTCATGAACAATGAAGATGAGCGGTTCAGAGTGATGAATGGGGCATGTGCTGCTTCAATCTGATTTGGAGATTAACGATTAAATGGTGGTGGTTGTTGGTGTAGTGTGGGTTTCCACGACCCAAAATTTTGTAATAAGGGTGTAGGTCCCGGCAATGATGGGTTCATTTTTTATTTTATTCTATTTTACTATATTTTATTTAATCATCGTTGTTTAATTCTTGCAATATCTTGGGGTGGTTCGTGTGTTGATTTCGAGCCTCAATATATGGGGGGATACATATCATGATTGTGAAGTATGATTATATTTGAGTGGCATTGTGTTTTACTTAGAAACAATGATGATCAATTATTGGTGGAAAGATTGTTCAGGAGGTCCAAAGTCCACTTTATTTAGTTGCCCCTTTGTCTCTTTCCGCTGGTAATGGTTCCACTGTTGTACAATGGTTGATGAAACTTTTATGTGTTAACTTTGTAAAAAGGCAATGAGTAATGCTACATTTCTTAGTTTTATCTTTTTCCATTTTTCGGGATATTGTCTTCGTGGATTCAAGTGAAAAAGTGTGATGTTATGATGCAATTAAGATTCTTACACCCGTATTATTTTAAGGGTGTTCTCATTGACTCTCTGTTATCTTTGTCATAATGTTATTATATGAAAACCATCCACCTTTCCATGCGTTATTTTATATAATATTGAGAGAACATTTTATGCTTCTTGATGTTTTGTTCTGCTGGTTGTTAGAACCTTTTGTGTGTACCATATAGATTTTAATTAAGGCTAATCGACACCTGTGTCTGCTCCTTATTTCGTCTTTACGTGTGTCTACTGTTATTGTCAGCTTCTTGCATTTGTGAAAGCTTCATAGTCATTTAGGAATCTTCACTCACCAACTTTATATGAACTGGACTGAAATTTAGTAGATTTTTTAGGCAAAAAATACTATTAATTGGTTGTACTTGTACGGGCTTCCATTAGTTGAATGTGCATAATATATTGTCATGGGCAGAAGCATGAAATAATAAAGAAAAGCATGATATTTTAACTATGCAAAAGGCTAGGGGGAATTACTAAACAATAGTTTTGGATTAAGTGAACATGTTCATTTTTTGGAGTTTTTAGCTTTGTTTTAAATAAAGTAAGAAATTAAGTGGACTGGTTAATATAATTTAAGTGATGTAGGCTAGTATGTCCTATATTGTTATAAAACTGTCCTATAAAAAAAAATAAAAATTGTTATAAAACTGTCTGCTTTGATGCCCAGTCAGCAAAACACTTGATTTTTTTTCTCTCATAAGCTATATATATATTTGATGAGAATTACAATTCTGCATTTATTTCATTATTCTAGCCAGTGAGGAATCTTAAATGGTTAACAGCGAAATTACTGTATCAAAATGTGAAGCCTTTTGATACAGTTCTAATGTGCTATCTATATTCTTCTCGTTGTTTCAATCATGATCTTACAGCCATGTCCCTCTGCATGGACAATGGTGGCACATCTTTTTTGTATCCTTTTTCATGTAAGTTTTTTCCATTCAGGGATCGAGGCACGGGGGTTTATCTTTGGTCCTCCTATTGCATTAGCAATTGGAGCAAAGTTTGTCCCATTGAGAAAGCCAAAGAAACTGCCAGGTAGTATTTATTTCCAATGTAGTTTCCTTGTGTTAGCAAGAAGTGCTTTTCTGGGGCATATTCAACAGAATTGTTAGATTATTTGGTTCACAAAATAATGGACCTGATGCTATTTTTAGATGTTTTATTGCTTGAACCTCCGAATCCCCTAGATAAAGTGCATCGTTTTGGGTTTGCTTGGTGCCTTTTAGATTCAAAAACATATTATGTATTTTAGTTTAAACTTTGTACTTGCGACACAGTAAACTTTGTAAGTTTTGGATCTGATCATAATAGTAGCTTTGACTTCCACTTTATCGCCATCATTTTTTTATTGCAGGTAAAGTTTTCAGGCAAGAGTATGACTTGGAATATGGAAGCGACTGTCTTGAGATGCATGTTGGAGCAGTGGAGCCCGGAGAGCTTGCCATTGTAGTCGACGATCTAATTGCAACAGGCGGCACACTTTGTGCAGCCATGAACTTATTAGGTACACTACTATCTTTATCATGCTTATTTGTGGATCAGAAACTATGGTGATTTGATATGACAATAATTTCGTATTTAAGACATTCACAAGTAAATTTCGATGTTCACACGTTTTAATTTACCTTGACTCGATGTTTATGCCCAATCCTTGCTTCATTGTTATTCAATAGACATTAAAGTATTCAATCTAGGTTGATTGAAGAGTTGTGGCAGGTGTATTGAGCATGAGGTCAGTTTGTCCTCTTTTTTCTTTTAGAAAAAACAAAAAAATCCATGTAAGATTCTGAGTTATCTGTTTATAGTAAAATAATGTTTTCAAACTGTATATTCTCATTGTTGTGTATAAAAAGATAAACTCCATGATAATAGGGCCTGGTCTTGGTTTTAACCCGAAATAAACTAGATCGGGTTAATAAAAGGCAAACCACATGGGGCCTATGAACCAGGCATAATTTTGTAGAGGCCAGGTCCTATTCATGCCAAAATTAAATTTCGGCCCTGAGTCCAAAGGGTTTGTCTGCTTTATACCCCTTGCTAAATTTTTTGTGTTGTATATATGGTGTTAATATCTGAAGAAATTGTAAGATTGTATTTGGATACAATTGTATTTGGATTGATAGATTTGATTTGAAAAAGAATTTGATGTATGAATGTCGAATGACACCTATTGCAGGTGTATTTGAAAATCTGCTACGATTATTAATTGAAATCATTTAATTTGACGTTAAGTGGATTTGAAATTAATGTGAATTTTGTCCAACTAAACAATTCTAAAAAATCTGTAATCCATTAATCCAAACACAGCCTAAGTTCTTTTGAAAAATTAATATATCATTTACAATTTTCTGGAAAAAAAGGTCATGCTTATGTGTTTAATTGCGTTATATGCTATGGCAAGAAAATACCAGTTAAACACGAGCATTGGCATCTAGACTGAGTTGATTTAGCTCTAAACTGAGGTTGGTTTGATCAAATTCTTTGTATCAAGTATTGGTGTTGCCTAACTAGCATAATGTTGTGGTCACTGCTCTCAACCTACCAACCTATCTCTCTCTACCTCTTGTTGTGTGCGTAATGAACATTCTGTTTGTCCGAATCTTACAGTTTTCGAACGTGATAACATTTTATCTTTTTGCATGAAGATTCTTGGATTGATTTGAGTTGAAATTCTTGTTCATCAGAACGTGCTGGAGCTGAAGTGCTCGAATGTGCCTGTGTCATTGAGATACCAGGTCTCAAGGTAACTTTCTACCTTATCACTCAACTATGGTGGTTCAATATTCAATCCCAGTTTCTTACTTTGAGGCACTCAGAAACTTTGGTCCCTAATATTCTGAAATTGGGCATTTTACATCCTTGTCATCCAACTCTTAGTAGCAATGGCCAACTCTTATAACGAACATTATCAACGTCGAGATTTATTCATCAAGCCAACACAAAGATTACTAATAGAAAAAGATATGTTAACAAACAATGCTGGCTTTTAAGGTTTCAAGTTTGTTGTTTCACTACATTAAGACGTGTATATGCATACATGCACACAATTTTGTGAGAGCAAATCAAATTTGCATATAAAATATATACATCTTGCACATAGTCTTCCCTCATTTCTTGTACTAGCCTGCATCGTGTAGCCATTTCCATGTCGACCACTTTCAAATTCGTCTATGGGAATAAATCTTCTTCCTCTCTTAGTTTTTCCATTTATGATCTCTCATTGACTTCTGTCAATCATTTGATCATCAGCATCTAATACCATAAGATTAGTAACGGGTTAATCTTATCTTAGGTTTCTAAAATTTCGACGCACACACCAGAATTCTGATCCTCCATCTCATGCATGAAATAGTTTCGTTAATATTGTTGCAAAATTTGGACATCTAACATAAGACCAGAACATGGCTCATGAACAGCTGGTTCCAACCTGTTTGAGTTTTTGTTAACTGTAACCAGCAAGGCAGTTATGATGCGTTCATGTTATGTTACTCATCGCTTTAACGTCTTTTTTAGGGACGGGAGCGGTTAAATGGCAAGCCGGTTTATGTTCTCGTGGAGTCGCAATAGAACCTTTTTTCGCTGCTCTTTTCCAAGCTCTCTATTGGTTGGGCTGTCACTTTGGCAATCTTCCATTTCCCAATTTCATTTCTCCATGATTCTTCACATATCAGAGTAGGAATTTGTGGGTAAAATGTTTGTTGCAATGTTGTTGCTCATGTATTAATGATACATCTCTCTTCTTTTATTCCGAGGCCTTTTCAAACTTATATGTCTCAAATATGAGTTGCAAGTCCAATCATTTCTTGTTCCTAATAGTGTTCCAATTTATAACTCTATGCAAAAATGTATTGCTCAAACAAGTTTCGGGAGTTTCGCACAAGTGAATTACCATTGCGTCAATAAAAACATGCAACATTTCGTATCATGTATAGTCGCGATCGTCCGTTACGACGCATCATCGGTCTCCATGAGATGATATACTAAAGAAATACCTGCGGTTTTGTAAAAATTGGGTCATATTTCATTGTTGATGTGGTGACATGTCTTGTTTGTATTATTATCCAGCATATTGGCACCACATTCCGTGCTCAAAAGATACCAAATCTAGTATTAGTACTATTGTTTAATCACATGTCAGGTAAGAAGAAATGTCCATTTCATGACAATAACTCCACATCGAGTACGTAATTGTTTCTTTGCTTGTAAGGTTTCATTATTCCTTTTTAAATTAACAAAAAACTAGGTGTCTTTTCTCACTATATAACTTCTTGTAACTATTCGTCTAATTCAAACAATTGTAGTTGCTTTATCATATTATATAATCCACGATCGAGACAATTTGTTGACATACTCTAATGATATGAAATAATAATACAATTAAAAAATATAATAGTAGCATTATCCATGTTGTCTGAATATTCTGTTCATTAAAATTCAAATCATTAGCTGGTTTGAATAATTCAATTGAACAAAATATGAGAGTTTTGAGTCTCAAAATAATTGTCACATAGATAAATTGTCAACTGTTTGTTCATGTATGATAATGAAGTCGTTAGTTAACAACTTAATTAATTAATTTGGTATGTTTACCTTTGCATTTCTTATATAAAATAATCCCAAATGGATGTGGTCCAATCACTTTCATAGGGCTGTTTCAACAGTACACGAATAAAATGAACAATTCTGTCTGGTTCGGAGACGGATTCTTTTTTTATTTTTGAAAAGACTCACCACTTGCAAAACAAATAAAGAAAATAGATATATTCTAGTCCAACATTTTTTTAATTATATTTTAAATTCTGAAGATTTGGATGCATATGGCTAATAATTGCGGGAAGAAAAATGTGATACCCATAAGATTTTACCCATTACTACGAATTATTACTCCCCACAATTTAAATCGTAATAACTTTTGTATTCGATTCGGGTGCCATAATTGATGATTTTTGGCTTTAATACAGCCGTTAAATTTTATGGGCTGACAAGAAAATATTTTTTTAAATTAAAATATGGAATGTAATAATATCTCATTATACCACAAAATCTTGCAATGTACCAAATATATAAATGTAAAAAAAAAAAAAAAAACCAAACTTTATATTAATTTCTTCAAAATACAATAAGCTATCACCCCAAGTACCGCCGTTGATCTGAAACAGAGCCAAACTTGCAAAAGAAAAAGGTTTTTTTTTAAAAAAATTACAATTTGTAGATGATAAGAAAGCAGGGTAACAAGGCGCGTGAATCAAATACAAGTAACTCACCGGTTTCCCCACTTACCGAGTCAAATCGGGTTCCCTCGTCGATCAACGACCCGTAATCAAGTTGCTTGCGGATCCGACCCGCTATGACCCGGCATACGAGCATGGCCCGCCTTCCCCTTCCACCTCCCGCGCTCTCATGAGCGACTCCGCTACCGGGAAATGTACAAACCGCAGCAGCCCCTTTGCCGCCGTGGAAAGCCCATATGTCGCTTCCGCCCACGCACGTGCCGCCGGGAGCGGTGGCTCCAAGGCAGTAAAATCTCATGACCTCATTCCCATCGGCTATGGACCGCGCGTGGTCCTCACCACCGTCGCCGCCGACGGCGCTGCAGCTTGCCCTGCATTTCACCACCTCTCTGTATTCCTCGAACCGGGATATGGTACGCGTCAAGTTGTGGATCTTGAACACCATTTCCACCCGACCGGAGAAATGCTTCTCCCCCCAGCTGGTGTGGAATATTATCTCCACCACATTACGCGAGGCGTGGCCTTCGGGTAGCTCGGTGAGAGAAGGAAAAAACGACGACTCGGGCCGGGTCCTATCCGGTGGCTGCGAACCGGGTTCTGGGTTTCTGACGACGGGTCTTCTCGAGTGCGATGTTCGGGGTACTGGTCTTTCCGTTGGCTTGATATTGAGCTTCTTGGATTTGGATTTGGATTTGGATTGTTTGGAGATTTCTACAATGTCTCTGAGGTTCTGGACGCTGTTCTTGCAACTGGAAGAGCTGGACAACAAATGGTGGTGGGTTTTGGTGCTCGGACGGCGGTGCTGCACGACGTCGTCTAATGCTTTCGATTTGCAATGCAAAGATTTCATCCATTTACTCGCCATTTCCGACCGAACACTGCCTCTTCAGCGGTCCCCCTTCCCCCACTCTCTACATATATACTACAAGTACATGTATATAAGCAAATCACTGGTTATTAATGTGTTTGATACGAATAATTACTGCGTGTTGGTGTGTGAAAATGTGGAGAGGGGAAAGAGATTTACTGTGGAAAAAGAATGGAAAGCAGCAGACAATTGGCGATATTATATGGGAGCAACCAGCCCACGTAACTTCCAACTGCGCCACATTACCAAAATGCCCCTTTGACTCTTATCTTTGAAGGTCAAACATCGAATTAATCGTTTCGATTTCATCTCATAATTTTACAAATACCTGATATCCACGAGATGATTAATGAAAAATACACGGTATCATGTTACGACTATTATTATACGAAGACTTTAATAATAATAATAATATCATATTCATGTTCATACGCACACGTGTTAGCTAAATGTGTTGAAAAGGATATATATATATATACAGTTGTGGTTGTACGTGTTTAATGAAGCTATACCAAATAGCTGGTGATCTCTAAATTATACGATTTGATTGAGTACCTGATTATCTTGGGGTTTGATTTGGGGGTTTCTTCTATGATGTTTACATTTAAATTATGAAATGATACAAGTTGGAAACATAAAAACAAAAGAAGAAAAAAGATTGTATACTTGTTAATTATTGTCTTAAGGTGGGGTGTAGTTTAATTTCTATTAATGATTTTCATGAGTTGATGTTTTAATTTTGCAAATAAACGATTAATTGGCTTTATTACTTTCCGAAATAAACATGAAATGAAAGGAAACATGATTTCCACGAGGAGGCTGATTAACTAAAGGAAAAAACTAGAAGTGGAAAACGAAACTTTGAAATATATTCAGGAATTTTGTGAGCTTGAGATTGACACATGCTTCCTAATATATATCCTCGAGAAAATAATATATTTTTAGAAAATTATTTCCAAAGTTTTTGGTCCGTAACCCTGGAATCACGGCTCGTCCTGATTCGTTAACTACGTGGAAATTTAGAAACTACATTTGTTTTATTTCATAATATAATAATAAGTTGTTTGAGGCAAAAAAATGCGAAACCTCGTGGAGACTAAAAGTGCATTTCATTGAAAAAGCCAACTATAAGAAGATTTTTTTTTGGGGTTAAAAAAAAATGCTTCTCTAAAACAATATAGTGTTTGGTTAATATATATATATATTGTAGTAGCCCGTAACCAAAATCAGTAAATAAAGAAATTAATCATAATTATTTGGAAAGAGTTCGAAGCTTCGAAGGTGAGTTCGGAAGCTCCGAACAGGATTGGAAGCTCCGATGCAGGATCGGAAACTCCGATGGTATTGCGTCAGGCATGACGTGTGTCAGGATCGGAAGCTCCGATCACCCCTATCCGAAGTCAACAAGTGATATTTTGACACGCGGCAGATCAGGATCTTTGGAAGTTCCGATGGCAGGATCGGACGTTCCGATCGAGGTTCGGACGTTCCGATTGAGGATCGGAGGCTCCGATCGTTGTCTATAAATAGAGGGCCGAGAATTCACTTTCAATTGCCAATTCCGGATTTCCTCTCTACTCTAGTCATATTCGAGTTGTTCTAGCCTTCCTAGGCTTGCCCCGGGAGTCGTCAAGGCGTTCGATAGTCGTAGCGGAGTTGTGCCCAAGTTCTGGAGGCATCGACATCAAAGGGTAACGACGGACAAAGGTATAGCTTTTGCTTCCTATAAATATTTAGAAGTATGCAATAGCTTAGTTAAGGCTTTTAGAGCACTTTAATGATAGTAGTATCATTTGGCAGTGTAGAACAGACTATAGGCGTGGACCTATAGTTGGTAGAGCTTGCACTGATTTGAGGTACGAAAGTACTGTTCGAGATATCCTGACTGAGTATGCATGTATTATGTGACTGCATGGTTTATATGTCATTAATTTACATTCATTTGCATACTGAGTTATCTCCTTCGAGATGTCTGTTAGTAAGGTTTTTTCCTATCCCGTTAGTGGTTGGACTTCCATCGATTTGGGTCCGGCATATCCACTTGTATTTCGGTATGAGAGCCACCTCATGAAGCGACGGCACAGCGTGCTACATACCAGGGCCCGATCTGTCTCTGTTATCTAATCATTGACCTCGAGTTTATAGGGAGTTCACTTTGCATGCATGTATACTAATACTTTCATACTGAGCGTTTTATGCTCATGTCTCGTACTCTATGTTCTGGACACCCTATTCCATGGGGCAGGTTTGCGATTGGACGAGGCGGGTGGATTCAAGAGGGGCTAGTCAGTGGTTGGCCAGCTGGAGCTTCGTCTAGGTTTTTATTTCTGTTGTTTTTGGTTGTATAATATTCGGATAATTACAGATTCCTTTCCTTGGGATTGCATTTGTTTATGGTTTCCGCAAGATTATTCTGATATCTTTTTAATTAAGTTAATTGCATGCCTAAGTTCTGTTTAGTAGGTGATCCAGGTAAGGGTCACTACATTTATGGTATCAGAGCATGCAAAAGTATTCCTGGGATTTAGTCTCATCATGAGATATTTTTGTAGATGGTAAACTACGATGATGAGAGTAGCCACGGAAGTGGAGGCGGTCGTTGGGGCGATGCCGACCGAGAGCGTCGTCAAGAACGGCGTCATCTTCATCATGACGACGAGCGTTTCACTGTGCGTCGATTCTTAGCTATGGGTCCTAAGCCCTTAGTTGGAGGTGAGTCTCCGGAAGATGCGGAGAACTGGTTAGACCGCATGGAGACGACTTTTCAGACTTTTCAATGCACCGAGGAGCAGAAGATGGAGACTCTGGGTTATCTTCTGGATGGACGTGCATGCAGGTGGTGGAGGTTTACTTCTGCACCTTTTGTTGCGGCGAGAGGAGTGGCCACCTGGGCCGAGTTCCGCACAACTTTTCAGAAGCTGTATTTTCCTCCTGCACTCCATCAGTCGAAGGCAGGCGAGCTTCTGAGTCTGCGACAGGGAGCCATGTCTATTGATGAGTATCAGCAGAAGTTTTTTGATCTGCTATCCTATTGCCCCAAGATTGCTGACAACTCTGGGATGAAGTATAATCTGTTCCTTCAGGGCCTTAACCCTGAGATCCATGACCGTGTGGCGGTTGGTGACGACATGTCCTACGAGGGTTTGGTGAGCCGTTGTCACCAGGCGGAGGACAGCATTCGGTGGAACAGGTCTTTCCCTCAGTCGAGGCCTGCTAGTTCTTTGGGTCCCCGTGCCCAATCTTTCAAGAAGTCTGGATCTACTTCTTCTTTCTCTGGCTCTGCTGGTGTTGTTCGTTTCGGTAAGAAGGACAAGTGTGATCACTGTGGGAAGAACCATCCATCCGACAAGTGCTGTAGAGCTTCTGGAGCTTGTTTCCGTTGTGGAGAGATTGGTCATATCCGGAGGGATTGTCCACTATTTGGGGGAGGCGGTTCTGGTTTTGGTTCAGGATCTGGTTCTCAGGCCACCATACAGCAGAGGTCGCAGGGACAGCCTGCTGAGAGTTCTCATTTGAGGCCACGAGCTTCTGGCCAGGTGTTTGCCCTGAGACATGATCAGGCAGTAGAGGAGAATGAGAAAGTCATCGCAGGTACATTTCTGCTTTATGGTATACCTGCTATTGTACTTATTGACACTGGTGCATCTCATTCCTTCATTTTTGCACGTTTTGTTAAGAGACATAAGTTACCATGCATTGCACTAGACGTAGTGATGTCTGTTTCTACTTCGACGGGCCAATCAGTTTTGGCTAAACGTCTAGTGATGGGTTGCCCTTTAGAGTTCGAAGGGAACATTCTGTTAGCAAATCTCATGGTCCTGGCGATGGACGACTTTGACTGCATTCTGGGAATAGATTTGTTGACTACCTATCGAGCTTCAGTGGACTGCTATCAGAGATTAGTACGCTTTCATCCGGAAGGGAGCGAAAGCTGGGTGAGGGAGCGCGACCCCCGATGCCTTTGGTATTAGCTTTGAGAGCCTGTCGAGCTCTAGAGTCTGGTGGGGAAGGCTACCTTATCTATGCAGTTGATTTGTCCGCTGAGAGTATTGGGATAGAGAGCATTCCTGTTGTGGATGAATTCCCAGATGTATTTTTTGTTGAGATTCCGGGTTTTCCTCCTGTTAGGGAAGTCGAGTTTGGCATAGAGTTGATGCCGGGTACTTTGCCTATTTATCGAGCACCGTATCGTCTGGCTCCGTCAGAGATGCGTGAGTTGAAGAATCAGCTACAGGATCTTTTGGACAAGGGGTACATTCGTTCTAGTGTATCTCATTGGGGAGCTCCTGTTCTTTTTGTAAAGAAGAAGGATGGGTCGATGCGGCTGTGCATTGACTATCGGCAGCTGAATCGAGTCACTGTGAAGAACAAGTATCCGTTGCCTCGTATTGATGACTTGTTTGATCAGCTGCAGGGCACGTCATTTTACTCCAAGATTGACTTGAGATCTGGGTATCATCAGTTGAGAGTCAGTGATCCAGACGTAGCCAAGACTGCATTCCGTACTCGCTATGGGCATTACGAGTTTCTAGTGATGCCATTTGGTTTGACTAATGCGCCGGATATATTCATGGATCTGATGAACCGTGTCTTCAAGGAGTATTTGGACAAGTTTGTCGTGGTCTTCATTGATGACATCTTGGTGTATTCGCGTAATACGGAAGAGCATGTTTCTCACTTGCGATTGGTACTGCAGACTCTTCGAGATAAGCAGTTGTACGCCAAGCTGAGCAAGTGTGAGTTCTGGATGGATCGAGTGGTCTTTCTTGGCCATATCATATCCAGGGAGGGGATTTCTGTTGATCCAAGCAAGATTGAAGCGGTACTTAATTGGTCGCATCCGACGACAGTTGCTGAGATCCGTAGTTTTTTGGGTCTAGCAAGGTATTATCGTCGCTTCATTCTGAACTTCCCTCAATTAGCTCGACCTTTGACGCAGCTTACCCGCAAGGGTGTGGACTTCGAGTGGTCCTCCGAGTGTGAGGAGAACTTCTATGAGCTTCGACGGCGGTTGACTTCTGCGCCGGTATTGGCATTACCGTCAGGATCTGAAGGGTATGTGGTATACACTGATGCTTCTCTTCAGGGGTTAGGTTGTGTTCTGACTCAGAATGGGCATGTGATCGCATACGCTTCTAGAAAGCTGAAGCTTCACGAGGACAACTATCCAGTTCATGATTTGGAGTTAGCAGCCATTGTGTTCGCTTTGAATATCTGACGTCATTATCTGTATGGCGATAAATTTGAGATCTTCACCGACCATAAGAGTCTCAAGTATTTGTTCACTCAGGCGGAGTTGAACATGAGGCAAAGACGTTGGATGGACTTGCTTAAGGATTATGATTGCGAGATTAAGTACCATCCGGGAGCTGCTAATCTCACTGCTGATGCTTTGAGTCACAAGGTGCGACTATCCGCACTTCCAACTTGTTCGATGTCTACTGCGATCAGTAACTGTTGTACTTCAGGTTATACCTTCAAGCATAAGAAAGGTATGCAGAGTATCCAGATGTTTGCGATATTATCTGAGCCAGATTTGTATTTGCGGATTCGAGATGCTCAGATGTCTGATTCGAAGACCCATCATTTAGCTCGTCTAGCTAACGAGGGTAGCTCGTCTGGATTTCATTATTAGTCAGATGGCTTTCTGTGTTTGTCTGGTAGGCTTGTGATTCCGCAGGATGAAGAGTTGCGAGAGGAGATTTTGTCTCAGGCGCATCGCACTAAGTTGAGTATTCATCCTGGGAGCAACAAGATGTACAAGGATCTACGTACTCGTTTCTGGTGGAAGGGTATGAAACGCAGTGTTTATCAGTTTGTTTCGAGATGTTTGGTGTGTCAACAGGTCAAGGCTGAGCACCGACGACCTGGAGGATTGCTTCACAGTCTGCCTATTCCTGAATGGAAATGGGAGTTTATCGCAATGGACTTTGTGACCCATTTGCCAGTATCCCCGAAGAACTGTGATGCTATCTGGGTTGTGGTGGACCGACTCACCAAGTCAGCGCATTTCATTGCCTATAGCCGGGAGTACAATGTGGATCGTATGGCTCGATTGTACATTCAGGAGATCGTTCGACTTCATGGAGTGCCTGTGAGCATTGTCAGCGATCGGGACCCCAGGTTTACTTCTAGATTCTGGGGGAGTGTTCAGCGTGCGATGGGTACTACTCCCAGTTTGAGTACTGCCTATCATCCGAAAACTGATGGTCAGTCAGAGCGCACTATCCGTACTTTGGAGGATATGCTTAGAGCGTGCGTCATGGATTTTGGTTTAGCCTGGCAGGATCATTTGCCATTGATCGAGTTCGCGTACAACAACAGCTATCATACTAGTATTGGAATGGCACCTTTTGAGGCGTTGTACGGGCGATGTTGTCATACTCCACTCTTCTGGGAAGAAGTGGGGGAGAGACAGGCTGAGGGACCAGAGTTTATCCAGCAAGCAATAGACATTGTTGATCAGATCAAGAAACGGATTAAGACTGCACAGGATCGTTAAGCCAGCTATGCTAATACCAAGCGTAGGCCCTTGCAGTTCGATGTTGGGGAGAAAGTGTTTCTGAGAATGTCACCTTTCCGCAAGATTCTTAGATTTGGCCTTAAGGGCAAGTTGTCTCCCAGGTTTATCGGTCCGTTTGAGATCTTGGAGAGCATTGGCGATTTGGCTTATCGGCTAGCTTTGCCACCGCATCTTTCCAGTATTCACGACGTGTTCCACGTATCTCTGTTGCGACGATATGTGACGGATGAATCTCATATTCTGCAGCGGTCTGAGGTTCAGGTGAGCAAGGATTTGACGTATGTTGAGAAACCTATTCGTATCCTAGATTATAAGGATAAGGTTTTGCGGAACAAAGTCATTCCTCTGGTTTTAGTTCACTGGAAACGCCGAGGCACTGAGGAGGCTACTTGGGAACTTGAAGACAGGATGCGTGTAGACCATCCTGAGTTGTTTTGATTTCAATCTTTTAGTTGTATTCGGTTGCAAACTCTGTAAACGCTTGATTTGAATAAAGAATGTTTATGATTTCTGTATTACATTCAGTACTTAAGATCTGATTTCGAGGACGAAATATCTTAAGTGGGGGAGAATGTATGTAAGGCCCGTAAATATTAAGTTCTTAATGACGGGATTTAAGATTTAAATTCCGGATATGAGAAAATATTTATTTGAAGAAGTTAAGAAATGTGGAATTGCAATTTCGGGTCAGAAATATTTAATTTGAGGATTTTCGGATTTTAAGAAGTTTATTATCCGGAATTCTTAAATTAAAAGATTAAAAATATTTGCAATTG